>NC_081826.1:106810892-107130714 GCF_030867095.1 Alligator mississippiensis
AAAAAAAAAAAGGCTTCATACAGTTTAACACTGAGATAGTGGAACACCCAAGAGGAAACTTAGGATCGTTCCTTGGAGGCATATGAAAAGAGTGGATGAAAGTAGATTGACTAGGTTCTTTGGGTGAATCTGATCTCTTTTTTTAGATCAACTTAAATAATAAAAGAGGTCAGATTCACCCAAAGTACCTTGTCTGCCTATGTCCTTAGACCAACATGGCTACAACCTACACCCCTGAAAGTAGATTAAATTACCCAGCAAAGGCATCCAAAGGGAGGATAACAAGGACAGAAGACTGAGGGATGCCACAAGAGATGGAGAGGAAGGAAAAGGGAAGCCACCAGAGAAAACTGTGATAGAATATCAGTGATTTGGGAAAGCCAGGGGAGCAGAGCTGTAGACACTCCAGCAGGACAAAATCTTAGGAGAGGATTTTGCAATATGTAACAGAAAGTGTTGTAAGAAAGTTTATGTAGAAGACATGTTTAAATATGGCAAGAATGTAGTCACTGATGACTGCAGTGAAGGCCAAGCAATAAGGCATTGAAGTTGGGTTGGTGGAGTGAACAGTGCACATCCAGAGCCTCAAAAATCTTAAAAGGGAAAGGGAAGAGTGGAGCAAAAGTTTCTTTAGGCAGAGGGAGCAAGAACAAATTGGAAAGTAAATATGTACTCAGATAAGAATAAGAGTTTGTTGATAAAAGAAAAAGCATTTGAGCACTGGTACAATAAAGGAAAGTAAGCCATGGGCTAGATTAATAAGGAAGCATGACAACTTCAGACTGAGTAAACAAGGTGTCAACAGTAGTCAGGAAACCAAATGAAACCCATTCCTAAATGAAAATAAATAAATAAAAATGTGAATAAGCACCACCTATGTATTACTTATACTAGTTCCACGAGGTGATGCCCTAAAGTTTGCAGTTAGATAAAACAATAAATCAATTAACCTTTACCATGTTTTGATTAATAGTTCTCGTGTGAATGGAGCAAAGCAGCAAGTAAGATTGAAAGTTTATCAGTCCTCTAGCACACAAAGGAAATTAGCTCCAACGTGCCTTTTGCAATTTAAATAGTGTAATGAGACAGCAGAAGGTCTTCTGGGCCTTGCTACTCAAGAATGAAGGCCACAAGACAGTAGTGGAACAGACTCAAACAGAATGAGTTTAAGATGTCACCAACTGAATAGAGTGGAGAGATGTGGCTGATCATCCTGAAGAAGTCTGCACAAAAAGGAGAAAGGAGCTGGATAAGGGAGATGGTAGGTTGCAGGGCTTGGTTTCAGAAATTAACCTAAACTTCGAACATTTTCATGCCTATGATCACTAATATTAAAGCAGATGGTAAATCCAGGGGATAAGCCGATTGTTCACAAAAGGTAGATTTTGATATTACTGGTAAGACGGTCAAACGTGCCCATCTAATTCCACCAAACTATTACTGATTCAAATTGGTAAAATTGAAATGAAGACATTTCTTCATAATAAAATGACAACTTCAAGAAGCAAATTACAGGATAACATCCAGAATGTTCCACAGACCTCTGAAATCAGAAGTCTTTTACCAGCAAAACCACTGAATACTGCACGACTCTTGGAGAACACTGAGAAGGTTGGACCACTTTTTCAAAAATGGGGGGAACATTCCAATTCCAGTGATTTTTGGAAGGTACTGGGACACAGCTCCAAATTTGGAACTGTCCCAGAAAATTTGGGATGGCTGGTCACTTTTCTTTATTATTGGATCAAAATCTTTGCCAACTTCTATCATGCCTCAGAGCAGCTTTGAATGGGGATCTCTGAAGATACTGACTAGATGAGAAATGAATCAACAACATATTTCAGCACAATGAACATTATTTAATATGTAATATTAACACATTTACTCAAATATAAGATGACCCTGGTTATAAGATGCCCCCTCCCCCCATAATTAGATTCTATATATGGAAAAATTACAAATCTGATATAATTTTCCAGGCATAGAATCTAATTATTAGAGGTTTGCTTCAAAATTGTCCCACTGCTACAGAAGGGAAAATAAATCTGCAGGGTCAGGTAGCCCCTTTGCTTTTTGTCCCCCAACTTCTTCTCCCTCCAGCTCCTTCCCCCCCTGGCCTTACTGTTAGACCCTGCTTTCTGTAAGTACATGGAAGTGAGAAGCAAATTTGAAAAAACTGACCTTGAAAAAAAAATCTGTAGTAATTTGCATATGTTACACATACACTTAGCTCTTATACAATTGATGCACGTTATCTTTTTAAAAACTGCTGAAAGTTTAGCACAGATATTGTATAAACACACTTTTAAGTATCACTTGGGCACCTATCTATACGTAATATAAACTAGGCATGATATTAGTCTAAAGTCAGAATGCTCAGGATTTACCATATAGTTAATTGGGATGGGTCCCAACAGTCAGCAGCATTTCAAGCCATGGTGACCCCACAGCTCAGCACTTTTTAGTGTGTGTGTGTACTCCAGATACCCCACAACAAAGACCCATGTGCTAATTAGCCCTGAACTTATGACTGCAACTGGGTGTTCTTGTCATGAGTCCTGGGATTCTCCAAAAATTATATGCAGATGAGGTGCATGGCAACCTTGGCCAGCTCCACTGCATAGAGAGGAGGGCTATACTAATCATATGTGACAGTCTGAGAGAGGGGGCAATGGAAGGATTGTGGGTGAACTGTTTGAGGCCTCATTTCATCATGTTTGCCAGGCAGTTAAGCCTGGTGAAGAAACAGGAATCATTGGAAATGGAAAAGAAAGGTATAGCTCAACTGTGGGAATGAAGAAGTCAAATGTATACAATGCAGTGGCTCACCATGACTTGAAAGAGACCTGGGGCTGAGAAGTTCACTCAATGGGTACTACCATACATCTTATTCAGATGGACTGTACTAAGCTATTCTCTTTTGATAGGGTCCCATCAGTATATTTGTCCAATATAGGCCATGTATTCTATAGTCATGTTCAGTGTTAGCTGTGTTTAACTAACTGCACAGTTGGTTTCTATTACTGAGCACATGCTGCTTTTAATTTTATTTCAAAGACAGACTGTATATTTAATGTAGTTTCCTTGTATGTGAATGTAAGACAATTGCCTTTTCCCCCCATGTTGATTGGGAGAGATTGGGGAACCTCATCTTGTATTCAAGTGAATGTGGCATTTTAATGGCTTTAAATTGTTTCATTTTTTTAACTTTAGAAGTATTAGAAAGATAAGTACATTATAGTTTTGATTAATGAACCAGGTAAAGGCAATCTTTAAAACTAGCTAATCCTTATATTTTCCCTACCTTGCATTAGAATTTTTACCTATTATTTCCTTGCAGTATTATAGCATGCATTTTGCTTTATGCATATAGAAAAGCTATATTTTCAACTTTGGCTGACTGTATTGCAAATGTTAGACACAAGATGGTGCCCAAACACAAGTGGACATGTAATATATCAATGTTCTAATCTATCAACCTGAAGAAGGCACTTTTTTTGCCAGAAAGCTTGTCTAAGTTGGTCCAATAAAAGATATCACCAAAAAAAACTAGCTTCTCACCTATGTCCTGAACTATCATGCCTCTGACAACATTCCAAACCTACTTTATAATACAGGAATATGAATGGACAGAAATGGTGGGGTATCAAATTACCTTCTGCAGGATCAGGATTTTTTTTAATGTCTAGTATATAAAAATATGTAAATTTAACACTACTTCAGTTAAATAAATTGAAAATATTTTATTCTTTCTGATGTTAGAAATTACATGACAATTTCTATAAATTGTTGAGGTGGACTTCAGTGATCCCAGGTTCCAAAGCAGCCCAAGTCAAACTACTAGGAATCTATGGTCACAATTCCTACTGGAAGTCTTAGCACTGGATTTTGTCTCTGTAGTTTGTAATTTTGGACTATTACTATTTATTTTAAAGCCATCTAAAATTAAGGCAGAAAAAAACAACAAGGGCCAGATTCCATCTCAACTAAGCAGAAAGCATCCAAGTGCTGTCTATTCTCTCCTGTTAACGTTCCTTAAAATGCATCTACTTTGGTAACACTTAGTCATCTTACTCTTAAAATTGAGCACAAAAAAGAGCAAAGAGAAAGAGGATCTAAGTATCTTTTCTGCAAGCAGTTTCTCAGGGACTTGATCAGGGTGGCATAGCCTTCAGAATTGCACTTGGAGTACCTAGAGGTGGGACAGCTGGTCCTCAGCACCCAGTGCTGGCTTGGGCCCCTGGCAAATGTTACACTTAAGACATGATTGACTAGTCTGTTTATGGCATCCAAAATAGTAACCCAGCCACATGTTTAGGTAATTAATGGTGCCACAAAGAGGGAAACCATCCACAAACATATTACACAAAAAATGTGTAGTGTTTTTGTGGCTGGTTTCCATCAGTCCTACATTGAAAGCATGGCAGTATAAGGAGTTCACTGAGGTCACTAGAAAGCAGTTGATTATCAGGTGCATTCAGGACTACACCAGGGCTTGAACCAGCACCTGTGTGGTCCCTGCCAGCTGATGATTAGGTGATTGTTGGCCAGATCCAGGACCACAATGGAACTCTAACTGGTCCCAATGTGGTCCCTGCCGGCTGACAATCAACTGGCTCTGGGACTGCACCAGGGACCCAAAACCGATCAAAAAGCAGGTGATCATTGGTCAACTCCAGGGACTGCACCACAGCCAGCTGGAGCCCTGGTGCAGTCCCAGAGCCAACTGATAATCCATTGTGTTGGGAACCCAGCTTTCAATTTTTCAGTGCAGGAAAAGCCTGGAATCATGATCCTCTGGAATGGCAAGTAGGGCATGACTTGGTTCTGAGACCAATCCCAAAATCGTATATCTTGCCATACACATGTGGCATGGCAGGATGCTATTGCTGGGATCAGGAAGCAGATTCCATCATGCTTTTAAATGAATATCTGTCAGTAGCCTTAGAGGACTCTGCATCTCTTCTGTAGCAGCAGCAGTGACAGCAGATACAGGCAGACTGCTTGGCATGAGTAGCAGCTGGGAGGATCCCTGGGGTAGATAAGAAGGTACCTTCTCCATCTCCTCCCTTCTTCTGTTCTGCCTTTCTCTCATATCTCAGGTAAGTGCTTTAACTACCAGGCTCTAAAGTCAGTGTCTATTGTTGAAGCTGTTCTATTTTGTATAATTAATTATTCATTTAGCCTGAAAAAGAAAGACGATTTGCCTGAAAACCTAGTTGCCTGGAAACCTAGTTTTAATACTGTGGCCAGGAGGAGGCAGACAAGGGCTTCCCCTTGGATCTCACACATCCCAGATGTGCTCATCAGGCTATTTACTATTCTGGGGTCTCTTCCAATTCCAACTCTCATTCTTTTCAAGAGAGAAAAAATAAAAAAAACCCAACAAAAAACAGAAAGAAAAACAACATTGAGAGGTTGGTTTTATCTGGGGAATTTTGAATAGGACTTTTTTTTTTTCCTTTTGGTATTTCAAAAAGATTTCCTGGACAAGAAAGAAGTGTTTCCTGCCTACTTCTGGCAAGGACAGATTTCACATAATCCCCCTGTGAACCAAATACCTCACTCCATTGTGTGCTACATTTTTGTATTATAACAACAGATCAGTTGGGACTGTTTATTCCCCCATTCCATCCAGTGGGTGCATCTACACGAGGCATTTACTGTGGAGCTGCCTAATTAGTTCCACAGTAAAGTCTCAGCATCTACATATGTGGCCCTATTAGACCACAGGAAAATAATTAACTCTGTTACTGTTACTAGTACTACTAGTAAACAAGTACTATCCTATGGCAGAGTTCTTTAGTGCACAGAAACACACATGTAGACATTGATAGGGCTGGCTGGGGCATAAGGGTGCTTCAGTGTGGGGATGCCTACTGGTTAGTCCCACACTGAAGTACCCTCATGCCCCAGCCAGTCCCTCCACAGCAAGTTGAGCCATGTTGGAGCAGCCCTGGGCTGGCAGGATGACCAAGTGCAACTGGTGAACTCAGACTGATGGGGTGGGTGGAGCAACACATGGGAGCTGGGGGAGGTTTGCAGCCAGCCAGGAGCAGGGGGCAGGAGGGGAGGTTGCAGCCGGGAGTGCCCAGCCAGCTGCAACCCCCGCCTGCTCCTGGGCAGCTGCAAACCCCACCCTGCTCCCGGCTGGCTGCAAACCCCTCCCCTCCACTCCCATGTGACACTCCACCTGCCCCACCAGTCTGAGTTTACCAGCCATGCCTGAGATTGACCCCCCCCCAGGCCTCCTGCCAGCCACAGTTGCTTTGACCCAGCTCAATGTGCTGCAATCCCAGGCACACGTGTAAATGTGTTACCCGGGAGCAGTGAACTCTGGCACGATATACACCACAATGTATTGCTTTGCATGAATCTTATGTGCATACATTCCCACTGAATAGTAACACCTTTCTTTTTACAAAAGCAGAGTGAAGTCCTTCAGGTGTTCTTCCCATCATCCTTGAAAGAATGAGTAGATTGCTTGTCCTCATGCCCCAAGGGGAAAAAAAAAAATCTGTCAATCATACCATGTCTTCCATTACACTTATTAAAATTGTTAAAATAGTGTGCACTACAATAAACTTGTCATTAATCAAGAAAGTGAAGTCACATGTCCTGCTCTCTTCTACCATTAAAAGAGACATCTCACATGCACAAAAAAATCATTGTATCTTAACACCTGTCTCTCCTTTCCTAGCTACCTGAAGGTACCCTGGGTCAGAGTAAATGCAGCTTTTGATAAGGGTTAGTATGATGTACACATGAGTTATGATGCCTTTAAAAAAATTAGAGAGCCTTTTTAAATTAAAATTTTAAAAAAGATTTGACGGTGGATTATTTCTAGTATGAATAAATTAACAGAGAAGCCAATGGAATTTAATGGGACTACCAAGCCAAAACTATTTAATGTGGATATGCTAGCAAAATCATCCCTAAGTGCTAAAAGAGAAACATTCAGAAAAAAACCCTGCCCTAAATTACATGCATTCAACCTAACTGAGGTCTGTTAATTTCAAGAAATATTTAGTTCACAGGATCTCAGATGCTTACCATGTGTTCATCTCTCACTGAAGTCAACTGGAAAGCATTACCATACATCTTTATGTACAATGTATACCTATACAATAGTACTTTATACATTTTATTTGCCTTTATATGTATCATATAACCCTATAAATAGTACACATAAATACAGTAATCCAGAAATACTGCATTTGGCTACATTCCAAGAAAAACGGCTGGTTACATGGATGCAACCTTGAAGTCAAATGAATGAATAATATAACAACAATGAATTAGAATGAATGCTATAACTACAGAACCTGACACTATCTGTACTGCCTTGGTTCCATAGTCAGAACTTAAAACATCTGCCCATTTTACTTTTGGTTACAAATTGCACTAGAGATCAAAATATTTCAGTTTTGAAACATAGCCATCTTTCAGTTATCTTTCAGCACAACAGTTTTAATTTTTTTTTAATAAATATTTGATTGTCATTCTGTTCACATTCCAAATATAGCTTTTGCTTCAGCTTAAAAGTTCTTTACGTGTAGAAAATTTCATTTATAAAAAGATTTTTTTCAGGAAGTTTCAAGTGTCTGGAGATTAATCTCAGTCCAGTCTTAACAGTGTGAAATGCAAAATTCATGTACACACGCACATTATTTGTGCACAGATATCATAACTACATACAGATTTGTTGCACACACACCCATACACACACAGTAATAGGCTGATAATCTGGTTGATCATCAGCACAGCACAAGGCTACCCCAGACTTTCCCTCTGTTACACTGGCAACAAGAAGTGAGAGTAGCCAATGCCTTTTCAGTTTATATTGTGAATTCTTCAGTGTGGATACTGTCTCTCATTATGTGTATGAACCTTACTTAACACAATGGCTCCCTATTCTGAGCAAGTTCCTTTGCATTATCAGAATAAACACAATTAGAAATGTGCCTCTACAATAGCTCTACTGCACTAGAAGTTTGCTCTTACTTTGGGATAATCATCTTTGAGCAGGTTACTTCAACCATAAACAGGGATTTGGCTGACAGCACTGTACAAAATGTCTCTATTCTCCCAGTCAATCTGGTCTATGCTTCACTATAAGAATGGTTTTGTGTTTAGAAAAAGAAAATAAGAACATGGGTGGAGCATGCTCTCCTTTAAGCAAGCCAAGGCTTTAAGAAAAACCTCATACGGAAGTGGGACAAAATAATAGGTAAAGGAATGGTATTTTATGATGATCATAGATTGAAGGAGATACCTTTACTGACAAAAATATTTCTTATGCTGAATTATGAATAGAGAGGGATGGAATACTATCAAATATCTGTCAGGGGTGCTAGAACAAATATTTTGTCTACTATACATTAAGAAGGATTTTCTCATATGGATACACCCAGGTTCTGAGAGTATTCTTTTAGGTTAGTGGGGAAGTGTCTGTTCAGCAGAAAAGCTCATTGAGTGAGCAGTCGTTAATCAGGCTGGAGATCACTGTGAGAGTTGCAGAAAGTGTGGCAAACTGTTAATAAGTGGGCAAGGAAACACGTATAATATTTATTAGAGCAGTTCAAGGAAAACTCGTTTTTCAAATCCCATCTGAAAAAGAGAAACAAATGCCTGGGTCTGTTTTTTGCCTTTTCCTTCTCCAACTATGATTTTGAATCTCAATTGACTTCATATTGAGAGTACATATACACACTCATGCACACACATATCTATTGCATATTAAATTTTTTTAGTAGATGGATGGTCATAAGATATTTAAAGATCCAGATTTATTTTGAAAATATTTAAAATGGAAATGTGAATTGAACAGACACAACTTAAATGGACAAAACACAATGATATCTGGTGCACATACTAATACAACTCAATAAATATTCCATGTACCTACTACCTTCAGTCACATAACACTCGCTTATTTGTTTTATTAGTATAATTGGTTTAGCATCTTGCTTGTAAGATATTGTGACCCCACATTAAGAAAACAGTGACCCACTCTGTCATAAAATGTCACTGCACTTCAGTGATAGTAAAGTTCTAGGACCTATAAGACAGTGAGAAAAGGAGACTGGAAGAGAAGTACTAATATTGAAGGAGAAATCAGTGACTTAAGGTGTAAATAGTCTAAATCTATCTTATTTATAGATATACCTCTTTGAAACAGAGGTGATCAACTGCATGCAAAAATACCCTTTTTAAACTTCCTTTCCCAATGTAATGTGTTGTTTTTTTAAAACAACTTTGCTTCAAGAATTGATTCTGAGAAAGAGATCAAACTACCCTGCTGCTTACTAACCTCTTTCCACAAAGACCACAACCAGTACATGGACTTTTTTGGAACAAAAAAACTTTACCAGCACCTGCATGTCTTTCCAACACTGAAACTTTGGTAGCACATTAAGTAAAGGAACTTGTGTGAAAGCATCTCATGACAACTTGTACCATAATAAAATATGAGACTATATGGATTTTGCCACTCTTTCACCTGGGTATAACACATTAAAAATAATACAGAATCCTTACTAAGCTATAGAATCAATGCCTAAAATGAATGACAACAAAATGCTACCTGCCCCTACTACTGAAATGCCAGCTTGTTTCTTTTTTGGTTCTGAATGAACTGAATGGCCATGTCCACACAAGCACGGACATTTGTTTCGCTGGGGTACCACTGGTTCTTGTCCCTGGGAAATGCCTAAGAATTGAAGGGAAGCTGGGAGACGGTGATCACAAATTGATCACTTTCACTATCCATTGCAAAGCTGGCAAGTCAGTCAGAAATGCAGAAGTCCTTGACTTTGGGAAAGTCAGCATTCATAAGCTCAGGAGGCTTATAGTTGTCAAGGCCCTGAGAGACCATGATTTAACAGGGAGGGGAGTTTACAATAAGTGGTCGCTCCTTAAGGAAGCAATCCTTGAAGCACAAGAGAAGTCCATTCCAGCCCATAGGAAAGGTAGTAAAACGGCTTGGAAATGTTCTTGGCTCAATAGGGAACTCATGGATCTCCTGTGTCTAAAAAGAGAAGCTTATAAAGGATGGAAGATAGGAAACACCACTACAGAGAAGTATGCAGCACAGGTCCACACTGATAGGAAGCGAACTAGGAAAACCAAGGCTGTAACTAAACTCCAACTGACTACACGAATCAAGGACAATAAAGTCTTTCTTCAGATACATTGGAAGTCAGAAAGAAAAACAAGGGCAACACCGGACCCCTGCTAAACCAAATGGGGCAGCTGATAACTGACACCCAGGAAAAAGCCAATCTGCTTAGTGATTACTTTCATCGGTCTTTCACCAAAGAGACCATCCTGCCTGACAAGATGCAGCATAGCAAAATGCAGGATCACTAGGATAAGGGTGAATATATGCCCACCTTTGGTATAGATCTTGTGAGGCAACACCTTGAGAGGCTAGACACCCACAAATCAGCTGGTCCAGATTGGTTGCACCCAAGAGTGCTAAAGGAACTGGCTGACATCATAGCATGGCCACTAGGAAGGATATTTGAGAACTTGTGGCACTCAGGTGAGGTACCTGAAGACTGGAAGAGAGCCAATGTGGTGCCTATCTTCAAGAAAGGAAGGAAGATCTAGTAAACTACAGGCCAATTAGTTTGACCTCAATCCCTGGAAAGATCTTGGAAGAAATCAAAGAAGTCATTAATGACAGGATAACAAAACGCATCATTCTGAGGAATAGCCAACATGGCTTTTTTGTGGGTAGGTCCTGCCTGACTATTCTCATTTCCATCTATGACCAGGTGACACATCACCTGGACAAAGGAGAAGAGGTTGATATCATATATTTGGACTTCAAAAAGCCTTTGACCTGGTGTCCCGTGATGTCCTCATGGCAAAATTGGGGAACTGTGGCCTCAACAGCCTTATGGTCCTGGGGAACTTGCTCCAAGGTTGGACCCAGAAAGCGGTAGTTGATGGAACCAAATCAATAGGGAACGTAGTGACCAGTGACGTCCCCCAAGGCTCCATTCTTGGACCTGTACTCTTTAATGAATTTATAAATGATCTGGACTCTGGTGTCAGAAGTGGACTGGCTAAGGTCACTGATGACACTAAACTACGGGGAAGAGTGTCCACACTTGAGGATAGGCTGGTGATCCAGGCCAACCTCAACAGGTTTGCAAGGTGGGTGGATGAAAATCTGATGGCATTCAGTACAGATAAATGCAAGGTGCTCCACCTCAGGAGAAAAAACCTGCATCACACCTATAGGCTCAGTAGTGCTACACTCCGTAGCAATATGACTGAAAGAGACTTGGGGATCATGATTGACCACAAAATGAACATGAGCCACCAATGCGATACCGCATCCAGCAAAGCAAACAAAACTTTGGCTTGCATATATCAATGCATCTCAGGAAAGACCCAGGAAGTCATCTTGCCACTGTACTCAGCCTTGGTGAGGCCACAACTGGAGTACTTCATCTAATTCTTGGTTCTGCAATTCAGACAGGATGTGGAAAAGCTTGAAAGAGTTCGGAGGAGAGCCACATGCACGATCAGAGGGCAAGAGAGCAGTCCTTATGAAGAGGCTGTGAGCCATGGGACTCTCCAGTCTGAAGAAGCGAAGGCTTGGCGGGGGGGGGGGTGGCTTGATGGCAACCTATAAGTACATGAGGGGTGTGCATCAGGAAAGGGGAAAATGTCTATTCACCAGGGCACCCCAAGGGAAGACAAGGTCCAATGATCAAAAACTCCTGGAAGACCATTTTAGGCTACGCATAATGAAAAACTTCTTTACTGTCCAAGCCCCCAAGGCCTGGAATAGACTCCCCCTAGAGGTGGTGCAAGCACCTACTCTGGACACTTTCAAGAAACATTTGGATGCTTATTTTGCTGGGATCCTTTGACCTTAGCTGACTCCCTGCCCTGTGGGCAGGGGGCTGGACCCAATGATCTTATGAGGTCCTTTGCAGCCCTAATGTCTATGAAATCTATAAAGGTATGTAGACACCTAAAGGCAGAATTTAGTCCTTACTACTATGATAGTAAATGTTTGGCATGTCATTAAGGCCACTGACAGGTGTAACCCCCCCTCCCCCCCCCAAGCCCCCCAAACCCAAAAAACCCAGCACTTCACAGTTTGATCCAGCTTGCTCAATGTCTGTATGTATCATGTACTTCAGCATGGCTTTTTGGCACTTTAATAGCTGATTCAATCAGCTATTGGGCATTTGCTTTGGGCATGCACTGCACTACATGCGGGGGTGTGCCAAGCTGAAAATAAAGTGCTATTTTGGGGGGTTTTTTACATCTCTAAGCAGCCTAATTGTTTAGAGGAAGATTAGAAACTAAAATGCCCTGAAAAGATTTGAAACCTTGTCATAATGATGCTTAATATCCAATGCTATTGCTTATGAGATGATGTCAGTGCCTCATATTTTTTTTGGCAGCAGAAGGAACTTCATAAGTTGAATCATTGCTTTTACAGGGAAATGTTTGAATGTTCCAAAGCATATGTTTGAATAGTAAAGACTTGCAAATATATACTTGCTTAATCCACGCCTTCAAGATGGAACAGTATGCATTACTCTTCAATTCTTTAGATGTAATGAACCCCCAATGCCTGTGCAGTTGTTTCTAAGGTAACAGTATCCGTATTTTATTTATTTTTTTTTATGAATCAGACCTTGAATATTCAAGACTTCTCCAGTCACAGAATCAAGCAAGGAGCATTATCATCTTAAGAGAGGATTCTCACTGTATTTTAGACACTAGCATGATTTATAGACAAGAGGAACACATACTGGCCTTAAGACTGAAATGTCTGAGAACTGATATACACAGTTCCAGGCCATTTGGCTGCGTAAGAAATTTTTAATCAGAGCCATAATTAAGGAACCACATAAGCTGATCTCAACAAAGTCTCATTGCTTCATCACAGAGCACATACAGAATACAAATCAAGAATGCAAACATTTTAGCTACTGATGGCCTTCTGTTAGATCAAATATCTTTCGCTTGCGCCTCTTTTACTATGTGGCCGCATATTATTGCTATTGCTCTTATTGGCGTTCCCTACTCTCCCACCCTTCCCCCTCAGTACTTATCCCTTGCTTCATTGTACTCTGCCTGTCAGATGTGATCCACAAGAGTAAAAACAATATTAAAGTTAATATGAATCAGAATTTGTAAATAAATATACATAAACTCTTTTGCTGAGGTAATAAAAACATCTTATTATCTTTAAATCAAACAAAACCTATTCTCCTTTCAAAACTGGCTTAAATTCCTCAACCTTTCTGGAGGATGTTCTCATTGTTGCCTTGAAACAACTCTTTCTTTGCTAATAAGTCTGAGTCCAAGAGTTATTGCTGTTTTTCTAAATTACTAAAAGGGAGGGCTGCCTAGAGTAAATATTATTTTAGTCTGAGTTTTTCAAAACAAAATTTTCCATGTATATTTTCTAAATAATTTTCACTATTATGAAAAATAAGTCAAAGGTTTCCTTGCTAGGCAGGTGTGGGCCACAGTGGCAAGCATGTTAAAGCAACTTGCTATGATTCTAGTGGCATGCTCTTCATTTTTGTACCAGACTTATGAAAACCTCAATTGATACAAATGTTTGTGGATGCCTGGCCATTTGGACTGGAAAGTCAAAGGTGGCTAACTACATGATGTTAACTATATCATTCGCTTTTGTGTTGTTGGCTACAGCAAATAGTGTATTGCAACTGTTTTAATGTAATAGGTACATCTAAGGTTGGATGGACCTGTAATCTTACTTAGCAGGATAATGCCATACATAAATATTGCAAATGAGTACATACACATTAAGTATGTTAAAATAATATTGCAATTCTCCAGTGCCACTCATATTAAGATCTCACAGCACTTTCTAAAGAGCAAATTTCTCCTAATATCTTCCTCCATATTAAGTAAAGGGAAAGATTAAGAAGCTTGTCTGAATCAAATACCAAGTCATTGTAAGAACTGAAATTCAAGACTTCCCACCTCCCAGACCTGTACTCTATCCACTCTCTTAGAAATTATCACGAAGTGTAATACATATGGAATAAAAATTTTGTTGGTGACTTATTTAGCTTGTTAAGCAACATCCTTCTGTGCTTATTCTGCATGAAGAAAATGCCATTAGCAATTTATGAGTCTTGTATCATTTAACATACTGAAAGATAGAGTGCTTGGAGTCTTACGTTCTTGGAAAGATGTGAAGAGCATCTGGAATCGGCTGTGTCGACTTCCTTCATCTGCCCACATGCGAATTACCCCAAGACCAGTACGCAGCATCACATCATTAGCAACAGTGCTACAAAATTTAGCTTTTAAATCTTCTACAGAGCTACTTCCATCATAGACAGCCACGAAATTCCTTTTGCATTCATTAGAATTCTGCATTTCATAGTCCAGGAATCGCAAATATATCTACAAAAGAAGAAGTGAACCAAAACATGAAGAATCATTAAACAATATTACTCCCATTTGTTGAAAAATAGACACTAAATTTTAATCAGAACAATCAGAGCGACTCTTCACTGACCATGTTTATGTTCTTACACTGGTACAGTAAATGAGTGTTGCTTATTTTTCATCACATTGCATCTACCCCTGAATTCTAGTCCAGATGATGCCCTCAGTTCCAATATATACTACTAAATGCATCCCTTTTTTAGAAGTGTCTTGTTATCATCCAACCTGGGCAGAGAGATGAGAAATCCCTTTCTGAATTGCTTTCTTAGGTACCTTGCACAGAAAATAATAAGGCAAATAATTGATGCCCCCTTCCCAGAGTCAAGATGTGTTGACTCCAAGATATGTTGGCACCACTGATTCAACAAGTGGAAATGTAGGAGCCATTCATTTACCTTTCCAAGTTTGCTCAAGCAATTTGGTCACCATCTCAGTCATTGTAGGCAAAGCCCTTACACTAAGAATTCTATGATTTGACAGGGATTAAATTAACAATGTTTCATATAAATTTCTGTAGAAAACTTGTCTTTGGCTATCCTTCAATATGAGGATGATGTTTGCTGGGGGCGGGGGGCAGGGGGCATTATTGGTGAGTCGTAAGATGGCTGAAGAGTCTAATCTGTGCTCTGCAAGTTTTTCCATGGATATGACAGATGGTGCCTTGGGAGGGGGAGGAGTGGGGAGGATGGAAGCAGCTGTTGGCCAGGATGTTGTGCACCTTCCTTCCTCCTGTGCCATTTCTTGGCTTTCTGAGCAACACTGTTCTCTTTGAAGTGGGCTGTAGCTTGGTGTATGGTGTAATGCCATTGAAACCTGTTACCAACAAGCACTTCCCAGTTTATAAAGTTGATGCCACCCTTAAAGTATGCTTTCAGGGTGTCCATGTAGTGCTTCCTCTGTCCTCTGTCATTCCTCTTTCCATGACTGAGTTGAGAGGAGATGACTTGCTTCAGGAGATGAGTGTCAGCCATCCTCACACAGTGGCCAGACCAGTGGAGTTGATGTTTCATGATCTTTGCCTCAATGCTGGTTATCTTAGCTGCAGAGAGGGTGCTGGCATTGGTGCAGTGGTCTTCCCATTTAATGCAAAAAATCTTCCTGAGGCAACACTGATGGAACAGTTCCAGGAGCTTAAGATGGCTTTGACATGTCACCCACATTTCACATCCGTAGAGGAGTATGGGGATAACCACTGTGTTATAGACCAGGATTTTAGTTTCCATCTACAGATTTCAGCTGGCAAAGATACGGCAAAGCAGCTTTCCGAGGTACACACTGGCACAGTGAATCCTATGTTCAATTTCTACATCAAGACTGACTAACGGGGAGAGATAGCTGCCTAGGCATAAGAAATGCTTGACGTTTTCAAGGGGTTCTCTACCAATGGTAAGTTGTGGGGAGAGGGGAGCAGCTTGTGCTGGGGCATGCTGATAGAGCATCTTTGTCTTCCCAGTATTAAGATAGAGTTCCAGGCTATGATAGGCACCTGAGAAAAGGTCAACGGTGGATTGCAGATTTGTCTCAGTGTGTGCGAGGATAACACAGTGGTCAGCATACTGAAGGTCTATGATACCAACCTTGCTAACTTTTGCTTTGCCGTGAAGGCACCACAGGTTGAAAAGGTGACTGTCCATTCAATACTTAACTCCAATTCTGGGAGGAAGGCGGTCACAGATGAGAATCAAAATCACAGCAAGATAGATGGAGAAAAGGGTTGGAGTGATGATATAGCCCTGCTTGACACCAGTATGGATGGTAAATGGGTCTGTCTCTGATCCAATGCAAAGGACTGTGGTGGCCATCCCATCATGGAGTAGTCTGAGTATGCTGATGAACTTCAGTGGAGAAGTAAACCTAGCCAGCACCTTCCATAAGGCTTCACAATTGATGGAGTCGAAGGCCTCAGTTAGGTCAATGAATGCCGTAAACAACTCCCGTTGTTGCTCTTTACACTTTTCCTGAATTGGGCATGCAACAAAAATCATGTTGGTGGTACCCCACGATGGTCTAAAGTCACACTGGGATTCTGGAAAAACATCTTTGGCAAGGGGGAGGAGGCAATTCAGAAGGATGCGAGTAAAAATCTTCCCAGTGACGGAGAGGAGGGCAATGCCTCAGTAGTTGCCACACACCAACTTGAAGATGATCACAATGTTGGAAAAGAAAAGATGACATGTTCCACAGAATTTTAAGCTATATCATCAAATGTAATAACATATCTAATTCATGATAAAGAATAAAAAAATGGTTTGAACTGTTTAGAGTTACCATTCACTCAAGTCTGTAAGACTAAGTCAGGAAAGAAACTGTGTCAAGAAAAAAATTCTAGTAAATTAAAGAAAAGTAAACAGTCCAGTAATACAGATAATAAATAATAGTTTAAAAGGTACATTATGTGTACTTTATGACTGTTCAAAATATCTAGCACACATTATAATTTTTTTGTACAAAACTATAGTAAGGCAGAAAGAGTATAAAAACCTGTGTGTGTATGTATACATGTGAACCCAGTATCCAGCAGAATGTATGTCAAACCTAAATCTTTACTTGAAAGGGAGAGAGGAAAAAAGAAAACTTCAAATGAATTAAGAATCATGAATACTTCCCTCTTCAGGGAATCTTTCACACAAAAAATCCCCCCATTCACTTCTAATAGTTTTCTACATGTACAGAAGAACAGGGCCTGTTCATTACATTTTATAGCCTAGCATAAAGTATAAGCATCGTATCCCAGGAATCTAAAGAAACCTTTGTTTCACCTCACCCATGTATTAAAACACAAATGACTTAAAATGTATGGCACTATTAAGCAGTCTGTTACTTGACTAAGTATGCTTCCAAATTAGCTATTAATGATTCAGATAAAATATCATAATGCATTTCACCATTCCATTCTTTACAAATGAACTCGCTTCAGATAATGCTAATATTAAGAGAGCTTTTGGTGCATGAATAACTCAGTACATGAAAACTAGATTGTTTAGGTTCTTTCTGTCTGTCTGATCCTTATTTTGACAATAGGTTTTTGTGGGGTTTAGGGGGAGAATGGGGTGGGGGGGGGTGTTATATAGTACCTTTCATCCCAGGTTTTAAAGTTGGTTCCCAAACACTAGTTACACTCTATAACATACTTGTAAATTTTAATATTACCATTTTACATATAGAGAAATCAAGGCTCAGAGTGGGTAAGTAATAGCATACCAGTGTCATAACCAAAACTCAGAGCTCTTTGTGGTCAATTTTATACCCTAGCTATTACCCCAGGATCTATTGCAAAATTCCTTTCTCCTGAGAAGATGATACACCAGTTAGTATAACTGAGAAGATTTGTTCAAAACAAATTACCAGTAGTATTGAGTAAATTTATTCCAGAATAGTCAGAATGTCTTTTGAAAAAGCAACCATAAGCTAAGAAAACTTTAGTTTGCTGATCTATAAAATGCAACGTTTTCTTTAATTCACAAGCTCCACAACCTACAAAGTATTATTTCACCAACCTCTATCTACAGCACTTTCCTTTTCACCCATTACTAGTGGAAGTATTACTACCTTGCTTTTTCAGGGATTGTCATTTTCTTCTCATGGTGTTTTGATAAACACTGTGTCTTGAGAGCTAGCTCCGATCTCATTCATGAGCATCCACCCCTGACTCATCTACAGATATTGGTTACATGATCAAGGAATCTTTAAAAGATATTGGTGTATTTTTAGCTGTGCTTAATGTGACAAATGTATTTTAAAAGAAACCAAAAAAAAAAAAATCTCAGTGCCTACTTTTGTCATCATGTCATATTCCTTATTACCTGTCCTGTTCTTCCTCTTTTCCCTTGACTGCCCTTCCCTTCCTTTCTTGCATATGAATACTATCTCAACACCTTTTCTACCCTTGGCTCTTGAAATCTTCATTCTTTTTACCCCATCACTCTATTGTTGATAACTGGCTGTTAGTATTATTAGTAATACCAGTCATCAGAGGAGCTCCTAATTTCCCTTCATCTCTTACATAGTATCAACCCAAGGTACAGGGCACTGGTGAGGTGGCAGCTCTCTTTTATATCCTTTGGGTTTATGTTTGCTTGGGAGAGTCTAGATTGGGCATCTCTAGAAGCAGCTGCAAACAAGTTCAAAAAAAATAACAAGTGCCCTACCTTATCTATGCAAACCACATACAGGTGGCCTGTCAGTCATGAGCAATAGTGTGAGGCTAGATTGATCAGATTCTGCACAGCTGTGCAGAACAGAGACTCCTCCCCCCACCCCCCGCAAATTCCTTCACAGTTGCTCAGGGACCTCTCACAATAGCATGATCTGAATAAAGCAGGGACTCCATGCCTCTGTCAGACCAAACTGAAAATAGGGAGCAATGGGTGGAGAGAGCCAAGATCATAGCCTCAGTTCTTTACGTGTAGAATTGTTACATTGTGGAAAGCCAACTCACAGTCTAATCTTGAATGGACTGCTCACTCCTGTATGAAAGCAGCACAACAGAAATTGTGGATCACTGAAGCGTACTCTCTCTGGTGCACCACTAGGCTGGGTATCTACATAACCTTTGGAAGGGAGTGAGTGTGATAAGTTACTGCCAGATCTGTCTCAGGGCAGTCCAAATTCTTAGTGTGGAGACAGAATTTACACGTACAATGATATAAGTGACCAGAAACTGGTTCAAATCTGTAACACAACAGAAGTTCACTGCACATAAACTGCTTTCAAAATGACTGAAACTGGTTTAAAGGTAAACCTGGATGGATATAGGATCAGATTTAACTGATTAAGGTTCAATTGGTTTATTGAACTTCTGTCCCAGATCCCCTCCTTATTCAAGTTACTCACAGTCTCCCAGCATCCCAGGATGCTTTGCACCTCCCCTGTGAACCCCAGCTTGCAGAGTAGGAGAGCTAGCCTTGGCCCAAGCTGTCTGCTTCAGCCAAGACAGGAGGCATCCTCTAGTAGATGCCACAGATTTCATAGACATTAGAGCTGCAAGGGACCTTGCAAGATTATTGAGTCCAGCCCCCTGCCCAAGGGGCAGGAAGTCAGTTGGGGTCAGATCACCCCAGCAAGATAAGCATCCAACCATTTCTTAAAGGTATCTAGAGTAGGTGCTCTCACCACTTTTGCGGGGAGTCTATTCCAGACTCTGGAGACTCTAATGGTAAATAAATTTATCCTTATGTCCAATCTAAAATGATCTTCCAGAAGCTTATGACCGTTGGACCTCGACTTCCCTTGGGGTGCCCTGGTGAACACATGTTCTCCCAGTTCCTGATGCACACCCCTTATATACTTATAGGCTACCACCAAGTCACCCCTGAGATCTCACGTCTCCAGAATGAAGAGTCCCATGTCTCAGTTTCTCCTCATAAGGCCTCTTCTCTTGACCTCTAATCAAGCATGTGGCTCTCCTCTGGACTCTCAAGCTTCTCCACATCCTTTCTAAAGTGCCACATGGCTTCTGGCTTAAGCCACTGCAGGCATGTGGCTGCATTTCCAGAATCAGAAGTGAATATTTTCATTGTTTACAGTTTAGACTAACCTGTGAAGATTGAATTGATTCATCCTTGAGCTTTTTGACTGTCTGTACTTAGCCGTGGCTGAGGGCCATACTAGCAGGGCAGACCCAAATCAGTAGAGGCCATGGGTCCCCGAGGCCACATTTCCCTCTCACTGCCATTTCACCACATGCCCAGGTGCTCCCCTCCCTGCTCTGTGCACCCCCTTCTCCTCAATGCTGCTCACTGCCCCTCCCCATTGCACTATACTCCTGGGCATCCCTCCCCCACTACACTTTATAGTTTCTTCTGCACCGTATTCCCCAACAATGCTGCTCCCTGCTTCTCCCTGTTACATTCCATACATCTCTCCACTGCTGCGATGTTGATTAAAGGATTTCTGTTTTATCTTGATGCTCTAGTTCCTTTTAAGTTGTTTTAGTTGTCTTGTCACTCCCCCATTTTTAAGTTATTCTTTTTTCGTATTGAAAACCACCTTGAGCCTTTGTTGGGAAGGATGACAGAAGTTAAATAAAAAAGGTACATGGTTTTCCCTAAAGAGAGAGTACTGATAACATCCTATTATTTTGTGGAAATAATGAAACAAGGAACATAATCAAAATCTTCTGCAGGGGATTGCATTCAGTGTTTTACTGGTATGCCTGCTGGTAACCAAGCAACATGGATCCATATATCCACTATGAGACTTGATAGGAAAACATGGACAGCCTCTATCATCAGACTCATCATTGTAGCTAATAACTAATTATATTTACATCACATTCAATTCTCCATAAGAAAGATAGCTTGAAAATGTTTAATCTTCCCTGACAACTCCTTGCCAATAAAATAAATAAATAAAAGGCATTACATTAAGACTATAAGTCATCTGAGGAAAAGGAAATAAAAAGAAAGTCTCAGACAGTGGCCTCTTTTAGTATTTAGATGTAATTAGAGATCACAGTTTTCATACCCCACTGAATAAGTGAGGTAATTTTCATTGCTGTTACAAAAAAAAAGATCTCCCAATATTTGATAATACTTGTCACTGTTACTTCCTGAGTCATTCACCATAGGCAATCATATCATGGGTGGCATGGAACTTATTGCTGCAGGCTTTGATTAGTTCCAGTCCTCTTTCACACTCCAGACATATAAGAAAAAAAAAAAAAAGGAGGACTCTTTCTTTTTCGAAATGTATGTTAAAACAGAACAAAAAAGCTATTGATGTGGACTTTTTAATTGCCTGTTATTTTCAAACAACAAGGCAAAATTCACAAGCTCATATAGATATCACATCTACCCAATGAACCTTGACTGCATACATCTTAAGACTAACAAGGCTACAACCAACAACCCTGCAACAAGCTCATATAGGCTCATTCCTAGTTTAAATTCTATTTTCTGTCACACTAAGGGCCCCTCTAGACATTCAGATAAAGTCATGGTGGTATCTGATGCACAACCCACACAATTGTGCCTTCTGTCATGCCACACACACATAGTAGGAGGTGTTATTGTGGGATCCAGCATCAGATCTGATTACACCTTATTACTGGTGCAGGGGGAGCCTGGGATCACCATCCTGGGCTCTCCCTGCACCAGCAAGTAGCAAGCTCCCACAGCTGAGAGACAAACAGCTGAAAGGACTCACAGCCATGGCAGCACACCATGCATTGCCATAGCTGGGAGTCCCATCAGCTGATAGGACTCCCAGCTGTGGGGGCATTGCTACATGTACAAATTAAATATAGATAGAAACCAGCTATAAAGTTATTACACATTTTCCAGCTCTAACCTTATAGTCAGATGGACCTTCTTATAGCATGATAATTACTTTGTGTCTGTAGCCAGTCTATAACCAGTTAACATGTAGAGGGAGCCTTATTCATGTTTGATGCTGCTGGTTTTGCTGACAATTGAAAACAGAATTTGCCATCATAAATATAAATGTGATAAAATTAAACAGTATAGCATGGAAAGGTATTATGTGGGTTAAAATGATAGCTCTATGGGTGCATCCCCATGAGCAGGAATGTGCATTTCCCTGAGAACAAAGAGCAGTGGCACAATGTGTGTCCCTGGGGAATATCCATTCCACACATGCTCTCGCACGTGGCACGCTGCCCCATGTTGGGTAGGGGAGGCCGACTGTTCTGTTCTGGCCCCAGCAGCCTTACTTGGGTCCTGGGGCCTCCCAGGCATAGGCATAAAATGACTATGCACAAAATGTTGTCTCAGGCTGGATGCTCACAATTCATAATTCATTGAAGCCAAGAACAAGATTCCCATTGATTTTCCTGTAAAGAATGGATAGTTAGCCAAGTTAGCCTGAAATCTGAAAAAGTGCTACCCTGCTCTGTTCTATACTGATCAGTTGGTTCAGAGAGACATATGTTTTGGTGAGTTTTCCCATTGACTTTAAGAAAACAACTGGGTTCTTAGTATTTTATGTATACACGCGCACATTATGACGCTTTGCTTTGTGGGGGCTTTCTTTCTTGCCAAAACACTAATCTGGAAAGCAGAAATACAGCTCTTATATCTTCTTTTTCAACTTTTCTGTCATAAAATTTCAGTTCAATCCTTTTTCACCAATCACCACTTTTATGTTATTGGGGGAGTGGGGGGAGGAGGGGGAATAAAACAAAACACCTGCCAGCATACTAACAGAGTTTCTTCTGAGTTTTGAGATGTTTTCACAAATGACAATGTCATTAGCAGCACAGCTGATAAAGTTTCACTGCAACTGTAGTGTATACAATTTATATCCCTGATTGCATTATGATTTAAACAACTGTCACCTTTAAAGTTTGTTTTATCATCACAATAATGAAAAACCAAATGCTAGCTGAATTGTACTATTTTTTCTTTAAATTTGGGAAGCAACAAAAACTCTGACTACATGCATTAAAGGAACAGAATTACTGTAAATTATGAATACTATATAACTTCGGTAGAATGGATTATAACCTTTTAATAGTGAATCACCTGATGTGTGCTACTTTTTAATCAATCACTGAAGGTTTGGATTGATCAGGTAGGTCACCATTGCAGCCTATTTGACTTGCCAGTAATATTTGCTCAGAGAAGTTCAGTTTTATTTAGTACACCAAAACAAATATAACTCCACAATGTATAAGATGTTTTACTCAATGGCCATAAATAACATATGAAACAATAACTTCTCCCTTTCTGGGCCTTACTTCACAAAGTCTACATCCTCTGGTCCCTGGCCATAACCAACATCTCTAGCCTACGGGTAGTGCAGCTAGGTCTGTGATCCTTTCTATGTTAAAGTACTTACAGATGCTCATTTCTATACTCTGTGTCCATTTTCAAATGCTTGTTTGTAACAAGAGGAGCTTTACAGTACCCTACCTAGAATCTTTTCCTTGTAAGTTCATTCCTTAGAGCAACCTTCTGCAATACCACATCTTCCCTCCCAAAACAAAGCCTCATAAACTAATAATAAACTCACATGACTATGGGGAACCCTTTTCTGGCAATACTGATTTACCATCAGTCTTTACATTACAGAAATGCACATGGGGAGATCCAGGATTTGCTAAAAAGGAATGTGACACATCACCCACCAGACCATGGGGGAATGGGGGTGAGGTATGACTGCAGAACTTGAGGTTGCTAGATGACACCAGACAGCTAGGCAAGGAATAAGCAAATGAGAAGGGGGAAGACCTGCCCACTACACCCCTACCAACACCACTGCCTCTATCTCCAGCTGACTGGGAGTCAGGGCACAGAGCTTGCCCTGCCAGTGGCTACAGGGAGTGGCTGCATGGAGAGCTGGCTCAGCCAGCTCTCTGCCTGCCTCCTCCTTCTCGTATCCTCCACTGGCTAGGAGCAGGTGTTGGAAGCAGGAACTTGTGTGCTGCTGCCACTGCTATCCCCAGGTGAGCCTAGCTCCCACATAGCTGCTCCCTGAAGTGCAGGGCTGGAGTGGGTCAGATCGACTGTGGGGCTCCCCCAGTGCCTGCATCATCCAGAGACAGTGGAATTGGCATGCAGGTTCCTCCTTCCAATGCCTGTTTCCAGCAAAAACCTCTTGGAGAGGAGCAGGTAGAGAGCAGGTCCTGCGCAGAGCAACCTGCAAACTGCTGCTACTGTCCCCTGCTGAATCTGGCACCCTGCAGACTCAGCCAGTAGCTGGCATGATGCAGAAGCAGTTCTGTACTCTACCCCCTGTACCCAGATCAGCCAAGACAGCGGCAGCAGCAGCAGCAGAAGGGGGTGAATCTGGACCCTGGATCCACCCCTGGAAATGCACAATCATTTTCCCAAATCAGTAGCAGCTCTTGAGATGTCAAACCATACCAAAATTTTTGTGCTCTATTTATAGAGTATATTAATATTTCTCTAAGTCCCCAGTGACTTTGACATTCTCATCTACAGTTTTCTGAGGAAGAGAACATCAGTTAGTAACAATTCATGATTCACTAGCAACTTTCTGACATTTAACAGGTATATATGTGGACGGCAGTCTTCCTCCACAATCCTGTTAGCTAGGTGCTTTATTACTTTAACATCATTTTGTACCAACCTGCTGGACTGAAGATAGGGACCTAGTGGTAACATTTCTGCATTTCATACTTCAGAGTAAAATGAAATCCATGCCCAGTAAAGTGAGATGTGTTTTAAACATTACTATAACATACAGTAGCTAGCTATCTAACAAACTTAGATTTGACATAACCAATTATCTGTCTAGCTAGACTATCTTCTAGCAAAGCTGCTTCAGAATATATTTTTCTTAAGAAAACATAAAAAGGACATCTTATTTGACCCACAGGATCATTTTGTCCTGTGCAATTAAAATCGGTCTTTTATGCTTGATTTAGATGGGAGTTTTTTGCATATAAAACAAGTCTTAACAGATTTCTCCATACAATTTTTAATTTGAGGCCAGGTTAAACACCTTTGGTCCTTATATTTTTCAATCCATAAGTAACTTTCACATATCATTTTACACATACTTTTCTGTCACACATTTGGCATCATCATTTCAATGGCTATTACAGGCTTATGGTCACTTATGTATCTATTCTTATTGACCAGGTATAGCATTATATAGCTGCCCAGTACAGACTCTATATTTGAAGCCTTAACACACTATCTAGTCCATGGAAGAGTAGTGTGTCAGGGTTACATCTAGTTCAGCTGCCAGATAACTTTATGTTGTGGCTATTCTGAGTTGCATAAATCCATAGGTGTAAAACTCCTCTTAGTTGTGTCAGCACCAGTTACACTATTCTGGATGCCATGCATTCAGGATCCAAAAGGTGGTATACCAAAAAATCTGGACCACTGATTTAATGCAGCAGATCAAACCTACAATAACACTCATTATAAATATCACTTAGGGAAAAGCTGTCCAAATTCTGTCAAGGAACTATTTCTTCAAGGTCAGGAAAATTGCTGAGCTTTTGGAAACGCTGAGATCTTTATTGAAAATCTTGAAAAAAGGTTGTACATTTGGGGGAGACATTAAAAATCATAGAATAAGTTAGTCTGTTGATGTTCAAGTGTCTGGGCATTTCAATGGGTTCCCTTAGTAAAACCTAAAAACATTGAACCAGTAGTATAATTAGGATGGGGTGATCAGCACAGCTGCCTTGGGCACTGCATTTTAGGGGGGGAATCAAAGGAAGAACAGGAAAAAATGGCTGCAACTGCAGTCACATAATGGTACCAGTGGCATGATGGCAACTGGAAGTTACTGCTGCCCCTGTGTGTCACAGCTGCCCTAGATGGCTGGCTACCTTGTTATGCCTCTGATTTGAAAAACAGTAATTTACATTTTTCCAATGTTCCCAACCTGTGGCTAAATCCTACAGATTAAACTTCCAGTTAGAAATATGAGAACAGTTTAAGTGGGTTACAACTTCAAGATTTGGCTCAATAAGAATATCAGGCTACAAGTGTTCAGCTAGTAAGGTATATGAAATAAAACTGACATGACTATGATGCAACTGTATAATCTTATTTACCTGTGTTGAGAGTAGTAAGATTTCATTTAAGGTAAAAGCTTACAATAAGATAGGCATATCAGCAAAACCAGAAAACACTAACAGGTACAATCTTTCCCATCACTATCAATAACTAATTGTTTTCAAGATAAACACTCAATATCAATAGCACTCTGTTCTAGAAAAGAATGAGATCACATTTATTTAACTGAATGCTTCTATTTTTATTTTAATTAGATGAGAGGAATTTTTATTATACGAGTAATATTGAATTAATTTAAATATTAATTTAACATTAATTTAAACATTAAACATTAATTTAAAGTAACATTAATTTAAAAGGTATACTGGCAATATCTTAATTTCATCCTTTGCCACTTGACTGTTTAGCTCTTAGTGCAAACTTTTTCAATAGAGAAATGCTAACCCATTTTAGCCATCTAATTTAGTCCACTCTATAGACAACATTTCAAGTACTTTTCCTTTCAAGTACAGAATGACAAAAACTATAATTAATAGATACATGCAGAGTTATGTTCTAATTTAACATATAAATCTATTTACTAGCTTCTAAAAACGGGTGTACCCAGACATTCGAATTTGTAAAGCTCTTTCTTTAGTAATGATTTTTTTTTTTTTTTTAACCATACACAGTTTGTTTGCCTTCAAAGGATGCAGTGAAAGTATGGAATACAAATTTGTTACACTTGAAAAGAGTAAACACCTTGTTACATAACTAATAGCTAATTCACATGTTGATTGATAAGATCCTGGGATAAAAAAACAAGAATGTTTCCTCTGTTGAAAGGCTCTAACAAAGTCAAGGGCTACCTTCAAGAAATATGTATTTACCTTGACTCTGTTTTTACTTATTTCTTAAACAGCAAGTAGAAACTGACACTAAAGGAGTTGCAGTGTCTCTTAAATGGCCCATTTAACTGGATACTTTGTCATAGTGTCAAAATAAATGTAGGAGCTACAAATAAGGAAAATAAAGGGCTTCAATCCCCATGCAGTGAATTAGATTTGCTGATTCTTTGAAGAACAGAGGAAAATTAAAAAGGTACCGGAGAAAATAACCTATAACACAAAATGTCCATTTTACCACCCACATTGTTATTTATAGCAAATGAAGGTTACTTTCACTTGGAGGTGACAAATTACTTCTACCAGCAGTAGGAAAATAATAGCTTATAAGTTCAGCACTGTTGAGTTATTAAGGAGGACCTATCTGTACAAAGACATGCTGTATTCTATATTAGTAAAATCACTTTCTTAAATGAAGTGCCAAATCAGCAACTGCATATTGGACTGACCTTGGATCGCGGTGGTGCTCGGATGTACCATTTACAGTCTACTGCCTCCGTTTCAGAAGCTTTTCCTTCCTTTGCAATTTGCACAGATTCCACAATTCCTTCAGGTCCTCCCAACTCAAACTCACAAACTGAATAACAAAATACCAGAAAAATGAAATCTGAACAGCAAACAAAAATATTTTCTATAGCATAATACAAAAGGCTCCTAATAATTTAATGAAATCTAGTATACCAACCTGGCAATGGTTTCAAAACTCCAAGGTCCTTGAAGTCAGGATCTTAAAAATTGAGAAAGAGAAAATTAGTCGTGGTAATATTTTGCTTAGAACATTGAATTACATTCCATTAGATTATTACTAGACACTTTGGGAAAGTAAGTATACATGTATACAGTAGCATAACATTTAGGGACCATAGAAACACATTTACTGATATTGCAAAATATATTGATATTTTAATATTAAGCTCTTTTTATTTTCCAAACCTGTTTTGGTCAGGATTTTTTCTGACTCATTCCCTATTTCTCAGCAATGAACAAAGAGGAGAATGCAGCAGTTGACAAGAGATCTATACATCTAACCTTCTGATAGCACTGTTGCATTGGCAGAATACAGGGGGTTATGTTTCCAAACATCCCACCCAGAAGGTCTTTGCCTATTTTTTTAACTTTTACATGGCTTGGTTACAAGACATAGCGTAACTAGAGGAATATGAACTCCACATTGATATCTGACTGATCTGCAACCCTGACTGGCAGTGTACTTGCAGAGACACTGTCTTTGACAAAAAACGTTCCCTTGACTGTTAATAAATAAATACCTTACCAGCTTTCCTTAGGTTTCACTGAGTGAACATAGTTAATGAATGTAATGCAATATGCTGCTTTAGTTCATAAACATGGGAGTATTTTTTAATTTCTGGGATGCTTCGTACTTTGTTTATAGCTGAGTACAAAATTTACGTGAAATGAATTTGGTCTCAGATCTACAAGCCAGTCAACAAGTGTCAGCTTACATAAATCAGCATAACATAATTTTCTGGCACATTTTAAAGACAGCTCAAGAGAAATCCAGGACTGAAATGTGAAAGAAACAAAATGGTTTTGAGAAAGGATGCTCTCCTGAGAGTAGATTAGTCATTGTTTGGAAATCATAGAATGATGACTCAAGATTAGACTGCCTGACATGCATGTTCCAGCTTTCAGTATACTGTTCACCTTGAGAAGAAAGCAAATATGGAAAAAAAAATATGTTGGCCTTGATATTTTTGTGAAAAAAATATAGGATTTGGTCTTCCAAAATTGATGGTAAACATTTATGAATAAATACTCTGCAATAAACTTCCCCTGGGTTTTTTAGAATTCTGAACTGGACTTCATAGGGATTCTGAAAGATATAAGCTAGGGTAGAGTTTTGTTCAATGCATCTATGAACCAAACAGTTTTCATTTTTACTTTACGGCCTCAGAATCAGGCCTTTGTATGAAAAGCTGGAAAGTACAAAGGCAAGTTTAGAAATTAACAATATATGAAAATGAAAAAAAATGGAATTCTAATTTGAAGCAGGCCTAATCAGTTTAATAAAGATAACTAGTTCAGTTCCTCATGAGAAGGATCAAACATTTTATCGGCTTAGTTAGAATTTGCTGCCCTAAACAACTAAAGATGTAATACCACCTTGGGAAACTGTCTGTACAATGTAACATTTGTCTGAATCATCTTTTGTTGTTGCAAACAAAGTCTTGGATAAGTACTGACGAACTAAAGAGACTGCAGAGATTGCTGAACAGACAATTAGCATTAACTGTTAAACAGAAGACACATTAAAAAAACCCCTCTAAATTTAATTAAATATTCCAACTAATGGATTTAGATACTGATAGTATACCTGTCTCTTACAGCAAGACATTTAATAGTGGAACCTATTTAACTGGAAGCTCAAATTAACAATCAAGCCACATATAATACAGCCACTGAGTTTTCTCTAAGAGTTGGTTTTAAATCTTCCCTGGTCTGCTGAAACTATGGTGTGCCACAAAAGCAACATATAATGTCCTTAATGCACAGGAGAAAGCCACTAGAGAATTCTTGCTCTGTTGGGAAACTCTCCTTTTATGGAGGGAACTCCCTTTGTGTCCTGGATGCCTTTCTCCTCAGCCCTTTTCCCCAGCTCCACATACATGCAACAGGGTAAGAAACATGGGGACACTAGGGTGGAACAAGAACTTGGGCCTCACAGGAAATATGTTAAAAAGAAGCGGCAGTAAAATCCTATCTTAAATTATCAATGGGGAGTACTTTCAAAGCCAACCATGTGCCCTTATTAAGTATTCTGGATGCCACAGGTGCATCCACAAGAGGAGGAGGAAGAAGAGGGTTATATTCTGGTGAGATGCTTGTTTGCTGAATGCTAGTACTTTTAAGGCCTCTCTTCCCTCCCTCAAATCTTCCAGCAGTCCCCACCACTTTAAACTAGTGTGATCCAGGGTGGAAAAAATAGTAAATGGTGATAGTGTCACATAAGGTTAAAGTATAAAAATGAAGGAATAGAAAATACACTGATTTGCACTAGAAAACAAGGTTTCAACCTGTAAGTCCTTGACACAAGCACACTAGAAAGCATTCTTTTCTTTGAATGCCAATTATGTGAGGATTTCCAATTAGAAAAAAATTATTTTAACCAGCACCACAGGGCACAGGGGCAGCACCAACTTCCAGATGTCACTGTGATTGTGATAGCAATTGTACAGTTACGGGCAGCTGCCACTTTTTTTTTTTTTCACTCCTGCCTCAAGTCAGCATCCGGGGTTGTTGCCCCATTTGCCCTGCCCTAGGTAAGTCACTGGTTTTAGCCTTTATTCTAAAACTTCAAACCAAACTGCAAGATATCAGCATAGATGAAAATATATCAAATTAAGATAAAGCAGGAAAGCTCTGTTACAGTTCTGGGTTATAAAATTCACTCCACATTGTATTTTACTGGATGATTTGTACATGAAAATCATTTGCTTGGGCACATCATAGATGTGAAGGTTACAAGAGAGAGATCATTATGGCCATTTCAGCTGACACAGGGCATGGAATTTCATAGACTAACCTACATATGAAGCCAGTTAGAACCAGAATACAAGCTCATGTGTTCCAGCATGATGTTATTTATTTCATAGGAAAGTTGGAACCTCCTCTGGCTGACTTCTACACTTCTGAAGAAGTATAGGAGACACATGCTTCCATAGATTGTAATTAGAGATTGGGGTGTGGATGGTATCTCTGGAAAGCAATCCCTCTGTTGCTTTTCTGCAGCAAAATAATGAGATCTAGTATTGCTGTAAAGGTGTCTAATGAGAAACTAAGATGCTCAGTCACTGCAACAGTTTGTATCATGCAATTACATTAATATACAAATACAAATATAAATGAAACCACCACCTAGAAGTCTTGTATGACTCATGAGGCTGAAAGTTTAGCTACATTAGGAATGTGGGACTAGAAAAGGCCTGTGGGGACACTGATTTTAATCCAACATATGTACCCAAGAGTTAGGTATGCTTTTTGAAGTATAGGTTTGCTTGAAGTAAAACAACACTAAAGTTTATTTTAGTAGACTTTCCCTATATGATTAAGACAGATGGAACTGTTATGATTAGTTCTGCTGAGTCAGAGTAGAGCAGAGACTTTATTATACTATTTAATTGGCAGTTAGTCAAATCTTCCAGTGTGGACATGTCTTGCAGCTAGAAGAAAAAAATAGGAAAATCCAGAAGAATCTAAAATAGGAAGCCCTTGGAGCACATTGAGGATCTATAATAGAGTAGAAAAGCAGGAGAGACAAGCATCTATAGAAAACATTAGAAGGTCTCTGAGACTAAAATGGAGAGGTGGAATATAAATAGAGAAAGGAAAAAAAGAATAAAGATATGTGATGAAACAATACAGGAATGTTTAAAAGTGTATAACGGGGGCCCTCACCCACCAGTCACTGGCAACATCTTGCTCACAAGATCATTTAACATTGCTCATTGCCACAGAAAATTAACTAATTAAGAAAATAAAAAAAAGTGGAAGTGCATTTGGGGTCCATAAAGAAAGAAGATAAAGACTACATACAGAGTTTGTGAAAGCAGATAACAACATTTACTTGAGGAAGAGCAGTGGGGATTTTAATTGCAGATGTGAGGGAAGGACATGAAGGTGTAGCAAAACCCCCAGTTTTTCTTTTTTTTTTTTTACATTAAAAAGCATTCCCTCCCCTTCCCCAACCATTTCTGACTTGTTCTCTCCCTCTCTATTCCCTATAGATAAGTATAAGTGAGCTAAGACATAGGATATGCTTCAGTATTTTATTTTGGTAGCAAGTTGTATTTGTTTTGTTTTTCTCCTTCTTTATATTGTATAATTATTATATTTATATTGATATTTACTGTTCTATATTACTGAATTTACAAGAAATAATGGCCAAAAGCTAGCAGAGAGCAGATTTAGATTGGACATTAGGAAGAACTTCTTCACAGTTCGAGTGGCCAGGTTCTGGAACGGGCTCCCAAGGGAGGTGGTGCTCTCCCCTACCCTGGGGGTCTTCAAGAGGAGGTTAGATGAGCATCTAGCTGGGGTCATCTGGACCCAGCACTCTTTCCTGCTTATGCAGGGGGTCGGACTCGATGATCTATTGAGGTCCCTTCCTACCTTAACATCTATGAATCTATGAATCTATATGATTTAGGCGTAAGTTAGCATAAGTCATGTCAAGTTTCCATTTTGTTGTCAAGTCTCCGTCTTTTCCCCATGCCCTGTTGTGTAGCCTATGACTCATACCTATCCCTCCTATGTAACTTGGTTCCTCAAAGAATGAGGATGAATGAGGGTGCTTGAGAGACAATGGCTAGTAGGTATAAAAATAGCTCCCTCTGAATGACCGAACCATCAAAACCAATACTTGGACCAACAACCCAACCACTGGAACCACCCTCAGCATTCAAGAAACAAAAGATGAGGTGAGGCGACCCACTATTGTGTCAGCCTGCACATGCTCAGTAAGAACACCTGGAACCCGTTGGAACAGGACTGACCTTGCCTGGACAGGCCCTCCCCATAGGAGATCATAGGTAGTCTGCCCCATAAAAAGGGGTAGTGAAGACTGACTCCTTGGGACGCCCTCTCCATCTGGACCAGCACCATGCCATACCACCTATCCACCCAGAGGCCCTGCTGGCAACCCCCTCTGGACAACACCTACTGGACAAAGATCCCTTCCCAGCCTGGATAGGTAGCTATCACCCCCACCCCCTCTTCAACCAAGGACTTGGACTCTGCTTCTCTTCCCTACCTGGACTCTAACCCTTCCACTGTGTCTCTTTCTCCTGCTGCCATTGTGAATGCTTGCTTTTGTGTGTGTGTGTGTGTGTGTGTGCGCGTGTGAGAGAAGCAATAACTTCATGGGGCTGTGTAGTGTGTTGTCTGTTTAACAAACATGTTTAATTTCTTAACCCCAAGTTGGGTTTTTGTCTGTTTTCTCCTTACCACCACTTATCTGTCCCCCAAACTCCCAGCTTTCTGCCTCAGTTTCCAGCCCCAAGCTGCCAGGTTTCTGCTTCAGTTTCTTTCCTAGCTTTCTCCTCCTTGCCACCGGGCTTTTTTCCCTTGCACCAGTGGCTTTGAGTAACCCTGGGGCCACTTGACCTTAAGTAAATCCAAGCCTCAGGTCTTTAGCCCAGCTTCTCTCTAGTCTACCAGTTCTAATCCTGGTTCCAGTAACTTTCACTCCTTACACTTTTTTTCTCACCTTAACCTTCCCTCAAGTATCCCAAGTACCCCAAACACACACATACATACTGTACCATTCATGTTAGGAACTCACCTGTGTGTGTGTGTGTGTAGGTGGGTGGTATGTGTGTCAACTGGTGAATACACACACACACACACACACACACACGTCATCATGTGCGTGATATATGAATTAGTGATCCATGTATGTGTATGGAGTATGTGGGTATTGACAACTGATTGTTGTCTAATTTTTGGAGTGTAATGTGTATGTCCTTGAATTAGTGATAGGCATGCATGTGCCTAAGCTGGTTTGGATGTGTATGGGCCTGAGGTGGTAGTGTGTGTGTGTGTGTGTGTGTGTGTGTGTGTGTGTGTGTACCTAATTGATTTGTGTGTTTGTATATGTGCAATTGTGTCACACCCTCCTGTCTAACAGTACAATATTGACATCCTGAGAGTTGGCTTGACCCCACAGGGCAACAAAAGTGTACCTGTGTGTGTAACAGTCCGTAAAGGGAAGGACTTCTATACTATATAGTTTGCTTATAGGTAAAACTTACCATGGGGTAAAAGAGGTCAGGAATTTGCTGTGCATCACTTGCTCAGTAGTGATTGCCCTGGTGCCTGTTCTTACCATGTGGTAAGCAGAGGCAAAAAGTGCTTCACCTCCTTTACCTCTGTAGTTTAATCCTCAAAGAGGGCTCTGTTACTGCAGTTTAGCTTTCATTTATGCATGCACATAGTCAGGTAAATAGCTGATGCACAGAGATGTGGTAAACTGTTCATCCCCTGAGCATTTGCTTTAAAAGGAATAGGCTGTGTCTTCATTGAAGTATTACTGGCTCTGAAATGTGAGAGTTATGTTGAAGCAGTGTTTTATGTAACTGTAATGGAACTCCTGTTTTTCTACTGTCATGAAACCGTGTTTCACTCTTAAATACAGATATCTATTTGTTTTCTTATCCATAAAGGTGTGACCAGCCTGGTTTTTAAATGCTTGGCAGTTATTAAAGTTGAGTACAAGGAAGGATAAGAAGTAAGACAGGTGAGTGGTTAATAGTTAGGTGGATGCAGAAGATGGGGAAGCAGTGTTCAAGTGTCTGATATCAATTATTTGGAGTAGTACTTGGATACAGTAAATGAACCATAGAATTTTTCTGAAAAAAAGCCCCCTGTATTCTTCCAAGCATCCAAGATTTCCCTTTCTTTCTCTCCCTACACACACACACACACACACACACACACACACTTTGCATATTGTCCAGGCCACTCAAACTTCTGAGTTGTCAAGGGCCATAGGCTGCAGGCCACTTGTGGCATGTGGTTGGAACTTTAAATAATTAAGTTGAATCTAGTGATAATATTTCAATATGAATTTAATGATGTGATCTCTGTCTTCTAGAAAGTAGCTGCTTGACTCCATTTTGTAATGCTCCTGGCTTGACACAAGTGAATGAACTTTGTATACCCTGGACATGAGAGAGGTGTGGGTGAAGGGGTGAGTAAAAAGCGAAGGAGAGTTTTTGCATAAGAACAAGGAGAAAGGATGTAACTATTTATGTAAGCAACAAGGCACCAGATGTGTAAATTACCAGCCAGTAACTAACTAACAAATGGCTGAAGAATCCCTTTGAAGCCTGGGGGCACAAAGGAGATAACGGAAAAAGAAATGCTGCCATGTAGGCAACAAGAACACTTCAAGGCTGAGACCCATTTTTACGGCCAGGATGACCTCGAGTTGAGATAAGAAGAAGAGGGATGTGAAACAATGGTTAAAACACAGACTAAGCATGGAAAAACCCCAAAATGCTGAACAAAGACTGGCAAACCCTATAAAAGGGAAACCCAAATGATGCCAAGTGGGTGAACTTTCTGTCTTCCTTTCCAGAACACTATATCTGGTGTTTGTTTGTAGGTATACATAGAATGGTTGTTCTGTGTGTGAGTGTTCATGCATGATGATGTGTATGATAAATCAGTGTGTGTTTGTATGAATGGTATGTCAGAACCTCTATGTCTAATTCATGTAATCAATAAATGCAGCATTTTGCCTTATTCCCCTTTATAAAATCTCGCTTGTGATTTGAGCAATTGGCAATTTGTATAACAACATGCCACGCTTCACTGAACCATATAGACCCTGCCATACAGTGGCTGTCTACATGTCATGCATGATTCCTGGGTCATCCTAAGCACCATAGGCCACACCATCCCACCTTGCTTCCAATGGGTGGGGGTAGGAATAGAAGCCAGAAAAAGGAGTGGGATCTGGGAGCTCAGAGACCCTGAAGGTAGCAGCAAGGTAGTTGTGGAAGAGCAGTGCCCAGATTGGGATCCTCAAGTTAACACCTCAGCGGGTAGCCCACTGAAGTTTACTTACCTGGGTCAATGCCTAGTTAATGTCATGAACTAATTTTTCAGGATGAAAAAAAATGACATTAGCTATGGCCAGATCTTGTAATGTGCTGAGCATGTTCAGTTCTTTCTGGCTTCAAATGGATACAATGTACACATAGCATCCCACAAGAGTGCAATGCAAATTAACATATTCACAGTTCCAGATGCCCCGCACAAATCAAAATGACATGGTGGGAAACACTATTACAGTAAAAGCTTTGTTTACCGGCACCCACGGAGAATGGAGGGTGCTGGATAACAAAATATGCCGGATAACTGAGTAGCTTGAACAGGCATCTTTGACTGTTCGGGCCTCCTGCCCTGCCAGTCTGGGGCGTCACCACCCCTCCCGCCACATTGCTGCCCCTCCCGCCACATCAGTCCTGCGGGCCCCGTAGGCCTTGAGGGACAGGGAGGGGGGACCCACACAGGCTGCTATGCCTCAGGCCATGGATGCTTGGCAGTGCAGGCTGCTTTCCCCTGGGCTGTGGGGGCTCTGTGAAACCGGAAGTGCCGTGATGGGCACTTCCAGTTTCACTTTTCCCTTACAAGCCCTTACAAGCCGGCATGCCAGTTAACAGAACATGCTGGCTTCTAAGGTGCCAGTTAACACAACTTTTGCTGCATTTACTTGTTACTTATTGGGTGCATCTACACATGCAATTAATGCGATGTGATAAACTCTGTTTCTGTCTAAGATGGAGCATACTGATCCCCAGCACAATGTTTATACGTGCATACTTTGAACTGAGGCAGAGCAACCCTGGGCTGGCAGCAGATTTGGGAAGGTGGTCAGTCCTGGGCTCAAGGTGGAAGCATTAGGTGGCAGAGAGGCTGGTTTTGGCATGAGGGTGCATAGAGTGCAGAGCTATGTGGCTAGGTGGCAGGCAGCCCCCTCACTTTAGCACACTTGTGCCCCAGTAAGCCTCTGTCACCATCTGGATGTGTGTTTCCTCACACTTAATTACTCTGCCATAAGATAGTACTGTTCCTGACAATACTATCTTATGGAGGAGTTAATTCATTTACTGCACTTTAATACCAGTACACGTGTAGACCGTGATGCTTTACTGTGGAGCTAATTAGTCTACTCTGCAGTAAGGTGCATGTGTAAATATACCCTTTCTTTTTTTTTTAAATGTACCATCTTTAAAAACTTTAAATTTTATAACCTGTGTGCAACACAAATTCTGCAACCATGTCCAAAGACAATTCTACACATCCATTCAATAACATCATCATTCTGCAAACTTGTAAAATACATTGCACAAAATATGCCCAATGTACATTTTTAATGGGCAAACAGCACAGATTCCATAATATGTTCTGCCTGTATTTATCCATTGTGCTTGAGTAAAATCATTTTCACAGTAAATACACTGCCACTGAGGAAACATCACTCATCCCAATGGGAAGTAAAATACCGGCTCTTATGTTACATGCAAAGTGGAGGAAAAAAAACATCATATGACATACATCACAAGTTTCCTAGACTCTCCAAATTCAAACAAAGAGTCTGTATGTATTCTGAAATTTGTATCACTATATGTTCTCTATGAATGCAGGATGTTTTCAGAGCATATGCTGAGACACCATTTAATGTGCTTGATAAAACTTGATTTGCAACTGTGCCTTGAAATGTGTTGCATTTTTTATATATTTCTACCAAACAAGGATGCAAGAATTATATATATTTTTAAATACTTCGTAACTATCACGTTTAAATACAAAAAAAGTTAAGGAGAAAGCCAGGCTAATGGTCAGGATGGAGAGGCTTTGGTCCTACAGAAGGAAGTATGATTCTATTTTCCTAGAGACTACAAATGAGAACAAACATTCATTAATCAAATTCTAAGGAAAAATTCTAACCCCCAGCTGACTTCAGTGGAAGCTAAGCATGCACAGCTCCCTACAAAACTAGAGACTACATTCAAAAGTTTGGATTTCAAGCACTTGAACCAAAAAAGATATGGTGAAAAATGTTGGGGTTCTTTTGGGGTTTTTTTACTCATTCAAATTCACACATGGTAAATTCTGAACCAAAAAAATTGAATTCCCACAATGACATAAGACATGTTTATCCCAAATTCTGGCACACAATTGAAAATAGTGCTATGTCATATGGAAAGGAAATTTTATGGTAATCTTTTATGGAAATTATTTTTTATTTCTTTTATCTTATATATCTGTGTGTGTGTGTGTGTGTGTGTGTAATCTTTTATGGAAACTCATTTTATGGAAATCTTTTAAACATACATGTACAAACACCAATAAGCCTCCTGGAGTTCTCTTATTGCATGCTTTCCTTAGCTCTTTAAAATAGTCTTCCACATACATTTTTCCATACTCTCTCTCACTTTAGCATAATGGGAATGTTGAAACAGATATTTATAGTGATAAAAAGAAGAAATAAACATTCTACACTTGAAAGCAAAACCTTCATAATAATATCTTCCATGTTCTTTTTAAGAAAAAGATTTTAAAAGATTAAAAAAGATTATATTTTTCTTCAACTTCACTGAAGCAGGGCCAGATCATCACACAGAATGGTGGAAATCTGCAGTTCAGTATATGAAACTGAGAACTTCAATAAACATTGGCTAACTAGAACTCAGGATAAAGGAATTTTCTGTTTCCCTGTAGTCATTGTGCATATGTGATAGATTGACATGGAATTAACTTGTTGAGCTTTTTGTTTTGTTATACTTCATAAGATAAAAAATGAACCAGGCATTCTTAAGAGTGTTTGGCCAGGCAGTATGCAACAAAGTGCTGATGTCTGAAACTCCCTGAAGTCGCTAGCTGGTTTGTCACTTGTGGATAAACAAAAACATAACTAATACGTTATTCATTTTCAAAAATAATAAGCAAACCATATCAACTAGTCACAGCATGTAAAAACAGCTGGCTGCTAATGATAAATAAAGAAACTTCAGTTCTACTCCTGGAACAATGAACAGAGAGCTAAAAATAAACCTTTTCAAGAAATAAGAATTCTAGCTTCAACCAAGCATCTTGTAACAAATTTCTGTATTTAAATATATTTGTCTACCACAGAAATGATCAGAGATCAGATCTTAAGTGCAAATGCACATGGAACACTAAGCAGGGACCATATGCTCAGACTGCTAGCATTTAGATCATTTGAAATTTATGGCGATTTAAAATAACTTTGGGAAGTTTGAATCTGTCCTATATTCTCTAGGGAAGCATCATAATAATAATCCTACATAAAATCACAATGCTTGTACAATTCAATACAGAATAGCAGGATTATGCTCAGATATTTCATGTAGTTGTGTCTTGGCATTTGAGGATACAAAGAAAATACTGCAAGATGATACCCTGTAAACTGATGACAAATTCAAAAGATTTTAAAGCACAACTGAAAGGATGTTGAAGCAATCTTAGAAGCAATTTAGAGACAGTATAAAAGCCCCTAAAAGAAAATATTTTCTTTTGTGAACTGTATGAACGAAAGGACTGAGCTGTACTATATGAAAAAGAAAATACTAAGTGAAGCAACAATTTGAAAATACAAAAAATGTAATCAAGGTTTCTTCCATCTCAATACCATTGTTGTTTGTGTGGGATGTAAAGGCAATTTGTTCTAATAGTTTTTTTTTCACTTTATAGTCAGGCTGCAACATTCGAGAAATACGGCCAGGCATGAGTTTATAACATTGTAAGGTCTGCAAAGAAAATATGCCATGTTACTGCTAAGTATTTTCTTACTGGAAACACTGGGGGATTTTTATAATTATTACAGCTGATAATAATATTGTATTGTGTTTAACATTTGTTTTCTGTGTACTGTTTCTAAGAACTGTGCTGTAGTCAGGAACAGCCATTTTGAGATATTTGGCAGAGTTAATCTGCCAGAGAACAAACCTTTGAATGCTCCCATTATTTGAGTTTTTCTTGCTTAGATTTTCCCAGTGTCTCTCAAATTGAATGCAATGGATTCCTATTTTTGTGTCTGAAAAACCATAATGAATGTTGAAAATTCCAACAGATATTAAAATGCTAAGTGACATATTTGGCTTCATTTATTAAAATAATACAGCCAGTTACCTGAGAATAACAAACATGAAATACTTTTTTCAAGTCTTGAATTGAAGACTCAATATATATATTTTATTATATTTCTCATGAAACTGTCAAATTGCATCAGCTTCTCCCCTCACCCTCCAAAATAAAAAAGGTTAGTTTTTTTTACAATAAAATGCCTGGCCACATTTCCTTTGTTTCACTTTTTGACCTTACCCCACTTTGATCTTCAGATTTTAGAAGACATGTTTGAGCTCACTTCTGCTCTGATTTATAGTTTCATAGTAGGTAGGGTTGGAAGAGACCTGAGCAGATCATTAAGTTCAACCCCCTGTCATGGCAGAAGAGTACTGGGGTCAAACGACCCCGGCAAGGTGACTATCTAGCCTTCTTTTGAAGACCCCCACGGTAGGAGCGAGCACCACTTCCCTTGGAAGTTGGTTCCAGCTCCTAGCCACCCTGACTGTGAAGTAGTGCCTCCTGATATCTAGCCTGAATCTACTCTCTGTAAACTTATGGCCATTATTCCTTGTTACTCCCAGTAGGGTTCAGGGGAACAGGGGCTCTCCCATTGCCTGCTGGTCTCCCTTGGCCAGTTTATAGACGGCCACCAGATTCCCTCTAAGCCTTCTCTTGTGGAGGCTGAACAGGTTCAGGTCTCGTAGCCTCTCCTCGTAGGGCCTGCCCTGCTGCCCCCCTCATCATGTGAGTGGTCCTCCTCTGGACCCTCTCAATGTTGTCCGCATCCTTCCTGAAGTGCGGCGCCCAGAACTGGACACAGTACTCCAACTGTGGCCTGACCAATGTCATATAGAGGGGGAGGATCACCTCCTTGGACCTGCTTGAGATGCATCTGTGGATGCATGACAAGGCGTGGTTAGCCTTTCTGACTGCGTCCCCACATTGGTGGCCCATGTTCATCTTGGAGTCTATAATGACTCCAAGATCCTTTTCTGCCTCTGTGCTGATCAGAAGGGAGCTCCCCAGCCTGTAGGTATACTTCTGGTTCTTTCTCCCTAGGTGCAGTACCCTGCACTTGTCAGTATTGAATCCCATCTTATTCTCATCCGCCCATCCTGTAACCTGTCCAGAACCAATTGCAGCCTGTCCCTCCCTTCTAGCGTGCCCACTTCTCCCCACATCATAGTGTCATCTGCGAATTTGAACAAGGTGCTTTTCACCCCCTCGTCCAAGTTGCTGATGAAGATGTTGAACAGTGAGGGCCTGAGGACAGAGCCCTGGGGGACCCCACTGCCCACATCCCTCCAGGTTATATTTTGTACAACTCCATTAGCTTCAGTGAGGTTTCTGAGGTTGTATATCACATCAGCATTTTAAAATTTATATACAAATTTCCACCAATATCAGTGCTTTAACATGAGAAATGTGAAAGCCAGGAACAAAAAAATATTGTCCCCAACCACTCTGCCCTATTTATATGGCTATGAGGGTGAATAATCTCCAAGCAAACATTTAATACAACTATATCCTAGGCCAATTTATCTTGGCCTTGAATTCCAACTGGTTAAGCTGAGTGGACAGAGGATGTATCTATATGTGCATTAATAAGCCTTTTCTAATGCTCATTAAATTCAGTACCTTCAATGTGAGGTACTAAATTAATGCACATTAGGATGTGCTAATGTGCAGTAGCACATTTGCATGTTAGTGACACTTAATGTGCAGTAGCTTATTTTACTGTGAATTAGCATAATGTCATGGTTTTTTATGTGATGTTTAATGCACAGAAAAATAGTCTACTGCCCATTAAAGCACATGTGTAGACATGCCCAGAGAGAGGCAAAAGGCAGGGTAGATTTGCATCTTCTAGACTAACTGAATCCTAGATACATAAGCTTACTACGTCAGATGCAATTGATGAAGTAAGACCCTACTTATGAAGGCTTATGCTGCGCATCTTGATTTAGTCAGTCTACAAAGGTGCAAATCTTCCATGCCTGACTTCAGACTAAGATAGCTAATTACCTCTCTAGAAAAAGAGAGGACATCAATTTTGTGGGCACATAGTGCAGAGTGGTTTCAGGGGGGCACACAGAAAGCAAGACCATGCCCCAAGGCATTTGAGAGGAAAAAGGGGCCATCTAGAGTTCTCACATTAAAAACAAGACCCAAAATGTTATCAGGGTGGAGAGTCCTTGGTAGATAAGAGTTTTATAATTATCAAGCATCACCCAAATACCCTGGTTGAGGATCAGTTCCTCTTGTAAAAATATAAAAAAGATGGTTCCCATGTTTGTGTTGTTTATTCCACCATCTCCAGATCATCTAAGAGGATATGAGTCTTCAACCTTAGTAAGCCCCGGACTCCTCTCCATTTCAGTGCTTTAGGCTTTTGCAGCTCATTAGTCATTGTCTTTGATTATCAGTCATCAGCAGAAGAAACTATTTATGGGATAGACACTACCACATGAAAGTATGGTGTGAGGATTCAAAGCCACACTGATAACTCAGCTTGTCCCTGTAGAAGCCAGGTCTCATCATGGGGTCAATACTGAGTTAAGCATTGCTATTGCAACAAGCCTAGACATTCACAAATCTACTGTTCCACACTGTTGAATAGGATCATTTTTATTATATGTAGCTCTTCAAAGTGGTTGGGAGATTGTGATGAATTTCTTGCATGTAGGTAGTGATGAATGTTTTATGAAAGTTGCATCATGGTCTGCGAGGCATAGTTAGGAGGAATTCTTTTCCCTTCCATAAAATAAATAGCGAAGATCCTCTTGTTGCCTTTAGGAATGTGCTAAAAGACAGAGCAGGGCTAATGTATCCACTTTAGCCCTAGGAATTTTATAAATAAAGGGTTTGTTGCCAGTCTTCAAACTAACTAGTGCATGCACTGTTACCAGTAGCACATGTTATCTAGCAACAGAACACATATGTAAGTTGATTTGGTTTAGAGAATCAGTACCTAGGACCTGGTTGAGACAATACAGTCTATGTATGCCATCTTTCCCTGTACTGTAGGAAACCTGTTGTGCAGGACATGCAGCCAAAAATGAACAGCTGGTCTTTAAGTGAATGAGGCATGGTTCTGCACCTTGTTGTATTAGAGTATCTAAAGTTTTATAGCTCTCCTGTACTAATACACCTATAATAACATGATCATCCTGGACTCAACACTGTTTGGAGATGGCATCATAAGACCTTTGTGTTTTCCAGCGCCCTCTCCTGGCCAGATTCAGAATCCATTACTCCACCTCATCAGGACAGTGAGGGAAGAAACCAGCCTACTCAGTGTTTCCACAGTGTCTATCCCATAAATAGTTTCTTCTGCTGATGACTGATAATCAAAGACAATGACTAATGAGCTGCAAAAGCCTAAAGCACTGAAATGGAGAGGAGTCCGGGGCTTACTAAGGTTGAAGACTCATATCCTCTTAGATGATCTGGAGATGATCTGGAGCTGTTTCTTGTTAAGTATGAGCTTTCTGGTAATAGCTGAGATCCATAGTGACTACAAATGTTTCAGTTAGCTTCTCAGCCTGAGCTGGGGCATCTCAATTTTTTCCACTTTAATAGGAAATGTCATATGTAAGTGTCTACTTATATATCACATCAGTTCTGAACACATCATTGCCTCTCCACCTTCTCACCTAGTGGAGTATCAGGGGAACAACCTACAGTGAACTTTTACTTTAACCTAAGTGACCCAACTGAATAGCACTGCAAGGAATTTCAATTGTGTTTCAACCTCCCCTGATGAAACTGGAATATATCAGTGGATACATGACCGCTTTATTATCTGATAGTATAAACCACAGAACAATACATTAAAACAGATATATTGCTTCTAAAGATAGGACCAAATTAGATTATGATGCTTCCATAACTGTAAGATTCCCTTAGACAAGGTGGCACTCTGTGAAATATCCATGAGAAAGAAAATAGCAGGTAATTACTTTAGTGTATAATACAGTGAGCTTTCACAACTGTTATTGGACATACTTCACTGTGAAGCTCTCCTCTAACAAAGCGACTTCATACTCAAAAAAACCCCCAAAACCAACATCATTGAAAGGAATGATCTTGCTCTTTATCTAGAACAAAAATCTGTCCATGCCTAATGCTGTATTGTCCTTCTACTTCCCCATGGCCTAAAACAAGATATTTGCAATTAAACATTTTGAGTTTTTTCAGAATTTCTCCAGAAGGGCGTTTCAAAAACAAATACTGTGTTTAACAGAAAAAAAATAATCACAAAATATTTTATTGTTGCCAAATCAATTTTTTTATTTGCTTGTCACAATTAGTTGAGAAATTGGAGTAGAAAAATGAATGCCCACAACAGATTGAATGCAGCATTTCCTCCCCCAAATACAACATGCCAGCTTAGGGCTTGATCCTACTTCCTTTGAAGTCACTGGAAACGGTTATATAAATTCCAGTGGAGTAGGACTTGATCCATAATGTGACATGGGCACAAATCCTGGGACCACTGATTTATCTAACTTTATATTGGCAATGAAAACCAACCTCTCAAATCAGTTCCATTGAAAATACCAGGCAATGGCAATTGTTGTTCATATGGTACTTTGACAAGGGAGTATTCATAATTATATATGTGTATTTCATAAGAAATACAATATGAACCTTAACTGTCTAAATGTAGGAAGAGATTAGTAAATAGTGTTAATCAGACAGTTTGTCCCTATCTTCTGTTTATGGTGGACTTTGAAAGAAAAGTGAGGTAGTGAAGCATTTTTTGTTTTGTTTTCAGCATCAGGTCAAACATGCTGACCAGTCAACAAACTCATGATTTTTCAGTATAGGTCAGCAGCTTTTCAACAGACCAGCTATAATTACATTTCACTTGACGAGATTAAGATTTTGGCTGCCAAAGAACAGGATTTTTTCTAGTTTGACCTAAAATACGTATTTAATGTTACAGTAATAATGGTAATGATTTGCATGGAAAAGCATTTAAAAACGCATTAAACCTTCTGTTAAATACATAGAACATAGTTGGTATGCAGCCTGCAAGCACATTGCAAATTATGTTTGTCCCAGGTATTATCTTCACAGGGTCAGAACCTATCATTCCAGAAATTCAAAATATCAAAATCTTATCTTTAATCTATCAAGCCACCATCTCCCCACTTATAATTGTAATGGTATTTCAAACAACTTTAATACGTAATATGCAATCTGCAGTTACTGATTCTCTAATCCCCATAATGAAATCAACATACGATACAAAAAACAAAACATTTTCTAGAAAACTCTCTTCTATTCCCTTAATTAATTTCCATGTATCAGAGAGAAAATAGCTAGTTTACAAAATGAGAGAGGGGGGAAAAACCAACAAAAAGAAACGGTACCTTGCAATCTTTTATTAACCCACATACTGCAACCAGCAGATCTGATAACATTGTCTCTTGAGCTTCAAGTACCAGATAACATCTGGCAAATGATGTTTGTAAGTCCTGTTACACAACATCTTCTGGCTTCTCAGTGTCATCTAGGGGACTGATATGTGACTAGAACAACAAATTTTACATTGCCTGCTTCTGTTATGCTTGTAAGGATTTTTTAATAATGGATGTGCCATGGCTATCATTTTATTTGAATCCAGCTTCATAAAGATCACTTGCCAATACAGCTTTTACAGTCTTGTCCATGAAGTGAAAAATCCTAACACAAGTCTCCAGGAGATATTACATCTAGTCTCTCACTATCCAAGTATTCAAATAACTTTGCCATGTCTTTAATGTGTAATGACTTCTGAATCAGTCTTTTTAAAAAGCATTTTGTAGGTTGCTTACTTTTTTGCAATTTTTATAGGAATTTCATTCCTCCAGGATGATTTTCTAGGTTTTTGGTAGGTCTCATTAACCTAAACATTCAAACATTTCTACTAGGCGAATACATATTTTAGCTTGTGCAGCACAGTCCAATGCACCCTGTGTCACTGAAGTTTAACTCTCGCCTGTAAATGTATTCAAGCAAATACTAATATGTTAGACACTCATCTCCTTATGAATTGCAAAGTATGAACATGAAAACAATGCAAATGTGACATGATTGAGTACAGTCATCAGAGCCTAAGACTTCTGAAGATCCTGGGACTATTGATTTAAGCAGATAGCAAATATTTGCTGTTTTTTATTATGTCATGCATTCTAATATAAAAATGAAAAGTGCTACTTTGAGAACTCTCTAAGGGAAGAAACAACTGACAGTATACGGATAGAACATGTCCATGAAAAAGTCTGTAGTAATGGGTATTGTAGAGTGCATTATGCAAATAAGATCACCAGCTTACTCTTCAGTGGGGTGGGGATGGGCACAGTGGTACAGTTGTACCCACCTTTGATGCTGGGTCCACTCAAAGTTTAAAATGAACTGCTTGACAGTGGCAAAGGCATTTGTATTCAGGCACCAGTGAAAGTCTCACTTGATTTCATAGCTCATTATAATCACAGAAACACAGAATCACAGAAAATTAGGGTTGGAAGGGACCTCAGGAGGTCATCCAGGCCAACCCCTGCTCAAAGCAGGACCAGCCCCAACTAGATGACCCCTGCCAAGGCTTTGTCTAGCTGGATCTTAAAAACCTCCAAGGATGGAGACTCTGCAACCTCTCTGGGTAACCTGGTCCAGTGCTTCACTACCCTTCTAGTAAGAAAGCTTTTCCTAATATAAAGCCTGAAATTCCCTTCTTCCAACTAGAGACCATTGCTTCTTGTTCTGTTAACTGCCAGCACTGAAACACTCTAGTTCAGTGGTGCTCAACCTTTTTGGCTAGTGGGCCAGATAGGCAGGGTCCAGACCATACACAGGCCAGATCTTGCTGATGGCCCTGATCTGACATGGGGCAGTCATGGTAGGGCCCCACCTGGCCACACAGAAGGGGACAAGGGTACCCCAGCTCCAACCTGGATCTGTGGAGGGGAAGGAAGGAACATGGCCCAGACCCACAGGAAAAAGGGGCTAGCCCACCCCCAACCTGGCCCTGTGGAAGGGAAGGGGTGTGGACCATCCCCACCTATTCCATAGGCAGGGCAGTGGCCTGGCCTCATCCAGCCCTGGGGGTGGGGAAAGGGGGAGCGTGTTGGCCTCAACCTATTGCATAGGACTCAGGGTTTGGGAATTTGTCAGTGGAGAAGGGTAGCTGTATTTATTGCCACCACTCTCTTGCTACCAAATTTTCATGAGGAGCCCCATGGGCCAGACATCTATGGCTCTATGGACTGCATTTCATCCACAGGCCAGAGATTGAGCAGCCTGGTCTACCTCCATCCTCTTTGTAACCACCTTTCAGGTAGTTGAAGGTTGCTATTAATCCACACATATTCTTCTTATTTCCAGACTAAATGAACCCAGTTCCCTCAACCTCTCCTCATAAGTCATGTGCCACAGCCCAAACATTTTCATTGTCCTCCACTCAATTTTTTCCAATTTATCCACATCCTTTCTGTAGGGGGAGGAGGGGGAGAACCAAAACTGGACACAGGACTCCAGTTGTGGCCTCAAAAGTTCTGAATAGAGAAGAAGAATCACTTCCCTCGATCTGCTGGCAATGTTCCTACTAATGTAGCCCAGTATGCTGTTACCTTTCTTCATAACAAGGACATACCGTTGGCTCATATTCAACTTGGTGTCCACTGTTACCCACAGATTTTTTTCAGCAGAGCTGCTGCTTAGCCAGTCAGTCCCAGTCTGTACCAATGCATGGGATTATTCCATCCTAAGTACAGGACTTTACACTTGTCCTTCTTGAATTTCATAACATTTCTCTTGGTCTAATTCTCCAATTTGTCTAGATTTCTCTGAATCCTAGCCCTACTCTCCATCATATCTATTACTCCCTTAGCTTGATGTCATCCACAAACTTGCTGAGACTGCACCTCATCCTATCTTCCAGATCACTGATGAAGATGGTGAACAAAAACAGTCCCAGGAGCAATCCCTGGGACACTCCACTTGATACCAGCTGCCAACTAGACATCAAGCCATTGATTACTACCCCTTGAGTGTGATGATCCAACCAGGTTTCTATCGATATAATCCACGTTCCTTCCATTTCATAATCCATTTTAAAACAATGCACCATACCATCTGTACCCCTACTTTTCAAAGTCCTATATCTACCTATGAAAGCATGCACCCCTATAAATAAGAAACAACTATAAAATATTTCCAAGAAATCTTATTTTATATTCCAAATGTACAATTCCAGTAGAAGGGTAAACAAGGACTGCTAATTGCTCCAGCAACTAGTATCACTTAGTTTTACAAACACTAAAAACTGATGTACTCAGCAGGCGCATCCACCCATGCAGCAGCTGAAAAAGAAGTGGTACAAATTTAAGCTGGGGCTTTTAGCCTCAGCACACATGCCCAGACATGTACTTTGGTGTGAGGCAAATTGTGCCACTTGGGGGCAAAATAACCCTGCCTGGCTCTTCCTGGATCTGCAGTCATGCGCACTAGTGCCAGGGGCCAGCACCTGTGCTGTCCCAGAAGTATAAAAAGCTGCCCTGTCCTGGCCTCATCAGTACAAAAAGCTGCCCTGGCAAGTATTTAAGGGCCACTTGCTCTCAGGACCAGCCGATTGGTACCTGGGGACACTACCCTTTGTGCCAGCTGGACTGTTGAAGCAGCCCTGAGAGTTCCCTGCACCCTCTACCCACTGCAGGGGTCTGGCAGTGGGGGCTCCTGCCTGGCCATGACCTGCTGGACACCTGCCAGACTTGCATGGGGACTGCACAGCCAACAGAGGCATGTGCCCTTCTGGGGCAGTGGGCCAGTGGGCAGTAGCTGCAGAGTTGGCCTTTGTCTATCAGTACTGCCATGTGTGCCCCCTGCCCAGCCATCCAGGCAACTATCTCCCGAAAGATGTTCCCAGTATGGTGGCCAGCTTTGAACTGTCAAAGCATGTCCTCCTGGCCCTAATTGGCCAGGAGGTCAGCCACCTCCAGCTGGGTCCAAGGTGCCAGCTCTGAGCAGGCTCCTCTGCCTGGGTCCTGCCACTTGCCTCCTTAGCAGGAATCCTGGTGTTCCCTATTTGAAAACTGAAAAATCTCTGATAAAAAAATCCCAAAGTCACTCTGTAAAATACCCTGAAATCTATGTTTCTCCACAATTAAAACAAAAACCCACTATATATACACACACACACACACACACACACACACACACACACAGAGAGAGAGAGAGAGAGAGAGAGAGAGAGAGAGATCATTTGGGCAATGTGTTATTGATATAACTACAGTGTTAAAGCAATTTGGAAGCCTACTAGTGTCTCTATGATCATAATAAAATTAATTCTAAATACTTATATATTTTGCTGTTTGCCTTTGGTTTTCTTACCATAGAGCAGTTACAGCTCTCCCTGACCCCTTCACTAACCAGGATGTGGGGACAGCTGCCCCTTCAGTCACAGCTGCTGCCAGCAGGTCTCATCCTATCTGGCAGCTCGTCACCCAAGATGCGTGCTGGGGAGATGTGGGGCTTTGAGATGCTTCAAGACACACATGCACACTTGTGTGGATGCACCCATTGTGTTAGAATTAAAAAATTGCCAACCAATTAATTTTAATTGCTTGCTATAAATGCCCCCGTTTTACATGGAGAGAGCAAAGGCAATTTAAACAATTTTGAGATGTTTTCCAGTGCCAAAAATGTATAGATCAATGCATGGAGATATAACCAAAGAGTATCTAAGAAGATTCAGCCTACCCAAAAAGACATAGAATCTAAAAATATGGAAAAGTTGGAAATTAATGATTAAGCAAACCATCCTTAAGACTCATTAATTTTATTATTGTGGCAAAATATGATATATATTCTGGATATGTATTGATTCAGATCATTTGAAGGAAGCTTGAATACAGGTTTTTATCTTATAAACAACGAGGGTAATCAGAATTTAAGCTTTGCCTCAGTAGTTCACAGTATCCAGGAATGCACTTAAACATATACTTACAGCAGTGGCTCCCACCCTCGGGACGTGGCCCAAATCAGGGTTGTGGGGGGTCCGCCCTTCACTCTGCCCCTCCCACTTGTGAGGTTCTCTGCTGCTGCACACCCCCCGCCAATCCTGGCCCGGGTTCTGCTGGCACTGCCAAGCATAAGTGATTCAGCAGCGGGGGTGCAGGTTGCAACCTGGATTAAGGTTGCATCAAAAAAAGGTTGGGAGGCACTGACTTACAGTTAAGTAAGTGCTCATGTTATAGTGACTTCAAAGGAAATTAGGCACATGTGTAAGTGCTTTGCTGAGTCAGAGTCTAATTATAATGGTTTATCAATGCACCACTTTGGTGTTTGTAGCTTAATCGTGCTTATCTTCAGGCCCACCAAAACATAATTTCAGAGTTTAGACAGTTAAAAAATATTGAATAGTAATGTTTTATTTCAGTGGTTTTCTTTTGGCTTATTATCCTAGAGAACGCAGTGTAAGATTTTTTTCTGAGAGTAAAATAAAGACACCTACAATTGAATTGACAAAAAAACAAAATCTTACTGAAAAATTCTATACGTACATTGAGCAAAAATGTCTTAAATGCTATTTAAGCATCAAATAAAAGCATTAGTTGAACAACCAACACTGCATATGAAGATCTATAAATGTTTACAAGTATGAAAAATGATCTGACAAAAATAATTTCAAAGCTACCCAATAAAGAGAGTGAAACAGGAAAAGATGACATTGCTTGGTACTGGAAAAACAGATTATAAAAGGATGACATACTCTAAGACTTTTCATGAGATGTTGCACTGCTGTGTCATTCTGACATTTGGTGCTTGACATTTTTATGAAAATGTAAAGTAATGATGGGTGCTATATTAGCATGTAAAGCCTTGTTGCAACTAGCAAGTTCTAAGATGATCATACTTGTGCAGGGGTCCTAGGGTCTAAAGGAAAATTATGAAGTATTTGTGTTTAATCTACTCTGAGATCACAAAAGCTAAAGAAGTCCTGCTTGCAATTTTATGGTTCATGGCAAGGCAGAGTTAAGGTTGTGTTAGCTAAATGGAACCTCAGAGAAACCTTAAAGAAATTCAAGAGCTCAAATATAGAAAGGTTCCATTTAACAAACTTAAAGTTTATAGTTCTTCAATTTGTAGTGCTGGCTTTTGGAATAATTATTAAATTGCTGCCCTTTTTTAAGGTTAGGTTGTTTAGTTGAACTCTCAGCCTTAACTTATGTTTTTAAATATATAATACATACTGTATTCACTTGATTATAAGACAACCCTGAATATAAAACAAACCCACAAATAGATTCTATATATGGAAAATATAACTTTGATATCATTTTCCAGGTATAGAATTTAATTATAGGAGGTTTGCCTCGAATTTGTCCCCATCCCACTGCTACAGCAGGGAAAATAAATCTGGAGGGAGTCAGATTAAATCTGGGGACCTCTGTTCCCTGAACCTTTTCCTGCAGCCCTTTCCCTCCTGCCTTACTGTCAGACCCTGCTCTCCCTGAACACATGAAAGCAAGGGGAAAATTTGAAAACACTGACTTAGAAATAAATATGTCTGTAGTAATTTGCATAGCAAACTACTATGGGCACTCATAGACTTTTATGAGTTTTAGAAGTGATGCATTTTAACTTTTTTGAAACTCCTGCAAGATCTAGCATAGGTACTCCCTAAACATGTATAAACTATGCATGATATTAGTCCAAAGCTGAAGGGCTCATGATTTACCACATACTTCATTGGACTGGGCCATAGTGACCCCACCATTTAGCAATACACAGTGTATATGTACTCTGGATACATCCCCCATCCCCACTCATGACTGGAACCGGGCATTTTTGTCATGAGTCTTGGTTGGGATCCTCCAACAATGTATATGCAGATGAGGTGCAGGGCAGTCTGGTCCAACTCCACTTCATGAAGGGTGAGGACACACTAAGTATATGCAACAGGCTGACAGAAGGGGAAACAGAGAGATTCTGGGTGAACTGTCTAAGGTACCATTTGGTGATGTTTGCCTGGCATTTAAGGCTGATGAAGACACAGGAATCATTGGAAATGGAAAAGAAATGTGTGGCTCAGCTGTGGGATTGAAGTCAAAATGTACTTAGTGTAAAGGCTAACTATGAGTATAAAAAGAGTCAACACTGAGGGAGACTGACTACAACGGGCACTACTATATGCCTTATTCAGCTAGGCTTCACTAACCTATTTTTTAGGTTTCTATCATTATATTAGCCAAATATAGACAATGTCTCTTATAGTCATACTTGTTGTTGGCTTCATTTAATCAACTTCAAAGTTTCCATTACTGAGCATGCAGCAGTTTAAATGAGGTTTCCTTGTATGCAAATATAAGATGAGGTTGTTTTTTTTTCTGATTGGGGTGGAAAAGGTCTCATCTTATATTTTATTAAATATGGCAAATGTTGAGAGTATATTCTGGTAATTGAAGGTCAGAGATATACAGAGAGAAATAGGTGGAAAGTAGAAGTGATATGGCCCTTCAACTTAGAAGAATAGATTTTCCACAGATTTCCTTCGAGACAATGAACACATCACTTAAACTAAGATATCCATGCACTTTTGCTACTACACATTAGGGCAGCATAATGCGCATTTACCTAGTACCTTATATTAGAGGTACTAAATTTAATGTGCAGTAGTAAAAGCTCATTAATGAATGAGTAGATGCACCCACTGAGAGACCCTGTGTCCAGTACTGGGAGCCGCACTTCAAAAAAGATGTAGAGAATCTTGAAAGGGTCTAGAGAAGGGCCACAAGAATGATTAAGGGCCTGGAGGACTAAAACTTATGAGGAAAGACTAAAGGATCTAGGACTGTTCATCCTGGAGAAGAGAAGACTGAGGGTGGACCTGGTGGCCATCTATAATTATGTAAGGGGTGAATATCAGGAGCTGGGAGAAAAACTGTTCACTAGGGCACCGCAGCACAGGACAAGGAGCAATGGCCATAATCTGTTAGAGGATGGTTCCAGGTTGCTTCTTTATGGTAAGGGTGACCAGAGGAGGTGGTGCAGTCCCCAACCTTGGAAGTCTTCAAGAGGAGACAGGAGAGATGCCTTGATCGGATCATTTGATCTCAGCAGTGCTCCTGCCCAGAGCAGGGGGGGGAGAGGGAGGGGAGGAGGATTTGATGATCTTTTGAGGTCCCATCTAGCCCTTAATTTCTATGATTCTATGATTCAAAGTTATTTATGTGACTGAGTCCCTTTAAGATCAATGGATCTAGCCCTTGGACTCTCTGTGCCAGATGTTCCTCATTTGGAAAGGGAGCAAAAGTAGGGTGTTGTGAGGACAACTACACTAAATATTGCGAATACTCAAGTATTACAGTAATGAATTACTAGATGAACAGAGGATTCAAATGTGTTCCCAAGACCTGGCACAGGTTTAGGTGGCTTAAAGTAAGCTACCTAAACCTGAGCCAGGAGTGGCACATGAAGGTGACCACCACTTGCCAGGAGAAGTGAGGGCAGCCAGAGTTAAGTAAGTTAGATTATGAATCTATATAGGATGGTTTGGATAGGGGTGGTCCTGCCTCAGGCAGGGGGTTAGACTGAATGGCCTATGGAAGTCACTTCCAGCCCTACTTTCAGTGCCAGGTGGATAAGAACAGAAGAGCCTTAGGTCTGTGGCAAGTGGCTGGGGCTTTTCAGTCCTGAGGCTGTGCTGTGAATGCATGTAGGCATTTGCTAGGCTGTTTTAACTCTGCCAGATCTGCTTAACCCTTTATTAACCAAACATTAATTTATCTCTGAGGTGAACTAAGTTTAGATAGGTGACCCAATAAATATTGTATCCAAAGTCCTGCAAATGCTTGCAGCCAGGCCATTTAGATTTCCCTAAATGTAATGCTTGTATGCACCCACAGATAATACAAAACAATTATCACAAGACTCTAAAAATGTGTTTAAAATAATTTGGGTAAACCCTTGTACTACTTAAATTATTGTCACTACTAACACTAGATCTCAAATGTGAGACTGAAAGAACTATAGGCTAAGTAAAGACATTCAAAAAGCCTGAAGCAGAAGTGAAGCTTTGAACTTTACTTGAAGGGCCCTCGGTTAGGTTAGGAGTAAACAGAATACACATTTGCCCTTTTATGGTGGGGGGCACACAGGTTGCCTACACTGACTGAGTCCAGAAGGTTGGAGGTGCTCCCACATGTCTCCCAGCAGGCCTGCAAACAATACCAAGCCCAGCCAATCAGCCAGTCACCCTTGATTGGTCAGCATGGCCTGTCTTCCCAACTCTGCCCCCTGCCAGCAGCTGGCTGCCAGTGGTGGGGGGCAGTGGAAGCCTCTGCCCTGCCCCCCAACCAAGCCTGAGCCAGCATGGCTGGGGGGGGCCCACAGGGTGGGGGCCTCCTTTCCTTTCCCTTCCCCACCCCCACTGCCACTGACAGCTGACCAGTCATGGAGTGTGGGACTGGGAAAAGGAGCTGTGCTGGCTAGGTTGGCCTGGCAGTGGGTGCGGGGGGGGAAGAGAGGGGGAGGAAGTCCTCACCATGCAGTCCCCCCCAACAAGATGTGGTGGCTTAGACTGGGGCTAAGGGCCATCTGGGGCCTTTCCGCCCAGCCCACCACCCAGCTGCTACTGACAGCTGGCACTGCCCCCTAGCCCTGCATCCTGCCTGCAGCTGGCTCTGTGAGAGCCCACTCAGCTGAAGCAGACAATGAGTGCAGCTGAGGTTAACCCTGAAAGGGGCATTATCGGGGGGGGGGGGCATAAAGCAGCCTGGGATGCTAGGGAACTTTGACCTACCTTGAGTCGATAGGGGATCTGGTACAGAAGTTTGATATACTGGTATAACCTAAATTGCATAAGTCTGATAGTACATCTATCCAGATCTATCTTAAACTGGGTTCCACCATTTTTAAATCAATCAATGTGACCAAAATTCTGTCCTGTTATTGGTTTAAACCAGTTTTTGGTCACTTATACAGGTTTATGTATAATGTCTGTACCTGGCCATAGTGGATAGCTCACAGCTGACCAGTAAACAGATCAGTGGGGAACATTAGAAAGTGCTGCACATTGGAGCTGTATGCTTGTTGCTGGCCCCTGATGAATAATGGTCAGTATTAGTCCATTAAAGAATAAAGATGTGAAATTCACCAGTTGCATTGGGTCCCCAGATGATGGTCTCAGCAGTAATGTTTAATGCCAATACTATACTTGATATTGATGAATATGATTTTCACATTCCACCAAACCAGGAAGAAGTAGTACATGAGACATTCTTCAAACAGATAGCAGAAGTTTCCTGGTCAAAGGCCCTGGTTCTCATGGCAGATTACAATTACCCTGACATCTGCTGGGAGGGCAATACAGTAGTGCAGAGGCAATCCAGGAACTTTCTCGAGAATTCTGGGGACGACTTCCTCATTCAAGTGCTAGAGCAGCCAACTAGGGGCCAAGCTCTTCTTAACCTGGCATTCACAAACAGGGAAGAATTGGTGGGGAATGTAGTAGTAGATGGCAACTTGGGCAGCAGTGACCATGAGATGATTGAGTTCAGGATCCTGAGGAAAGGAAGGGTGGAGAGCAGCAGAGTAAAGACACTGGACTTCAGAAAAGCAGACTTTGACTTGCTCAGGGAACTCATAGGCAGAATCCCCTGGGAAGTCAGTCTGAGGGGGAGAGGAGTCCAGGAGAGCTGGATGTACTTTAAAGAAGCCTTACTGACAGTGCAGGAACAAACCATCCTGATCTGCAGGAAGACAAGCAAGTATGGCAGAAAACCAGCTTGGCTTAGCAGGGAACTCTTCAGTAAACTAAATCACAAAAAGGAAGCTTACAAGAAATGGAAACTTGGATAAACAACTAGGGAGAAGTATAAGAGTATTGGTCCAGCATGCAGGGATTGAGTCAGGAAGGCCAAAGTCCAACTCGAGAAAGTGTTGGTCCCTTACTAAATGGGTTAGGCAACCTAGTGACAGAGGATGAAGAAAAGGATTCACCAAGGGCAAGTCAAACCTGATCAACCCGATAACCTTCTATGATGAGATGAGTGGCTCTGTGGATGTGGAGAGACAATGGATGTGGTATATGTGGCAGAATACCAACTCTGTCTCTTCCTAAACTCTGGTATTTGACAATTTGGTTACCATGGTCACTGCAAAGGGCAGACACCTCTACCCGATTGGCTTCAGGTAACCCTGAGTCATAACCTGAGCTGGATACATTCCAGAAGGAGGGGGAAACCTTCTCCCTCTGCCTACATGACTGGCATCACATACCTGGGTGGGGGCTTAAGCTCCCTGTAGTTCTAAGCAATGCCAACATGACTGGGAGGGGGCTAGAGACCCTGCCAGTCTACCTGGAAACCAGTGATGCATTTCAAATTGGTTGCCTATCAACCAATAATTGCTAGCCTTCATTGGATCAGGTAAATGAAGTCATAAGGTCTATTTAAGTTAAGGACTGCCCAGGAGGAGGGGAAGTAGCCATGATGAAAACTCACAGGGAAGCTGGACCATCTGAAACTCTCTCTCTCTTGAAACTCATGGTCAAGGAATTGTTTGCCTCCAGAGAAAATCTCCACCTGCCTCTGGATGATACTTGTGAGTAAGCTACTTGAGATCTAACTAGATATATAGCTTGCAGTAAAACAAATGCATCAAAGGCTACCATACCACCATTTGTTCTAAGGTATTTCTCTGATATTGCTCTACCCTGTACCCTATTCTAAACCTACTCCTTGTAACAAATAAAGTTCTCCTTTGTACCTAGCATGGGAGATGTATTGAAAGAGGGTCTAGATTATGCCTTTGGGTCCCCTTGGTTCAGCTGACTAAGGGAGACCACTATTTGTGCTTCAGACTGAGGGAAGCAGCCCAAGTTTTTGCAGTGGGTCAATTACCCTTGAGGACTACTAGGCCTGTGTTTCCCAGAGGGCACAGGTCCCAGATCAGTTCAGACTCTGGGTGGTAGTGTTGTTACCCCCAGGCTTGCAGGTACATTCCAGGAAGGGGGTCAGCCAGACATGAGGCACCCCCAGGGGGGCATTTGGAGCCTGGAAGGTGGTCAGGTTTAAGGTGGGTGGCTCAACGCAGGAGCACCCCCTACTGGCATGCCATAGTATGCCTTGGTTTCGATGAGGCTTTTGATACAGTCTCCCACAATGTTCTTGCAGGCAAGCTTAGGAAGTATGGGTTGGATGAGTGGACTGTAAGGTGGATAGAAAAATGGCTGAAGCATTAGGTTCAGAGGGTAGCAATCAATGGCTCAATGTCTAGTTGGCAGAGGGCATCAAGTGGAGTGCCCCCGGGGTTAGTCCTGGGGCCAGTTTTGTTCAATATCTTCATCAACAACTTGGAAGACAGCATGGAGTACACCCTCAGTAAGTTTGCAGATGATACCAAGCTGCGGGGAACAGTAGACATACTGGAGGGTAGTGCTAGGACTTAGAGTGACTGGGCTAAAAGAAATCTCATGAGGTTCAACAAGAACAAGTGCAAAGTCCTGCATTTAGGATGGAACAATCCTATGCACCAATACAGGCTGGGGGTTGACTGGCTGGGCAGCAGCTCTACAGAAAAGGATTTGAGGGTTACAGTGGACAATAAGCTAAATATGAGCCAACAGTGTACCCTAGTTGCCAAGAAGGCTAACAGCATACTGGGCTACATTGGTAGGAGTACTGCCAGCTGGTCAAGGGAAGTGATTATTTCTCTTTATTCAGCACTGGTGAGGCCATATCTGGAGTTCTGTGTTCAGTTTTGGGCCCCACACTATAGAAAGGATGTGGGCAAATTGGAGAGAGTCCAGCAGAGGGCAATGAAAATGATGAAGGGGCTGGGGCACATGACTTCTGAGGAGAGGCTGAGGGAACTGGGCTGATTCAGTCTAGAAAACAGAAGACTGAGGGGGGATTTAATAGCAGCCTTCAATTACCAGTTTTAAACCAGTTTTAATTACCAGGCTCTGCCTGCAGTGGGCCAAGTGGCAGATGACAGAACAAGGAGTAATGGTCTCAAGTTGTAGTAAGGGAAGTTAGATATTAGGAGGAATTTTCTCACTAGGAGTGTAGTAAAACATGGGAACAGATTACCTAGAGAGGTTGTGGACTCTCCATCCTTGGAGGTTTTTAAGACTCGGCTAGATAAAGCTTTGGGTGGGATGACCTAGTTGGGGTTGGTCCTGCTTTGAGCAGGGGGCTTGACTAGATGACCTCCTAAGCACCCTTCCAACCCTAATTTTCTAGGATTCTATGATTCTACGAACACACAAACCTCGAAGTACTTCAAAATTTAGTTGAATTTCATATTGAAACAGAAAGAGCCCATTCTACAAGTATACCTTTGTAAGAATGTCCAAAAGAATGAACAAAGTAATTGGGACTATACTGTCCATTTAAGAAACAAATTAGTAAGGACAATATTTAGATAAAAACAACAGTTGTCCAAGTATTGAAAAAAATAACCAAAAGGCAAGATATTACATGAAATAGCAATCATTTAACAAAACGCGTAATTGTTTCCCTAAAACAAAGCTAGCACTGTACTTACTGAGAGAAAGGGCACCAAATACAAAGTGAGGACATATGAATCTGACAAAAACAATTATTTGATTATTGCTATGGGCTTACTGCCATTATGAAAATAGGAATGGATGTGAAAAGTCAGACCTTCTAAAAACCTAACAGTGGACCCTCATTTTATAGTATGGAGTTGTAGGATTTTTTTTAGTGTTACTAGAGTTCGCACATATAATTTTTTCACCAAAATATCCACCAAACAGTTGGATAGCCGAAAGAGCTATTCAAAGCAAAAAGATATATATTTCAAAGGAAGGAAAACATGTCAATAAGGAGCCATACCTATCCCTGTTGGATTTCAGAAATGCATCAGTGGGAGAACAAATGCTAGTGGAAATACAAACAAAGATTTTAAATTCCCATAGTCCTCAGGTACTCGGACCTAAGCAAATATGGGATTTATAACTATAACTGGAAGAAAAACAAGAGATGAAAAGATTGTATTCTTTCAGGCATACAAATTTCATGTTTCCTACATGGATGGGCAAATCAGACCAACTAAGAATGGATGGCAACAGATGAAAACATAATCAAGAGTTTTCATAGTCTCTCTCATCCAGAGTTTTTATAGTCTCTCTCAACCTAAAAAAGTTGAAAATACTACTTGTTGTAAATACTATTAGAAGTATTAAGGCAATTGTTAATATTTTCTTGTAATACCTATGATGTTTCAGATACTTGTTGATGCAGGTCATAAAGATGAAAACTCAATCCTTCAAGGAATGGATTAGTGAGAAAAGAAAATTGCTGAGTGCCAGGAGAAAAACTGCAGACATTCATACCACTAAGGTCACCAAGTTAAGAATTATTATAGACAACAGCATTGCCAGGGATGAAGCGGTGACATAATCAATTGGAGTGCATAGTGTTAGGAACTATTAAAATGTCTGTCAGGTAGGAAAGTAAAATGAACCCTAACTGATGCGGTGACTGAGAAACATTTAAGATCTAATTGCCAATATATGTTAGACTAAGGGTGTGGCCACACATGCGTTTATGCAGGCCTAAACTCAATGTGCATTTGCCTAAAGCGCATTAAGGTAATTTAAGCATGTGTCTACACATGCACACGCTAAGATGCATTAACATGGTGTGTGGAGTGATTTAGGACTAAAGTTAGTCCCAAATCAGTTAACATATACAGCGTTAATGTGCCTTAGAGCTTCTACGCTCTTGTTAAGATGTTTTAGCTATTTGTGCCTAAATCTGATACCTGCTTTTGCAGGTACCAAATTTGGGCATGAATATAAGGTGCATTAAAATATGCACGTGTAGAGCCACACCCTTAATGCACCCTAAACGTGGCTAATGCACCTTAAATTGGCATATGTAGATGTGCCCTAAAAGTGTTTTCCTAGAAGATATAAAAGTTTAAAGGTAAGAATGTAAGGAAAGGTAACAAGTTACCAGTGTGAGAGTGGTTATGCTAATAAATCTGCAAAAACTGAAAATGCTTATTAATAACCACATTCCCAGAAGCCTGAGAAAAGTGCCCAGGCTTCCCAAGTAGTTAAGAAATCCCCATGTTTTCTTCTTTGCTATGCTATATTATTCAAGGGCTTATTAAACATAAAAAGATAAAAATAGGAATCAGTGGAAGAATAAGGCAGAGCTCAGGAGTAACAGTTTTAAAACAGGACAGGGAGGGGTAAACCACAACATTAAAATATACATTAAATTCATAAATTAAACTCATCTCAAATTCCTAACCTGTCAAAATCTAGGGTTTAGATTAAGGTAGAGGTGGGCAATTATTTCAGCTGGAGGGCCACTTAATGATTTCTGGTGAGCTGTCAAGGACCACAAGTGTAGCCCCACCCCTTGACATGTGTCCCACTGCCAATTGCCATCTTGGGACCAGAAATCTCACCCCTAACCTTTGCCACCAGAAGTCCCCCTTTGCCCCCAGGAGTTCTCCTTTTGGGAAGGGAGGTATGCCATCTTGGAACCAGAAAAGAAACAAATCTTATACTAAAAATAAAATATCTACTTTAACATATTTTAATTTTATTTCAAAAATCATTTTTGTCTAGATTTCAGTGTGTTTGCATAGTGCATATAGAAGTGATTGCATAATAGCTCAGAAAAAGTCTTACTCCTGTATGCTGTGTGGGGCGGGGTGGGTGTGGGTTGCAAGTGTGGGGGATAGGTGGGGTAGGTATGTGTGGGGTCTGTGGCTGGGTGGGTGTGGGGTTTGTAGGAGGTAGGTGTAGGGTGTGTATGAGGTTTGTGGGTAGGTTTGGGCCCCACCACCATATCCCACTCCCCTCATGTGCACAGCCCTCACCACCAGTAGCAGCAGAAGGTAGTAGAACCTTAAGGCGCTTCTGGCCTGCAACAGGCAGATTCCCACAATAGTGCATAGCTCCAGCTGAACCCTGGCAACTGCACATGGGGGCATGGAGCTAGCCTGGCCGAGCCCACTGAACCAGGCCAGGCCAGCTCCCCATGTGGGGATTTCAGCACTCCACTGGGGAGCTGCACAGGGAGGCACAGAGACTATCTGGCCTGATGGTGTGTGAATCAGGAGCTGTGGGGAATCGCACGCCATCTGGCCAGGTGGTCTCCATGCCACAAAATGCAGCTCCCTGCTTGAGTGCTGGAAGCCCCATGTGGAAGCACAGAGGCAGCTCAGCCCATTAGTGCATAGCTCCAGCCTACAGTGCTAGGAGCCCCACATGCTGGCACAGAGCCAGCTGAGTTTGGTTTGAAGGTGTGTGCCAGATAACCATGCAGGACCAGGCCGGGCTATGCTGGCTCCATGCCACTACATCCAGCTCCCAGAATTCAGCTGGAGCCATGTGCTACTGGGGGGCTCTGCATGTAGTGGGCCAGGAGCACAGTGAGGGCCCACCGCCTGCTGCTGCCACCAGCAATGGGGGCCCCACACTCACCCACAAACCTCACACCCAGCCCCCTCTGCAGGTAGGAGCTCCCTACTCGCCACCTATCCAGTAACATGCCATTGCACTCAGTGCCTCTGTGTGGGGCTCCCACAGGAGCCAGGAGCCCCACAGAGGTGGCAACACAGTGCCCACCTCATCCAATGATGTGCAGCCTCTGAAAGCTCACTTCTCACCTGCTTCCAGAGGGACAACCTTGGGTTGATAATTGGTTTTTGTGGGAGCCCATGGGCTGGATAGAATGCCCTTTATTTTGCCTGCCCTGGATTATGACCTGCCCCCCTCTCCCTCTCTCTCTCTGCATTATACATAGATATTTAGTACATTATTAATATTCATTCAGTAGAATGTAAACTGCCACTTCTCCTCACACGCTACTTCATCCCACACAAAACACTATAAAACAGTCTTTATTGTTGTGGTAACCAGTAATATATGATGTGGCTTATATGTGATGCTTATTCTAGAAACTAGTTTAAAAAAATGTTCCCTGATGCTTTTCACATGTATTTCAGAGTCCATTCAAGTTATTCTCCTTTGAAGTGTCAGACTGCTGGTTTAAGCAGTGTTAGGTACAATTCCTTTGTAAATAATGTATAACAACATAATACAGTCTGATATAATATCTAATTTAAGTAGACATTTGCCTTGTTGGTGATCAAGTACATCATCGTACATTGCCTCCGTTTGCTTTTTAAACCTACTTTAAATCAGTAAAAGTTAATTGTTCAGCCCCATTTGCACTGGTAAATATGTTTTCCTGAAAATCCTATGAGGAAAGGCTCTTCTGAAATAACAAGCAACTGGAAGGCTTCCTTTATGGCTTTCTGACCCTACGAGGCCTTTCAACCTTTGTCCCTGTATAAAGAAATATGTCATGATCTACATGCAGAAATGATATAGGATTTGATCCTGAATCTGTTCCTTATGTAGAATTCTTTTTCACATAAAATTTAAAATGATCTCATTACCTAGTCTTCATATCTTGAACTAAAATATTTCCATTCTAAATCTGTGGTCACTCTCTATATAAAGGTCAGGGAGAATTGTACGTACAGAACAGTCAAATGATCAGGTCTTTAGACATTCATTTTTAATGATGGTTACTTTAGAGTCTTTTTGCAGGGGTATGTATGACTACCAGGACAAAACCATGGAATTTAATTTTTTTTTTTCTCAGAAGTTATAGCTCACTTAAAAGTGGGTTCAGTTCCAGATTCCTGTCCCAGAGAATGGTAGAGAATCTTGATTAGATTTGCAAACTAGCTTTCTCTAAATGGGCAACAGCACAGAGCACAATGAATTGCTTTGTAATTCATCTGGAACTCTGAGAAAACTTTCTGCAGCTGCATCATGATTTCCATTATAGAATGCAAGTATACAACCTTATTGATCATGGTGAGAGTCACCCTCAGTAACAAGGTCAGCACAAGCTCTACACACATTTTAAGCACTTGAAATCATGTTTAAATATACCAAAGGGGAGCACAGTCATCTTGCATATGCATGAATGCTATTGAAAGATTAACCTGAGGAACCTACTTACAGCAATTTGAATTGTTGGAAATTATAATAACATAAATACTTCCCAAACCAGACCAAATCTGCACTTCCCCCATATCCCTGTATCAGTAGTGTGCCTACCCTAAAGTTCAAAAATATTCTAGTAAATTAGTAAATCAATATTTCACAATTTCAAAGTCACTGTGAACTTTAAAAGTAAAGGACAGGTTCAGTTCTATATGATTTTGTGATCATTCATAGATTTTTTTCATAAACTGAATTGGAATTAGGGGCCAAATAGAAAAAATATCATGGCTGCTGTTGTGTTACAAAGGAAATAGGCCCATTTTAGAGAAAAATTAGGAATATTAACAAATTTCAAACACGGAAACCCTTAGACATAAATGTGGCAGGATAATTTAGGATGGTAGAGAAGGCTGAAGGGAAAGTGTTGATAGATGGAATATCTAACAGCATTAGTACCTATAATGGGTGAAAATGACCACTATAGCCTTACTGAACTTGATAGGAATCTTCAGTGAGGTTAGGATTTCTCAGGTCTGCATCTGGTAGAACCACTTGGCTATAGAACAGTGGTAGGCAATGTTTTTTGGCCAGAATGCCAAAAAAAAAAAAAATCACACTGTCTACCTTGGAAGGTGCCAGAGTGCCAGCAGGCCAGAAAAACAAAACGAGAGTAGGGCGTACATGGCAGGATGCACAGCATATTAATATAATTAATAATCACAAATGTTGCCTTTTTAATGGTAAATACCAGATTTTCTAAAAATTGTAAACCTGGTGACAAACCTTGGTGACAAATAATGACACTTCAGTACACTGCCACTCTGGGTCACACACTCTGCGATCCCGGCCCTGCTGCCCTCCCCTGGGCCCTCCAGAGCGCAATGTGTGCGACCCAGAGCAGCAGCACACAGAGGGGCCGCACAGGGAAGCTGCCTGCCACTCCAAGCTCCATGCTGCCCTGATTACACTTCCTCTGTGTGCACGGGGGCAGCGCAGGCAGCAGCACAGGGATGTGCTCCTCGCTGCTGCCCCCACATGCAGGGGAAGTGTGGCCAGGGCAGCAGGGACCTCAGAGCAACAGGCAGCTTTTGTGTGCCTCCCCACTGTGCCCTGCTGTGGCAGGTTCCACACACTGCTCTGCAGAGGCGGCAGCGGAGGGCAGCATGGTGGGGAGCATTGCCAGCACCTGCTGCCTGCCTGGAGCTGTGGCTGGGGCTGGGAGGCAGCTGGGGCTGGGGCAGGGGTCAAAGACAGGGAGGCAGCAGCTTTTTACAGCCTCCTGCCTGCACCCTGCCCAAGTTCTGGGTAGCTGCTGCCAACCATGGATCCTGTGCTGCTTGCAACAGGGCTTACATCCTCCCAGCTGCCTGCTGAGAGAGACCCAGGCCCCATGGCTATCAGCAGCTACCCAGAACCTGGGCAGGCTGCAGGTGGGAGGCTGCAAACAACTTCTGCCTCCCCACCCCGGTTGTCTTGTGGCCCTGGACTCCAGGAAGTCAGCAGGTGCCGGCACTACACCCGTCAGTCAGGGCGGGGAGGCAGCAGCTGTTTGCAGCCTTCTGACTGCAGCCAGCCATGGTACTTGCAGCAGGGCTGCAGTCTCCCAGCTGCCTGCTGGGAGCAGCCTGGGCTCCGTGGCTGGCAGCAGCTGCCTAGAGCCCAGGCTGACAGTTGTGTGCTGAGCAAAATGACCTCATGTGCCATGCTTTGCATGCATGCTGGGGGTTGCTGACCCCTGCTACAGAACATGTCAACCATTAATCAGTGACCCAAATAGTTCAGTGTTAGTCCAGAGAACTGCACCAGCTTTAGAATGCAACCTTGCTATGTGAGGCAGGAATGCAGTCAAACATGCTATGCCACTCTTTGCTCTCTATCTTTCAAACTAGAAGTAGAATAATGATGTTTGGGTGGTTCTAAAGATGGGTTAATTATCACTGATGACTAGTAGTGCAATTTCTTCCTCCCAGCGCCACATGGTTGAGGTTTTGGTTCTGGTCCAAGGGAAAAACCCTCACAGAACAGTGCAACATGGTTGAGGGCACTGCTGCCAAGTAAGTTTATGGTCTGCACATCACCTGAGTGATAATCAATTTATATACTTTGGTTGGGTGGGGAAAATTGTTTGTGGAACTGCTGTAAGATTCTTTTGCCAATATCAGCTATGTACTGCTTTCAGTGTAACACAATGCTCCAGAAGTCTTCTCAAAGGTGGGATAATACAATTGTTAAATAATGATGTTGAACAGCTTGCTAACATGTCCTGATATGGTAGGGTTTTCTAACTGAGGTGAGCCTAAAATAGTGTATATTTATAAATCAGGTGTGCAGCCATAGCAGTATTAAGGTTTGGATGAATAACAGAGCATGTGTGGGATAGTCAAATGCAGAGATTCAAAGAGTATTTCAAAGAAACAGAGAAAGAGAGAAAGGCATAAACAGACCTAGGGTGAAGTCAGGGGTTCATGAGTTTATAATCATCTTAAAATACTATGCCTTTAGGAAGCTAATAAGCTGGCTACAGAGTGTCCGCGTCTCCATGAGATTCTGACTGCACCGTTGTTACTGAGCAGGCATTTAGTAGTTGCACACACAAGTATGCAAGTACTAAATGACTGCACAGTAAATGAAGTTACTGGACAGTAGCATCTCTGAATGGCTGTTACGTGATGCCAACTGCACAGTAGCTCATTACTACTGTGCAGTAGTATCGCATCACACTTCATACCACGCAACACTAGTTCACAGTAGTAACAAGCTACTATGCAGTTAGTGTCCCACGTAGATGTGGCCAGTGCGCCTTCACCCCCTCCCTCCACCTTTCACACAATTAAAATGCCCAAAACTCAGCTGCCCCTTTGAAAACGAAGTTTCTTCCAAACAGTTTATATTCACTTTTAAAAGTCGATTGTATTAGATTATTATTCTTGTACTTATTCTTAATGTCCTGAAAAACATGAATGAGGAAAATCCAAACTACATGGAACTTTCTTCAAAATAGGGGACCCTATTCTCCACTCCTCTGGCCTTGTACATTGTCATGACAAAATGGGTTTAAATATGCCATCGTTCTGATATAATAATGTTTTATACCTAGTTGGCATGAGAATCAAGCAATTAATTTCTTTTCCCCTATTATTATACCAGTGAACATAAAACCTTGCTGTTTGACCTTTACACTAATGAGGCTAAATAAAAACACAGATGGTTTCTACTAACTGATGGAAAGTAATAATGTGCTTTTCAGAATGAGAGGCCTGGGCAAGGATTATTTCAGCTGAGTAAGAAACTGCAACTTAAAAATATCTCTTCCCTGTCTGAATTCTTGTCTACACTAAGAAATTGACTCATTTTAGAAAACAGTTACCAGCAACAGGTACCCTGAAAAGTAATGCTTGAGATAGTTCAGGTGCTAACAGACTGAGCAGAATTGTTATTTCACACAATTAAAGAAACAGTTCTCGAGATATGATGTTTAGTAAAGGGGATCCATTGCAGACAAATATCTTCAAGAATAGGTAATTTCCTAGTTCAAAGGGGCCTGGAGAAATAAAATGAAATAGCTTCTTTCAATCCTTTCAAATTACACAGGTTATGATCAACAAGTAGGCAACTGTCAATCCCTCTGGATCATGGTGTACGCATGAGAGGTCACCAGGACCTTTGATGTTCATGCCTAGACAGGAATATGGAGGAATGGCAGCTTCTCAGACCTTCCATCTCCCTTTTAGACCACTGAGATAAGATCCAAAGGCCAGACCAAATCTGGCTGTAGTTATATGTGCTGTAGTAATGGCTGTAGTTATATGTGCATTATATCTTGATGGTTGTAGTTATACATGCATCTGGGAATTGAACCTGGCTCTACTGCATGGCAGAACAAGGATTCTACCACTGAACCACACTAACAGGTACAGGCTATAGTTGGACATGTGGAAAAAAAAATACACATAAGTTGTCCCACATGACCTTTTCTGGCCAACCTGATTTAAGCTCAAAATATTATAGCAAAGAACACCTTCAGGGATTTAAAACTAGAATATAAAGGGTGAGGACAAGTATCCACTGCACCCAGTTTAGGTTTAGAAAGCCTAAGCTGGCAACCTGAACTGGTAGTGGCATGTATATGCGTTCACCATTGCTGGGAGCAGCATGGATAGCCAGAAGAAAGTAACTTACGAGGGGAGGGTATGACAGATCCACACAGGGGTCTAGCAGGACCAAGGGGAAGGTTGGGAGGTCTGGGGGGTGGGCTGTTGGGATAAAAATAGCCCAATCAGAGTTAGGAACAGCATAACCCCAGGGCTGGAACAAGTGGCTGGGCTGTGAACATGAGCAGGTGTATGCTAGGCCAAGTTAACTCTTTGTATTTGGGTTAATCCTTTATCATTCCAAAGTTAATTCACTTCCTGAAATGAACTTAGATTAGGTATACCTTTTCTGGGTACTTAAAGCCCTGTGTGTGCCATCCAGACTGAACATTTAGGTCAACCTAACCTTGGTTAGGTTGATCTAAACATAACATTTGTACATACCCAAAATGTACTATTTCATCCATTTCAATTAAAATTTTAAGAGTGAAATTTGATGCATTTGCAAATTAGGAAGAGGTGTATAGCTTCACAGAGCCCCATCTTCTAATAAATATAAATAGAGAATTTAAAAATAATATTAATAGAGTAGACAAAGTACAGGTATTTAAAAACTCTTCAAATATGTCAATGTGTCTCAATTATCTTACATTTAAATAAACAATTTATATTCTATTATCTCAAATATTTGATTATAAAAGGTGTAAAAGAAGACAGGCATTCCATTTTCAGAGGCCAAAGTCTGACATTTCAAAAGAAAAAATCACTTATTAGATTATACATAGGGGTCTACCTAACTCAAGGAGATGGCTGGCTGATTTCACGGGTAGACCAAGGGGCTGGTTACCACATTCATGAACTGAGTCAATACTAGTCACGCACGCACGCAGAGCTATCTTTCCATTTCTCACTAATACCCAGGGCATCTTTTCATATGCCCTAGGGTTGGAGATGGAGGGCACTTTAATTCGAGCAGTTTTTGAGAGCCACTCTAATTAAAGGGCTCTCAGTGTCATGTGTATTCAGCATGCTAAACATCAAAATAGCTGTGGGGGCACTTTAACTAAAGCTTTGGTTAAAGCGCTCCTACAGCCATTTTGAAGTGCAGGGACACTGAATAAATGAGATGCTGAGGTTACTGGAGCATGTAAATTTCACTCTAATTAGCATGCTCCAGCAGACTTGAGTAATTGAGTTTACTCCTGTGTTTTGTAATCACATAATATCTTTACTTCAATAGATATAGCACAAACTGTGCACAAACAATTTAGAATGCCAAATATTCCACCGCAGAAGAGTCAAAAAAGACAGAAAGGTCTAGTAGTAATAAATTATTAATCAATTCCTGTCAGGATTGTTCTATAAAATTTCCTTACTAGTATTTTATCCAGTGCAAATTTAAAGTGTCTCAATGGATGGGGAAGATTTTCCTGATGTTCAGCCTGATTTTTCTTTTCTTAACTACATCCATTTAGGGTATGGACAGGCATTCTTCTGTAGTGCTAAAAAGTATCTCATGTAGTGCTATGAGGGCATATAGGTATTTCAGCTCCCTGGCTGGTAAAGTCACTTCAAAAACAACTTCAAGCTCTCTATCCAGGTGGCTGGGGTCCCCTCCACTTCTCCCTCCCGCCCCCCAGGGCAGCCTGTGACTGGCAACTTTCTCTTGCCTGGGAAAGGGGGCATGCTGGCCATTTCTGGAAATCCTCAACTGCCAAAGACAGCCCTTCTCCACCTGCTCTTCTTACCTCTGCCAACCCTGGTTATACTGTTGCCACTGCATCTTGCCAGCCCACTAGCAGCAGTGATGGAAATTCCCTTTCCTTAATCCTAATCCTTCCTCCTATATTCCTCCCCTGCCTTGTTCCACCTAACAGCTGATCAGTAGATGCAAGCAGCTGCACAGGTGCCATGGCCAAGAGAACAGCAGCTCTGCTGACTGCAGCAGCAGTGACAGAGTTACTGCTGCCTGGCTTTGCTGATCAACAGCAGCTCTGCCACAGTCTGCTACAGCCACAGTCTGCTACAGCCACCTCTTTGCAGGGCTTTTAAGTGACAACATTGTTAACAGGGTTCCAGTTGCTTGCTTCTGGGCAGGCAGTCAGGGAGCCAGCCTCTCCTTCCTCTACCCACTTGGAGTCAGCGATTAGGGACAGGGGGTGACTGTGAAATGTGGGTCCTAGAGACCCCTGTAGTGCTACATATAGGTGTTATACATAGCACTACAGAACCAAGAAACTCCTGTTTGAAAAGCACCGTTTCATAGTGCTTTTGCCATCTTCGTAGCACCACAAACAGCAAAAGTGACAGACTTTTTGTAACATTAAAAAGGTGCAATTAGCACAAATGCATGCCCATTGCCTTAGTCACAGTTTCTCATCTCCAAAACATCCTAAACAATTATAAATAGTTACATTTCCATTTATGGGAATTATAGAGGCATATTTCCTTAAAGCTCTCCTTATAAATCATCCCTTCCACTTCTATCATTTTTATTTTTTATTTCCTAAATCCCCTATGTATTTTTAACATATTTTGCTATTGCAGTTCCTATAACTGAATTCAGAATTCCAGAAGCAATCCATGCAAAGGAGGCACTTCAATGTTTTTTTGACATAATGTGAGGCCTTTGCATGCAAAACTCAGCATCATATCCATTTTTTATCTCAACAAAACCATAGCTTAAACTCATGTCCAATTTGCTGTTCATTAACATTTCTAGGTCTCTTGAGTGGTCAGTGTTTCCCCAAATTACCCTCTCTTGTTTAAATCTCATCATGTTGGGCTATTCTATATATTTCTTAGGAAAGATTCGTAGGGGGAGATTTCTTAGGAGGATTTATTGTCACTTCTCCTGACCCTCACCTTGCAAGAGTATGTCACTGTGTGTTATAACCCAAGATGGGTCAAATTCCAGCATCATTAAAAGGAGAGGTGGAGAGCTCACAAAAGCAATTAGACCAGGCATCCCCTTCCTTGGCTCCCTCAACCCCACACTAGAGTCCTGAAGTTTTCTTTGTAATAGAGCTGGCAACTGTCCTTTTTCCTCTACACCAACTCAGACAACAGACCTGAGCTATCTTTAAAGGAATCAGTCCCTGTTCCTGTGTATTTTATTCTGCCCCCATCACCCCTAAACTGCTAACAGAGCACTTAGAATACTAGTACCCATTCCTCCTTTGTTTCTGATGTGCTTCTTTCTGCCTCCCTTTCCCAACACTAGCCATCCCACTATCACCATGATCCAGAGCCTACAAGATATTGTTTGGAATATAGCTTTTCCTATAACTAGGAAAACAGGAATGGGAACCCTTAAATCCTACTTTTTCTAAAATGATTACCCAATATGGGTCTAACTATCCATAAGAATCACAATTCACAAATGAATAATATTCCTTTGCCTTGTACCATACGTTCATATTCCTGTCCCATTTCATAGTCTCGATTACTCCAAGGCTTCAAGAAGGAGACTATCAAAAAAGAGCAATTCCACATGAAGTCTGGAATAATTTATGCTGCTACAGCAATATACTGGCATTGATCTTTTTTTCAGAAATGTAAGTCAAATCAATGGAAAAGGAGTGAAGATAAAACATGCTCCCTGAAACTGTTTTTCAGTTGAGGAATTTTTAGATGCAATAAGATGTGCCTTATGCTAAGAACATCTTTCTCAACCTAAACACACCTCACTTTTGAAATACGAGAGGCATAAGATCTGGAGTTAAGATTCCCCTTCCCCCTCCCCAAGGGCTTTGGATGCAAGGGGAAAGGGAAGAGGAGCAGTGATGTGGTAGAAACTCACAGATCCTCAGTTACTAAGATATACATTTAATTCACCTTATGCAGATAAGCACACCTGGTAAAATTTTACACAAGGAGTATAGTTCTTTTTATTTATTATTGTTTATAGAAAAAAAAGGGGGGGGGGGCAATGTGTGACCACTTACAGAAGAATTCCTCACAGATGTCAATCAATGGATCTGTTGCTATAAGAGTCCTCTAAGTATACTTTCTCCTATAAAAGACAATATCTAGGATTTAAGAAACATTGAACTACACTTGTTTTGTGTTATCTGCTAGATTTGCTTCAGAGAAATAAAGCTGTGTCTAGAAGCCAATGAGATAAAATTCTACTCAGCGTACAAATAGTTGTATTAAGTTTTGTGATACTACTGGAAGGAGAAAGCAAGCAGAATTTGGGCCTCAGTGATTTTTGCTGCCATTCCTAAAATAATATTGCTACACCTACACCATTTAATTCTAAAACAATAGTAGCATAATTGACTAAATTATATAAATAATCACTACTCTTCAGACCAAGCTACATTAAAATATGAGTCATTGCTCCATTCATAGGAGGCTATAGAATTCCATCAAATCCTAAAGTTACTGCAGTGCAGTGCTGCTGCAGTCAAAAATTAAAATAAAAAAGTAGCTTTCTTCTTGTAATGAGCTTAGTAATAATTTAACTCAAAGTATGACTAGAAACATTTCACTTTAATAAATTAAACAAACAATTTGACATAGAAAGCATAATTGTATAACAACTGCAATTAAGATTTAGAAATATTACTTGAATACATATTTGTCTTTGGTTCTTAAACTGTCTTTGGCAAAGTATGCAGCAGTTTGCTTTACTTCAAAGAGGGCATGTTTACATGACATGTTGACTGCACAGTAGCTCGATACTACTGCACAGTAGGGTCACATGGCAAAAAACATACCAAGATGCTACTGTGGAGTAGCATCACTTAAAAGGCATTTGCTGGCAGTACTGCATAGTAACTCTGGTTACTGTGCATTTATTTAATACTTGCTTAAACAAGTACTAAATAAATGCACAGTAACTACTGGGCAGTAGTATCTCATGGAGATGTGTCCAGGGAGACCTATCTTGCTCTTCAGTAGGGGAGATGGCTGGTGAAATGAAAAAGTAGTGATAGAATTTTCTGAGATAATTATTTTCATTAGAATACATTATTGCTGATCATTTTGAATGAGAAAACTGCACTTTGAAACAATCAAATGTAAACTAGGTAATTCATTATAAAGTATTTTGAATGATTTCATATAATAGAATCCTATTGACAGTGCTGCTTTTTAAAACCTTACAAATCCTTCAACTTGGTATATAAATCATGGATAAAATTGTACTGAAATTTGACACCAATGAAAAAAGCTGTTTTTTTTTATTCAAAACAAACTGCATTAAAAAATTATCTTGATATTTTCTTTTAAATTAAAATATATTTCCCACTGAAATATTATCACAATTGCCCATTATTAGCAAAGTCAGCTGTAAATTCAACTCTTTCTGTTAAAATGTACAAGGCTTGGTACTCACCAGGTGTGAAATTATATCGAGCAGAAAATCCCATTGATTCCAGCTCACCATCAGCAAAAAATTTAATCCATAGAAATCTGCCACTGGATTTTATCATAGGTGGATTTTGCTGTCCACAGAAACGTCCAATAATTGGGGAAAAACCAAAAGGTCCATCTCTTACTTCAATATGATCAAACTTGCACTCCCAAGAAGGCTCTATGGAGTATTTTTCATCAAAATTTAGCTCAATACATTGTCTAGGAGCAGCTAGAATGGAAACAAAAATGTGTTTAATTACTACTTTATGATTTATTCTACTTTCAAACTTTAGATAAACAAGTATATATTCCATTTTCCTTGTACATCATAACATTTTCCTAGACAAATACTACTGTTATATATTTCAAATTATATCTTCTGTATCCTAACTCAATTTCACCTCATTAATTGACATGTCTCTTCTACTCCAAGTAAAAGGCATTTGTGAAACTCTTTCTTAAGCAAGTTAAGTCATCTATGTTGTAAAGCAAAAATGCGGTTTAGCAGTGGTTGATTCAGATACAAAACTTCTGAAGGAATCCAATTAATAGGGGAAACCATTTCTTTTCAAATATTTTGAGGGATTTTAATGAGAATGTAATATTTCCTGGTGCTTATAAAGATAAGAAATTATCTGTTCAGGAGTAGAGTACTGCACTGAGGACAAATTCTGTCCCCAGACACACTGAAGTCGATGACAGGCCTATGCATAAACCCTATTTCAGCATAAATTATTTACCATCTCATTTGAAACCTAAGATAAAGTACAGTGAAATGTCACTTAAGAAATCAGCCAAGGAGGACGCAAAAGTTTGTTACCTTAGCTAAAGTTCAGACACTATTCTACTGGAAATGTGAATGATGCTTTAAATTAATCACTTAATTAAATGTTAGGCTATAAAAAAGATCTTTAGTTAATCCATATATAGATTATAAAGTCAGTGAGTATCATTGTGATTATCAAGCTTGGTTTCTTGCATAACAGAGGCTGAAGAATTCTGCTCAGTGGCCGCATCTATGTGAGACAATTACTACGCAGTAGCTTGTTACTACTGTACAATAGGATCGCCAGGCACGAACCACGATGCAGCACTACTACACAGGGGTAGTAAGCATCACGAGGCAACCATGCCAGGATGCTACTATGAAGTAATGCTGGTTACTGTGTAGTCAGCATCTCATGTAGATGTGGCCACTAAATCCTACCTGAAGTCTGATAACTTGTGGTTGAACTACAGCATCTAATTTTGATCAAAGATGCAAGTGAGGGAATATCCACCTAGCAGAGCTGTCTAACAGTTAAATGCCTTCACTGGTAAAAAACAGGTCTTTAATTTTCAAATACTGGATCATGCTATACTTTTACTGTAGAGATCTTTCTGAGATCACCTGTCTTCTAGCATGATCCCTCTCAATGGGTCATGTTCTGCATACCAGACAAATAGGTAAAACTGTGATGGATCAACGTAAATTTTGTCTGAATGAAAGTGTTTACCATTTATGCTTGAAAAAGGCAGAATGCTATTTATGTTAAAATTATTTACAGCTAAAATCTACATATAAGCCTGAATCCTTTTCCACTTCTTAGGTATCTAACCCAATTTAGATGAGTAAGTGGTTTCTATTCCACCATGTTCAAGTCCTTGGAACTCCATAAATAGATCTACTTTGTAATACACCATCAGTTTCCCCTTAGGACTGAATCACAAAGACATAGAGACTCAGGTAGGCATGATTCTGTTCCACTGTATTCAAGTGGCTGAAGGCACCCCCTTTTTGCATTAAGATTTCTTCAGCCACTTTATTCAAGGGGAACAGAATCACACTTTGGAGCATCTTTACATGTGCTACATGTTGGAAGGAGGGGGCGCTTTAATTATAGTGGCTCCAAGAGCTACGTTAATTAAAGCTCCCACAGTGTCGCATGTATTCAGTATCGCACACATTGGAATAGTGGTGGGGGCACTTTAACTACAGCTTATTAGATGAGCTGTAGTTTAAGTGCCCCTACTGCCATTTTGAAATGCGTGGACGCTGAATGCACATGACATGGAGGCTGCTGGAGCATGCTAATTAGCACAGTCCAGCAGATTCAATTGATTGAGTTTGCTCTGATGCATGCTAATTAGCACGTGTTGAAGCAGACATCTGGCATGTGTATAGGTGCCCTTAGTGCCTAAGTCCACTTATATGCCTAATAAGGTGGAACAGGCTTTGACCATTATTGCATAATATTAGTAGATTAATTTAATGCAGACAGCTATACAGAGGGTCAGAACATTCTTTATAACTCTTTATTTTTGTTAGCTTTTCATCCATGCACAGGGTGCAACAAAATGTCAAAACCCAAATGCTGTTCAATTTTCTATATAACCCATAAAGAGAGAGAGAGGGAGTGGACCTGGGTTACATAATTTCTGAGGCATTTTAGAAGGCAAGCTTTGGGAGAAGACTCATTACTCACCTAAGAAAACAGGTTAATTAAAACATGTTAAATTTTCACAGTATGGAACTTATGGATATTAAAAGTAATATCCAATAGGAATCACTTCTGATTAGCGACTCAAAACACATAAATTTACAGTTCTTAAAAATGAAAATAATTTGTCAATATGAGAATTACCAATTTAGAAAAAGGGAAGTTATTAAAGGACATCATTTTAATGCTACCATTATAAAGGCTGAAGACAAGAGAAATCTGATAAGTAATAGTGATATATTGAATAAGTCAAAGATATTGTTGGCTAATATTTTTGATTAACTTTCTATATTTACCAGAAATACAGTTATAAAGCAAAACTTTTGAATATTAAAAGAGTTGACAGTGATTTACACTCTGAGATTTGGACTGTATTTAGTACACTAACACTGTACTTAATGCTAGGTCTTTCAAGGCTGACTCGCTAGTCACATACATGCTAAAATATTGTCTTAAAAAATACAAAGGCTTGATATGCCTGTAAATCACACTAAAAATGGTTAACCATGACTTGAACATCTTCTATCCCTATGACTGATATACAGATTTGTTACGCTGCTGGCAACTTTAGTCAAAAATAGCAACATAAACTGTTAGTTTATATACAGCCATATGCCTTCACCTTCACTCCTCTTCAGCAACATGAATGGCTGGCCACTGACATCAATGGAAACAAAGAAAAACATCTGGCTCTGTACCTTGCCCTTTTACTTTTAGGTCCATAAAAGTAGTTTTATATGTTTATTTTAATTACATTCTCTGTCTTCTTAAAACCTATCCCTTTTCCTCAGCAATTCATTTTTTGAGAAATGTTACCAGTGATGATGTGTAGTCAAATAAATGCTTAACCAAACTTTCCATGATTTCAAAGTTTTATTTAATGTGTTTGTGATAAATGGAGAAAGGCCTATTTCTGACTTACACTTACACTAGTGTATCCCACATGCTTGGTGGAGAACCTGGAATACTGGAAGTACTTCTAGTCCACTTCCAGGTCTGCCACTGAGAGCAATCAGCAATCAGCCATGGGGGAACCTAAGTGCCCCCCCACACCCAGGAGGCACCATTTGCTGAGCTACAGAGGCATGTGGTGGGGGAAGCGCACGCTTCCTGGCGGACCTGGAAGTGGACTAGAAGTGCTTCTGGTCCACTTCCGGGTCTGCTGCTGAGCTCACTGGTGAGCCCTCCACGCTCTTGTGGGACACTCCATCCACCCCAGCATCACAGCATTCATGAGCTGCCTGGTACCTCAAGGTATGTAGAAAAAACATTTAAAGCTAAGTCTATGTCAGAATCTAAGAATCTTCCGAATCTCTCCAAATCAATTTGGGGGGGTCTGATTTGATTCAGAGAGATTAAAGGGTCTCCTGATTCAATTTGGAATCAGAGATTCAGCCACTGAATTGGGCCGAATCTCTGCTGAATCGAATCAGCCCTACTGAGGAGTCTTAACGTCAATTACATTGCCAGAAGTGCATAAAAGGAGTCCTGCTGTGACTGAGAATCAGCCTTGCCACTTTAACTCTCACTAAATTCAATGGACTTCAGTGTAAACCCTCTGCTTAAATAGGAACTGGAAACTTTACAACATGCTGCGCATGGTGTAGCAAAACCCCCAGTTTTCCTTTTTTTTTTTTTAATTTTAAAATGTATTCTCTCCCCTTCCCCAACCATTTCTGACTTTTTCTCTACCTCTCTATTCCCTATAGATAAGTATAAGTGAGCTAAGACATAGGATAAGCTTCAGCATTTTATTTTGGTCGCAAGTTGTATTTGTTTTGTTTTTTCTTCTACTTTATACTGTATAATTATTATGGTTATATTGATTTTTACTGTTCTATATTACTGTTTTACTGATACTATATGAGTTAGGCCTACATATGTAAGTTAGCATAAGTCATGTCAAGTTTCCATTTTGTTTGTCAAGTCTCCATCCTGTCCCCATGCCCTGTTGTATAAGTATGTTGTAACCTATGACTCATACCTACCCCTCCTATGTAACTTGGTTCCTGAATGAATGGGAATGAATGAGGGTACTTGAGAGACAATGGCAGTAGGTCTAAATATAGCTCCCTCTGAATGACCATCAAAACCAATACCTGGACCAATGACCCAACCACTGGAACCACCCTCAGCATTTAAGAAACAAAAGATGAGGTAAGGCAACCCATCATTGTGTCAGCCTGCACATGCTCAGTAAGAACACCTGGAACCCGTTGGAACAGGACTGACCTTGCCTGGACAGGCCCTCCCCATAGGAGATCATAGGTAGTCTGCCCCATAAAAAGGGATAATGAAGACTGACTCCTTGGGATGCCCTCTCCATCTGGACCAGCACCATGCCACACCACCTATCCACCCAGAGGCCCTGCTGGCGACCCCCCTCTGGACAAAGACCCCTTTCCAGCCTGGATAGGTAGCTATCACCCCCACCCCCTCTTCAACCAAAGACTTGGACTCTGCTTCTCTTCCCTACCTGGACTCTAACCCTTCCACTGTCTCTCTTTCTCCTGCTGCCAGTGTGTGTGTGTGTGTGTGTGTGTGTGTGTACACCAATAACTTCATGGGGTTGTGTAGTGTGCTGTCTGTTTAATAAACTTGTTATTTTGAAACCCCGAGTTGGATTTTTGTCTGTTTTCTGACTGTTTCCTCCTTGCCACCACTTATCTTCTCCCCTCCCCCCCACAAACTTCCAGTTTTCTGCTTCAGTTTCCAGCCCCCAGGTTTCTGCATCAGTTTCTTTCCTGGCTGTCTCCTCCTTGCAACTGGACTTTTTCCCTTGCACCAGTAACCTCGAGTAATCCTGGGACCACTTGACCTTAAGTAACCCCAAGCTTCAGTTCCTCAGCCCAGCTTCTTTCTAGTCTACTGGTTCTAATCCAGAACTTGCCTGTGTGTATGTGTAGGTGGGTGGTATGTGTGTGAACTGGTGAATATACATATATATCATCATGTGCGTGATATGCGAATTAGTGATCCGTGTATGTGTACGGAGTGTGTGGGTATTGATAACTGATTGTCTAATTTGGGGTGTGTGTAGTGTATAATGTGCTTGAATTGATGATAGGTATGCATGTGCCTAGCCTGGTTTAGATGTGTATGTGCCTGAGTTGGTAGTGTGTGTGTGTGTGTGTGTGTGTGTGTGTGTGTGTGTGTGCACGCGCGCGCGCACCTAATTGATTTGTGTGTTTGTATATGTGCAATTGTGTCACACCCTCCTATCTAACAGTACAATATTGAGATCCTGAGAGTTGGCCTGACCCCACAGGGCAACAACGGTACCATAAATCATACTGGTTTATGGTTTGAATATTGTCGCAGTTACTTTCCTTTGCTTTTATTGGTTTTTCAAGGACCGTCTTTTTGCATAGCCCGGCACAAGTCTGAGTAGAATTAGGAAAAGTCATCCTGCACAGGATAGGGAACACTTTATGTTCAGCTATAAGCTCTGTGGTTGCCCTTGTTCTTGTAGACCTTATGCAACGTTGGGAAGAGAGTCCTGTTTTCTTTCCCGAGCTCTTCTGTACCCACACAAAGGCTAAGGGCACTTAACAATGTTCCAGATTATTTCATACTAATTTCCTTTTGTGGATAGTGTGTGAAAGCTTTCAGTTTTAAGTTGGTAAAAGACTCTCAAAGAAATATTTTTTTTCTCATCTTCTAGAAGATGACCATGGTAGATGAAAACCAAGGCACAGTTCAAATATTCACTTTTGTTAAATACTGAAGTGCCAGAGTATGATTCCTAAATACTTCTTTTTTTTCTAGCAAACAGGTATCATTAAGGATTCCTGGTGCAATGAACTCCAGCGTATATCATACCACAGTTTATTGGTCCTAGGTGCTGTGTCTTCATGTAAGCCCCAGTCCACAGCATGTTGAGCTGGGTTAGAATAGCCCTGACTGGCTGCTCCAACCCAGCACAACATGCTGCAGGGGGACTGGCTGGGGCATGAGGGTGCTGTAGTGTGGGGCTAGCTGGCAGGCAGCCCTGTATTGAAGCATCCTTGCATCCAAGCCAGCCCAGTCAGCATCTATATGTGCATTATTTATTGCTGTGCACTAAATAGCACCACTGTAGTATAGTACTTGTATTTACAAGTACTCACCTGCGGCAGAGTTGCTTGGCTTACTGTGGCCTAATAGGGCCACTCGTGCAGACACTGAGACTTTCCTGAGGAGCTAATTAGGCAGCTCTGCAGTAAACATCTATTGTAGATGTGCCCAATGAGTACAAGTATACTTCCAGTGAAACATACTGAAATGCAATGAAAGCAGACCAAGAACAACAACTGAAATGTTCCTCACAATAATAAAAAAGAACAACTGGTGGTTGGTTGGTTGTTTTTTGAATACATATTATGGTTTTCTCTATAATGGAATGGAATAATAGAAAGAAAATAGGAAAAAAAACTATTATTAATGCATAACTGGGAGGGGTGGGATTCAGTACTAGAACCCTCATTCCCCTGCAAGGTTAAGCAAAATTCATGGGACTTTTGACTACAATTCAGGCAGAAGACCATAAGAAAAAGTTGTTGCCATCTCACGAACTGCTTTTACTTCCAATCTTAAAAATCTTCTATATTTAGCTTCTAATTATCTTTCTTCAAAGACTGTTAATACCATGGAAAGACTGCTTAATGCCTGCATGTCTTGTCATCTTTTTCATCTAATTATCTTACACAAGTGCTGTCTTGAGATTTTACATTTGCTGTACAAGGCATTTGGTTCTAACTTTTAGTAGAGGAACAGTTGCAGCAAAAACACACAATTAAGGTTTTAATTCTGAGCTGCCTGTGAGTCTGTGTAACTGACAGCTAAAGCTAAGCAAAAAATCTGTTTCAATTTACCAGGCTGCCTGAAAATGAGACATTGAGCTAAACATCTATCTACCCCTTGTAAATATGAGCTGCAGAAGTAATGTCTTTGAATAATCCTTGATATTTCCAGTCTTTGTGAATAGGCAAAGCATAGTCTTCTTTTGAAAAAAGTTCCATGTATTTGTTTTGGAGAATATCTTATGAACACAAGAATCAGCCTGATACACATTATATTAAATGACTTTGACTGCTGCTCTAACTGACATTTTTAATATGAAATATGACTGTGCTACAATATATATAGAACATGTAGTAAGAAAATAAGTATTTGGAAAAGCTTGGATGGCTTTGAAGAGAACTACTATTAATTTTATATTGCTGATTATATATTAAACAAGTCCAGGGAATATAAATAACCAAAATATATAAACTGGAAAAATTAATTCACACCTCTATTGATGCTAATAAAAAAAATTCAAGGCACTCTATACTCCGTACTTTTGCTTATAAGTGTGCATTAATTAGAAATTAAGTCCTTAATTGATCAAAATATCCAAGCGACAAGATTACACATTTCTGGCTTAAAAGCTGAAATCTATTACATAATGTTTGGCTGCATCATTCCCAGAGTATATTTAGCTCAAATAAGAGACTTGGTACTTAAAAGTGCTCTGCTTGCAAAATTCCCCTTGAAGTCAGTGTGCCAAATTCACTGCTGGCAAAAGTTAATGCAGCTGCCCGAGTTGCTCCTCCTATGCCAAAAGTAAATTTGGTCCAATGGGAGTTGTGCATGTGTAACGCATGCATAGGACCAGGCATCATAAGGAATTTAGTATGCACACTGAACCTGATGCTACATTCTTTGTCTCTTAAAGGCCTATATTATAATTGTTAAGGATGTAGGGGGCTCTTTTGATCACAGAATCAGAGGATTGGAAAGAACATCTTATCCAATCATCATCGAAATCATTCAGTCTGACCTCCTATATAACACAGTCTAGAGAACTTTAGGGTGTTTTTACATGTGCTCCAGGGATGTGAGTGGCTAGGAGAGCTGCTGTAATTAAAGTGCCTGCAGTACATCATGCATCAGTGTCTCCATTAAGGCTGTGTGAAACTTTGGTCCCCGATTCAATTCGGTGGAGATTTGGCCCAATTCGGTGGCTGAATCTCCGAATCCAAATTGAATCAGGAGACCCTTTAATCTCTCTGAATTTAATTGGAACCCTCCAAATTGATTCAGAGAGATTCGGAAAGAGTCGGCAATTCAGACATAGACACAGCTTTAAATGTTTTTTCTACATACCTCAAGGTACCAAGTGGCTCGTGAATGCTGCGATGGTGGGGCAGATGGAGCATCCCACAGTAGTGGGGGAGGGGGGTCTCCAGGATGCTTGGCAGCAGACGCAGAAATGGACCCACTTCCAGTCCACTTATGGGTCCAACAAGGAGCATACTGGGAGCCCCCCACACCCCCCAGACTCAGTGACTGGTGCCTCCTGGGTCTGGGGGGGGGGGTCACCCATAGTCCCCCTGCAGCTGATCGCCAAGCTGGAGGAGTATGGGGGGGTGGGGGGGATGCACTCGGTGGTGAACCCAGAAGTGGGCCAGAAGTATTTCCAGTCCACTTCCAGGTTCACCACTGAGCACACGGGGGGTACCCCCCATGTTCCTGTGGGATGCTTCATCCACCCAAGCATCACAGTGTTCACAAGCCATACCTGGTACCTCAAAACATGTAGAAAAACCATTTAAAGCTGTGTCTATGAGCAAATGGCCGATTCTCCAAATCAGCATCAAATCTTCAGATTCAGATTCAACTGAATCGAATCAGAGATGGTGATCCAAATCAACTAATCGAATCACTGTGCCCAATTTGGGCCGAATCCAAATCTGAATCGAATATGGGCCGTTTCACACACCCTGGTCTCCATGCCTCAAAATGGTGGTGGGAGTGCTTTAACTAAAGCCTATTCAGTGAGCTTCATTTGAAGCACCCCCACTGCCATTGTAATACATGAGATGCGGAAGCTGCTGGAGTGCACAAATTAATGTCCTCCAGCAGATTAATTGAGTCTGCTCCAACGCACTGTAATTACAGCACATTAGAGCAGCCTCTGGCATATCTACAGACACCCCAAGTAATTCTTACATTGATCCTATAACTTTTGATTGGTACAGAGGATATTTTTCAGAAAGACAGACTATTTTCATATTGTATTAAGATTTGTAGTTGTAGAGAAACCACTGCATCCCTAGTTGGTTCAATGGTTAATTATTCACATTGTAGGGGGAAAAAAACACACACCTCATTTCTGTTCTGAATATTTCTGGGTAGAACTTTCAGCAGTTGGATGTTTTCATGCCTTTGACTAGTATTTTAAAAAAGACCTTTGCTAAAATTTGTCTTCCCTTTTTGCTTATTGATGAGCATTGGAATTATTATAAGAATGCTCTCATAATAACTAAAAATGCTAATAACTGAATAATTTGAAAATGCTAAAAGATTTGCATACATTTAAGATGACCTATTGCATTTTAAAACTGTTTTCTTGCCATTTCAGCACAAGAAGCCAAACGTTGAAGTCCTAATTTAGTCCCGTTAAAGTCAGTGAAAGTGTTGCCTGAGAGAGGCCATTTTTTTTTCTATTATTACATTTGGTAAGTTTTAAAGAAAGAAGAAAGCAGGCAGGTAAGCAAGCAGGAAACCTGGAAAATTTGGTTATCCAAATCAACAGCAGGACTACCCATGATTTGGGAATCTTTAAGAAGTACAGATAGTAACACAGAATTCTCAGGCTAAATCAGACCTGTGGTCTGCTCCTATATTCAGTGTCACTCAGTGCGAGAAGCTTCAGAGAAAAGTACTAGGACCCTCATAATAGATAATAACTGGAACATAGGAATTAGCTAAAAAATCCCATCTAAAGGTTAATGGGTGCTGACACCCAGAAGTGCAGGAACCTATATGCTTTAGAAATGATCCTATATTAGCTTAAAATATTCTTATGCATATCAATATCTAATTCCTTTTTCTGAAACCCTTTAACTTCAATGTCTTGTAAGACTGTTTCACAGAATAATATATCTCTTAAAAAAAAAAAAAAAGCATTTCTTATATTAATTTTAAATCAGTTATCCTTCAGGTTAATTGACTGCTACTCTTAGGTCTTGTTAAAAAGATAACACCAAATATACTTTCTCAGCACCTCCCTTAGAGGTACATTTATCATGTTTCCTTTTATCTCCTCTCTAAATGGTGCCATTCTTTTCAGTATCTCATATTCTGAAACTTTACCACCTAATCCTTTTGACTTGGACCCAATTATTCTTGCCTTTTCGTTCATTTGTTTGTTTGTTTTGAGAGGGGCAGAGAGATACCAGATCTCAACACAATGTTCAAGGGAAAATCTCCCACCATGTTACAGAAGCCATCACAAGGTTTCATTACTGTTTTCCATCTCATTATTTTATCTGTCAAAAAACAAACAAAATCACAGGAAAGTAGTTGCACAATGACCACAGAACTTCAATGTGCTGCAGACAGTGACACCAGAGTTATTCTGCTTTTGTTTGCTTTGATCAATTTTGCCAGCATCCACAGCTCATTGTCAACATGCTAACAACACATACAAGCTTCTCAAATTATTCCAAACACTTTGCATTTGTCAACAAAGAATTTCACCTCCATCTTGCAACCCATTTGCCTATCTTTTTTACATCTTTCTCAGATTCCCCTCTGACTTCTCTAGGGTTGGTTATTATAAAATTTTCTGTGAACCTCGCATTTTGCTACCTTGTTGCTGTAAACCTCTCCATCCCAGATAATTAATACATATATTCAAACTCTAGCTGTACAACGAATCCTTTATGATCCTCATGTTAAAAGAAGAATTGCCAGTGAACTAGATTAAAGAGATCTTTCAAACTTCCCACTGTAATCTTGAGAGAGGTCTTTATGCCTCAATTATCTGTGAAATACACATGATTCTTCCCAACCTCATGGAGGTGCTCATAAACTCAGTTCTGTATGCAAGAAATTCAGATACTAGTGAGAAAAGCACAGAAGTAGAAAGAAATATGATAACCTTCTGCATACTGAAAATTAACCATTTAATTCCCCTTATTATTATTTTATCGGTTTTTAAACAAAATTTTTCTTTACAGAAGCCATATTTGTTTGTTTCTGTTTCATTTTAGTATTTTATAATACTCTCTATAGTTATAGTTTTAATTGGTTTATCTGGTACTGAAGTAAAGCTCAGTGGTCTGTAATTTCTTAACCCCTATATTTAAAAAACAAAAGATAAAAGATGTACTACTTTTCAGTCTTGTGGCAGGTCTTATGAAAAAGCATACATCTATTAACAAGTCAAAGCCAGATTTTCAAAGATAGTTATGCGCCTAAACATTGAAAAGATACCTGATGGGATTTTAAGTATGATTTAATGGGGTAGAACGACTAAATGCAAAAGTATTTAAGCACCTATTTCCCAGGGAAATCAAAGAGAGCCCCAGTACTTTTGAAAATCCCACTACACGTTTATTTTCAACTTTTGTCACTGCGTGCATTTACACATGCACTTTACTACAGAGTTGACTAATTAGCTCTGAAGTAAAGTATTACATGTGTGCCAGTACTAGGGTGCAGTAAGTTAATTAACTCCACTGAAGAATAGTACTGTTAGGGACAGTTTGGTGGAGTTTGGTGAAGTAAATTACTCTGCCATAGCATAGTACTGTCTCTAACAGTACTATCCTATAGCAGAGTAATTTACTCCACCAAAACACACACATAGACCTGACAGGGGCTGGCTGGGGCATGGGGATGTTAAAGTACAGGAGTTACCTGCCACCTAACCCCACACTTTAGTACCCTCATGCCACAACCAGCCCCTTCACTGCCCAATACGGCCACCCGGAGCTTGGGGCTGACCCCTGCCAGCCCAGGGCTTCTCCACCACAGTTCAAAGTGCTGCAGTCCTGGGAACGCATGCAGACACTGAGCCCAGAAGCAATTTTTGTCTGATACAAACTTTGCTAGAGTTTATCATGACACATTAATTGCATGTGTAGATAGACCCACTGAATACTTTCAATAATTTAGATCAGTTTTACCTCATTCTTAGCTAATATCCCTATCTACCTAGATATTCCTAGGATGATGATCAGAGTAGTACAGGTCAAGTACAAACCACCAGCAAATGCCTTGTGACAGAAGGGGTATGATGTCCCAGTGATCAGCACGTAAATGGTTACACCAGAAACATGGGACCAGAGCAATTAGAGCAATATAAGAGACTAACTCCTTTAGATTAGGTTTGTTTCATAGCATTTCTTTATGTTAAACAATATGATTAAAGAGCATATTCATTTTTTTCCTCTTTCCTCCCCGCTTCTTTTTTTGTCTTGAACATAGCTTCCCGTGACTCAATTATTGGTATGTTTAAGTAGCCTCCGTGATGAATTAAAACACTGAAATTTCCACTTTTTCATTTTAAGGTCTTTTACTTCCTCATTTTTCAAAATCTCGTCTCTGAAACTTATCTCAACAGTACCCATTTTAGGTAATATCAATTTCCCCAGTACCCTTAAATTAATTGTATTACTTATGCAACAGGCAAGGATTTATTAGGGTGATATCTTTTAATGGACTGACTATGTAGTTGGGATGAAGTTAAACAAGCTTTTGAATGTAAGACATTCTTCCTCAGGGCTCTGATTATAGGAAACTAGGCATAACAAGTGAAGCACAGCCTTATTTAGTGGTTCATCTGTAGTTACTTCCCAACTCCTGTGTCTTCCTTAGGATTAAGGCTATACCTATATGTCTACGTTCCTCTGATGGCAAAACCTCTGGAAGTAGACAGCAGCTTGAACCATGAAGCCATCAGAATGCACACACTCCCATGAGGTCTGTTTGGCAGCTGTGCTCCACTGGCATATAGTACACACTGGGAAAACACCAGCTACAGAAGATGAAGTAACTCTGTAGCAAAAGGAAGGATTCTGTTATCACAGAAGGCAAGGGTTGATGCACTTAAAAGGGCTTCCAGTAAAACTTTGTAGTGTAGTCTAGGACTAAGTTGAAAGAAGACTTTCCTCTCATGCACCATACAACTACCTTTCTGTACCATGAAAAAGCTAGGTTTGTAAGTTTTGTCTCCCATTTTACCAAACTTTCAAAAATTTGGAAGTATCCTTAAAGAGAAAAAGGAGGAAGCGAGAAGAATATATCAAACTATATATGTAAAATAAAAATACATTATTAAACCCCCCTCAAATAATAGGATTCTTTTTTAGTTACCTTCTATAATGTAGATGCACTCTCTGTCAGGAGGATATTTGTTGGGGTAATTGGGAGAAGTGAAGATGCCTCCTTCTGCATATTTTGTCCAAGTTCCACACTGCACTGTTTTCTGCCCTTCTAAAGTGGCCTGCTTTTCTATGAAAAGATCATATCAAGCATTAGAAAATTATACACAAACTATTTCTTCTGTCATAATTATACTTAGAACTGCTTTAGAAAACTCCTATGAAGTGCCTAACCGTGTATTCATTGTAGTCTGCAGAAGTTTTGCCATTGACTTTAATAAAAACAGAGATGGGCTTGTTCCTTGCTTCCTTATTCTGAATAACTTTATTCCCTCCTCCGAATAGCTTCCCATTGCAGGGTCAGGTACTAGGTCACCTAATCCCACCTGCCAGTATTTAACATAAATATTTTAGAGTTGTTATCAATTCACTTCCAAACAAATACAAATATCTATCTATCTATCTATCTATCTATCATGTATATACACAGACAAACACACATACATATATATATGCACGCACATTCACATCTATCATAGATGTGAATGTGCGTGCATATATGTATGTGTGTTTGTGTGTGTGTATACACACACATATATAAGCAGATACATGTATATATACATAGCGTATATATGTATACACATACAAGCACATGCATACATTTGTGTGTGTGTGAATATATATAAAATGTGCCCTGCATTATATTCTGAAATATATAAATATAAAACTTAAAAATAGCCCAAAAATGACATACCTGTTCCTTTTTTTGTTGCCCCAGACAAATGTAGGATGATTAGACTTGCTACAACTGAAAGAGAAAAATGTATTAGGTACATCTGTATGTTAGTGCCTGCAATCAAAGAAACTGTAAAAAACTCGAGAGAGAGAATATAATTTTAAAAGAATCAAAGTACAAAAGTGGTTTGTTTTGTGGCTACTTTACAATATTATTTTATAAAAGTCTAGTTGTGTTTTATGAGTGTAAGAAATGTACCTAGATATGTTGAACAGAATAGAGACAAAATACCTCTGGATTTAGAGAACTCCAGGTATTCCTTGCCCCCTTGTTCTTTTTTCTTTTAGAAGTTAAAATAAATCACTTGACTGCTAATATTTATTTATGTGCCATGGTTGTCTGGATCAATGACAGACAGGTGACTGTTACTAATGAAGTGAGAAAGACTGCTAACCGCTAGTGGCACAAGTCTCATTACACGTCTCCTCTTCTGTGAACAGTAATACTTTTGGAAAAGATAAGCTGTGGCTCTGCAGAAGATGAAGAAAAGGCTCTTCATATCCACCAGTGCAACTGCAAACTTCAAAGTGACGGGCAAAGGAAGCATCCCATATCTTAAAACAAACTAACTGTTCTGGGGTATTTGAATCTTCCAGGATCAAGTGCCTTTTTGCTATAAGGAATCTGGAGCTTTTTCTGCAGCTGAAAATGTTTTGAATCTGAACCAAGCAAACAAGCTCTCTGCAATCAAGGTAGCTGATCTTTGCCTGGTGGGAGCAAACCACTATTCCATTACTTGACTCCAAGATAGTGATGCTTCCTGAGATTCTGGGAGTTATAGGTTGTGCCCATAAAGTATATACAGGAACCAATAGACTGGAGTAGGCAAGGAAGGATACTGAGGCTATTATCAGTGATAGTGTCACTCTTTTTAGGAGACAAAAGTGATAGATTCTTAAAAAGGTGACTGTTAGATCCTAGATCAAATAAAATCATCTCTTGAAGTTGTCATTCTGTCTGCTTCACCCTGTCTTGGATCCGTTTGAGAGGAGCCTAGGTTTACAAGTCAGCAATGAAACCATTCTAACAGTACTTCGTTTTTTGTTTTTTTTTCCACTATAGCCTGGGATTACTGCAAATACTTCGCTGACTGCAGGGACTGATGTTCTCCTGTTAATAGATAAATAGCATGTATCCACCCTGATTATTTTAGCAACTGTCATTTGTGCTGTTGATCATGAGGAAAACTTGATTACTTAAACAGCAGTATAAACATAGTGGAGTTGTCGCTGAATTACTTGCATCCTTTCTCTGCCCCAAGAAGATTCCAAAGGATACTAATAGCAATGGGCCATCTACCTAAAGGATCCTTTCATATAGGGTCTTCCACATCTTCTTATTCAATGTGGAAATGAAATCAATAGGAGGATTGATAAGGAAGCCCTGCATCTCACACTGCCCTGAGGACATCCAGATCTTTATTTTTATGTCTTCTGACCTATCCACTACCTCTGAATGCCTCACAGAGCTTCTGTTATGAGTGAGGTTTTTCCTCAGATTTGGATTTGCCCAATTGTTTATACCCCAGTTCTCCTCAAGGATGGATAAGATTCCACCTGCCAGTCATAATGGGCACATCTGGAACAGCAAGACACAGCTGCTCATTTACTAAGCTGTGTTTCATACATTTTCACCTATGTTCTTCATTAACTGCCAACTAATTTCCAAATGGTATAAGATGTTATGTTGTACACTATGAAGCTAGCTGTAGAAACTTCCTTATAAACTCCTAGCCATTGCAATCTGATGCATTCACATAAGTAACTCAATGGATAAAAAGGGCAACATCTCTTAATAATTAATTAAAACCTAGAACATTATCCTTTGAAGCAACTTGTGTCTGAAGACTTCAATGGAATTTTTAATATTAATACCCCCATTTTACAGGTGGAGGACATGAGTCACAGAGAAGGAGTGAATTCTTCCAGGTCATAATAATACCCTGGTATAGGAGGAAAGACAAGGCTTCAATTGAGTCCCAGCTTCCAGCTGTTATCACTAGAAGCAATACTTCCAATTCCATCAATAAAGTTGTTCTGAAGTAGTGAAATGTGCTTACAAATTGACATGCCAGTACTGATTATCAACAGAGTAAAAAACAACAACAGGCTAAGCCACTTCACACTTAATTCTCATAAACTATATCCAACACCTTTGGCTCAATCAGCTAAATACTTCTGCACCTGCCCAACAGAAATGGTGATTTGTATTAGTGGCATTAAAATCAGAATTACAAAAAGGCTTGTTTTGCCATAAAAAAATCATCATTTTCTCCAGCACTTAAAGATTTAGGACCCAACCCCTGAAGACTTAGAGTGTAAGGCTTAGTAATATATTTCACGCAAGCAGTTGAAGGTTACCCAGTGGAGAGAGTTCTCACGATGAATATATTTATCTCCTAATGGGTCCTGTTCACTGGGTTACAAACTGAATAGTAGTCATGTTAAGCCAAATATAAAATCTACCTTCCTCCTCCCACAGCTTTCCTTCTCCCTAGCTCAGAAACAGTGCAATGTGTCCCTTACCGAAAAGGCATCCAAAAACAAACAAACAAACAAAACCCCAAAAGCCAAAAGGACAGCCTGCAGTCTTCATTCAGGCAAAACTGCTATTCAGATACTCAGGAAGTGTTATAAAGCATGGGCAGCAATGCTGGCAATAACACAGGTTGAGGGGGAGAGGGGAAGGACTGAAATCATCATTCCACCTAATTTCTGTGGGTCTGTCCTGTCATGTACACAAATACATGCTGCTCCCCTTCTCTTTTCATCCTAATTGCACTTATTGCTGGCATTATTCTGATGATGCATTTGTACACATTTCCATTACAAAGCCACATATAAAGAGCTTTATCAGCAGGCCATAAAACTTGCTCCTAACACAATTGGTCATACAAGGTCTACCACAATTAAGAGTTGGGGGGGAAGAGGGGGGAACAGCCTCTCTAAAAAGGCTGCCATTTCACAGGGCCAGAAGTCAATCAAAATAAACAAAACTACTGCAAGAGGCTGCTCCAGAGTATTGCTTCAGTTTAACCCAGCAAGGTCCTCACCCCCACTCAATCTATTTGTGGTTGCAGGGCTGGGAATAACATTTTCCAGGCCATTAGTCATGCAGTAGAATAAGCCCTTTTTGATATTAGCATGTAGTCCAAATATTACCTAGTCCAAATTTATCATCTAGTCCAAACCGTATCATCTATTATCACCTTTGGCTCCTATCTTTGCCTGCTTCTTTCCTGGAATAGGGACTATTCCAAGGCAGGATTGGTGACTACCACTCCTAAGGGCTCCAACACTAGTGTTGTTTGGACAGCTCCAGGTTTTGGAGGCATACTGATGTGAATCGGCCGCCGCACCATCCAGCTCCTACAGGCACTACTTTGGATGGCAGAGGCCACTGCGTCCAAAGAAATTCACTCCTAAGAACAAATCATCGACTAGGCTTTGGCTTCCTTCCCACCGATTTCTGCAACTGAACAGCTCCTATTTCCCAGCACCCTGCACGGATCAGTCCCTGGGGCTACAGAAACCGCAGTGAGGAGGCTGATAAGGGGGGAGGGAGTCAACTCGGAGCTGCTCCAGCCCCGTCGTGTCTCACTGTCATGATCACCGTGGGTTTCAGTGTCATGATCAGCGTGGGTCCCAGCCACAACCTGGAGCGATGTCACTGGCAGCAATGGAGTTATGTCACCAGGGAGCACCATTCAGCTCCAAGGCTGGGGACCCCTGGGTTGCAAGCCAAGTGCCAGCAGAGCTGGATCAAGAGTCAATAGAGATCCATAGGACTCTTTCCAGTCCGGCAGCTCACCGTTGCAAAAAAAAAAGAAAAAAAAAAAAAAAAGGCAGGACAGTTTCGTCTCCTGCCCTTGATCTGGCAAGCTGGCACCTCACCCTTGCATATGCATGAAGGCTCAAGCTTCACGGCCCCAAGAGCCGACAACTGCAAAGAAAGAGCAGCTGCCTGAGCCCTTGTGAAGTCCAGGATCCATCCACTCCCATCCTGCCTTCCCTCTCCTGCCACCAGCACTGCATTGGGAGGCAGAGAAAGTTTCCCCCACCCCCCCTGTGCCCGCCTGTCCCAGCCTCCTCCTTGCACTGGCACCACTAGGCTTGGAGAAAGGGAGAAAAAGAGTTGCCCAGAAGAGCAGAGCAGCCCCCGGGGGGGGGGGGGGGGGGAGGGGGAAGAAGATACTTACTGTGAAACAAACTGCGCCCATGGACCATGTCTGTTCCTTACACAAGGGGCTTCGATCTCCACTAATTCCATTTAGATACGGGAGGACTTCCAGTGGTGGGCAGAGGATGGAGTAGAAGAAAAGAAGAGGGGGAAAAAAAAAAAAAGGAAACCCCACTGGAGACCCCCCCCCCCCACACACACACACGCGCGCGCACACACAAGTGGATCAGCTCTGCCTCTCTCGCCGCCTTCAAATAATCCCCAGCACCATCGCAGTCACATCACGCCGGGGCTCTCAGCAGCACCCCAGTAATCTTTGGATCAAAGCAGCGGCGGCGACCCTGGAGCCCGGCGGGGAGGCTGCATGGCTGGCGGAGACGGACGGACGGACAGACGGAAATCGCGGAGCAAGCCCCTGGCAAACGGCACATCCAGGTGCAGGGGAAGAGAAGGCAGCAGCAGCAGCTGGGGGGGGGGGGTGGCTCTCACAACCCCCCTAATCACCAGTTTCATCCAAGACCAAGAGCAGAGCGAAGCATCTCCTGGAGGATGGCGAGCCCGGCGCTGTCCAGCCCTTTGGGGTCTTTTGATGCATCGAAGAAGGGATTAATGGGTCCGTCATCAGCTCCCTCTGCTTGCTCTTCTGGAGGGGTGGGGAAGGGGGGTGGGGGGACCAGAGGGGAGGGAGCGGGGAGGAAGCGCTACCAAACAGGGGCGTGAGGCATCTCGGTGTGCAGTGCAATCCGTGTTAGAGGAGCAATCCTTTCGGCTCCGAGCAGCCCATCGCGCCGTGTTGCATAGTGTCAAGCAGGAGCAGCGGCAGGAGGAGGCTGGGAGCCCATTGCAACCTGCTCGGATCCTCCTCCCGGGGATGGACGGCTGGAGAGACAGAGCCCCGCACACACACACGCGCGCACACGCAAGGAGGTGGAGAGCTGCAGGGAGAGGTCCCCGCGCTCCGCCAGTCCAGGCGAGAACCAGACGCCAACTCCGCGGCTCTCCCGGCTCCGCAAGGCGCAGGTCCCGCCGCGTCTGCCCGGGGCTGCCCCATGCCGCACGCGCGCACACGCACACACACGCGCGCACACACTCCCGCACTCTCACGCATGCACACACACACATTCAAACGCACGCACATACACACCCACCCACGCGCGCGCGCACACACTCACACACACCTTCACTCACACATACACTCGCACACAGTCACACGCACACACATACACTGATATACATCTGCACACACACTTTCACTCACACTCACGCGCACATACTCTCACACATTCACACACACGCACACACACCAACGCGCGCGCGCACACATACACTGACATGCACCTACACACACGTTCACACTCACACACATATACTCGCGCACACATTAATTCACACACGCGCACTCGCTCACGCGCGCACACACGCACAAGAGGAGCAATAAAAGTTTCGCGGCGAGCCCTTGGGCGGCGGACACGGCTCTTGCCCTTGGCAATGAGTCCAGAGACAGGCACTGCCTCCCTCCCTCCCCCCGCGGCTTTCTCCCCTCTCCCCAGGAAGGCCGGGCGGAGCGGAGGGAAAAATCCCGGAGCCAAGAATCCCGAGAGTAACGAGAGGGGAAGGGGAAGGGGAAGCCCCGCTCCCCCAGTCCTGCCCCAGCAGCAGGAGCGGAGCGCGCCCGCCACCCGTCTCCCCTCTGCGGGACTGGCAAAGCAATCCCGCGGGAGGGAAGGGGACAGTGTTGGAGGCGGCTGAGACCGAGACAGGGGGGGATGGACAGGGGTGGGGGAGAAAAAGATTTGCTTGACTGAAGTGTCTGAGAGAGAAAAAAGAGTGGGGGGGGGGGAATGAATGGCTTCTGCACCTGCTTCTCAGTACCTGCTGCTGCCGCAGAGAAGCTGAGGCACAGCGTGTGCGTGCGAGTGAAGGTGTGCGAGCTTGTGTGTGAGTACGCGTGTGAATGTGTGTGCGCGTGTTTGTCCGTCCTTCTTCCACTCTGGGGGAAGGGAGGTGCAGAGAGAGAGTGTGTGTGTACGTGTGTGTGTGTGTGTGACCTCCTTCCACTCTGGGGGAGGGGGGCTAACAGTCGACTGAAGATCCGGAGGGGAGGGAGATCCTGCCCTTAAGAGATCCAAGATCAAATAGAAAACCCAGCCCTCTTTCCCAGGCTGCCAAGCCAAGGGAGTTGGGAGGGGGAGGAAGGTGGAGGGGGAAGGGGAAATCCAGTGCAACTCCCCAGCCCCACACACACACGCACTCTCTCTCTCTCACACACACACACACGCACTCTCTCTCTCTCTCTCTTTCACACACACACACACACACACACACTCTCTCTCTCTCTCTCTCTCTCTCTCTCTCTGTCCCTGTTGCTCATTGCATCTGCAACGTGGTTATTGCTGCACTGGGGGGGGGGAGGGGGCAGAGGAGTCAAGAGGAGCCCCAAGCCCTAAAGACCTTTCATTCTTCCCATGCAGCTCTTTATTCAGAAACCAAACGCTGCTGCCCCATCTCCAGCCTCATGCCAATCAGAGGATGATTAAAAGAAAAAACAAAAAGGGCCGGGGGGGGGGGGGGGGGCGTTACAAAAGCCCGAAGATTGACTTTGCATTTGTGCGGGGCCAGCAGGTTTCCGGGCGGGGCTGCACAACCCCCAGAGGAGCAGTGTCGGTGTTTCTGCCCATCAGGCGCCCCCGATTTGGGGGGGGGGGAGGGGGGGACTGCCCCCAGCCGCTGTGGTGCGGGAAGTGAGTGCCGGCTGCCTGCACGTGTTGCGAGGGTGAAGTGCTCGCCTGCTGATCAGACTCGGAGGAAGCAGGGACACCGCTGAATTGCACAGCTGTGACCCCCAAAGGTGGGAGAATAAACCAGCCCCCCTCCCCGGCTATTACAGCACAGCACGCTGGAGTCAGCGACCACCCCTTCCCCCTTATAGCCAACTGCTCTGTGGATTTTCTGCTCTGTAATCCGGAGCCAGGACAGTATCTGCCACAGATATTTAAGCATTCAGGCTGGCGGCAGTAGCTCCACGCACAAGAAGAGGAAGAAGTATTGGCGGCAGATAGGATCCATCCATCCATCCTGCCTGTCTATTTTAAAATCCTCCGAGTTGAGGAGGATGCATCAGGCAGCCCCAGGGCTCTGCAGCAAACTCCCTGAACTGAAGAATCGCCTGGTACTCCCTGGGTCTTCTTCTGTTATTCATTTTACTTACAGGCAAAAATCGAGACTGCAGTTTTGACTTCTCATAAACTGACATTTCTCCCTTCCTCTCCAGTCCGCCAGCAAGGGAGTTTAAGTTGAGAGTCAGCCGATTTACCTATCCGGATCAACTGCCCTCATGCAGACGTGCAGTGTCTCACTTTCTTAGACAAGCAACATGTTGAGCAACTGGAGAGGAAGGGCTTGAAAACGTCCTGTAATAAGGAGAGCTTAAAAACAGATTGAAGGCTTCTGCTGCAGGGCAATGCAGACATCCATATGGCTAGGTTTCAAGTTATAGTTACTTACAGAAGGTTACAGTACAAGTAGGCACAGAACAGCTGATCTGGCTTTTCTGGGAAAATGTGCTGTGTCACATTTTCTAATGGTAAGCTTCCATATTTTTCTCCTTGCTGGATACATCCTCTATATTGTCACACAGGGAGCCTTCTTGCTTTGGAGCTTCTCCAGCTATGGAGAGAGCCACTGCTGAATTTGAAGGCACTATCCAGTACTACTGCTGTTTACATAGCACCCTGTGTTTGCTATGTCAAGTGAAGTACATCAAAATCTACCACATCATTAGCTCAAGGAGTTTCCAACCACATCATCAGCTCAAGGAGTTCCCAATCTGAAACTACAGCAAGTACCCTGCAAATATAGTCCGAAATATGCACAGAATAGCCACATTTTTATAAATAAAGCGACAGGCATGCTCACCTAGCGAGTACTTTCTACAGTTAGGTTAGATGTAACAATGAAATAAGTGGTAGGTTTGTACCAATGTGTTGTGAAAAAGTAAAAAGCAAAACTATTAAAAAGTAGTATATGTGCATCTGTCAATGAGAAGCTAGAACAAATCAATTTCTGGGAGATTCATAGATGTTTGGGTGAGATGGGACCTCAGCAGAGCATGGAGTCTGACCCCCTGCCCCAGAAAGTAAAGAGCAGCGGAGTCAGATGACCCCAGCCAAGTGCTTGTCCAGTCTCCTCTTAAAGACCCCCAAGGTAGGGGAGAGCAACACCTCCCTTGGCAGTCCATTCCAGATTCTGGCAACCCTTCCCATAAAGAAGTTCTTCCACATGTCTAACCTGAATCTGCTCTCCGTCAGTTTGTGGCTGTTATTTCTAGTTACTCCAAGGGTGCCCTGGTAAGCAAAGCATCTCCTATCCCTTGCTGTCCTCACCTGATGAAACCCTTGTAAATTGTCTTTGAAAAATATAATCTTCACCTTTTCATTTCTCCTCTCATTTCAGTCATTTTGCATATTCTAGCTTCAAAATTTTTTTACATAAATAATCAGTGCAGAGGAAGTAGTTCCTTCCTGGGCCTCTTGATACCTTCAAGCCTGTTTATTTATACAGGTAAATTTTAAGTGTTAGAAAAGCCTATCAAGTTTGGGTGAAAAAAAACTAGATGGAAATTCTTCCTAACACAAAAGATTTTTTAAAAACATTTTTAGGAGGAAAGAACAGTGGGGACCATATATAATTTCAGTTGATTCTAAAGGGCAACTCTGAATACACCACAGTCCTTAAAATCTTCCTCAGGGAAAATGCCACTGATCTCAAATGGGAATTTTTCCCTGAATAGGACATCAAGTTCCATTTGCATGCATGAAAGCATAGCTGTATTTTAAATTATTCCTTATGGCTTTTAGTTAAAACCTTACTTGTAGAGATGAACAGTTTACCCAGGGGTATATTGTTTTTTGATTCATGTATGAATTAAAAATCTCTGCATGCCTCAAAATGTTGTTCTTTATTGTCGTAACCATCCATCACATGATAATCCCTTCATATAACACAACCTGTCAGCATGCCTATCTCACTGTGAGAAACTGAGCCTTTCTATTGATTTTGATGGGATCTTGATTTGACCTAAGAGGCTTTCCTCTAAAAGATGCTGTGTGCTCTCAACTACCCCTCTCGTCTTGGTAATAACTTTAAGCTAACGCAAGGCGCCTAGGGACATGAGGGCACTTGGCATGTCAAAGGGGCAGGACAGTAATTTGGAACCCTATTTGAGCATTTTCAAGTTGGGAGCAAGATTTAGATTGATGTTTACAAAGTAGGAAAAGCGAGACAATCTAAGTGAATGAGTTGCAGAGAAAAGAGTGCAATCTCTCATTTAAGACAGGAGACTTCAAAAAAGCTAAGCTTTAGTTGCCTCAGAAACTATGCTGCACTACTGTTGCTATCATCAGAAAACAAATAAACAAACAAAAACACTCCATTAGATCTATGTCCCGCTTTCCTCGTTTATTTGCTAAGCTGTGCGTTTGCTGTGATAAAGAACGTAAGGAACCATTACTGGAGAAGAAAACGGATCCATCTTCTTCCCATCAAAAATGCCTTTACATTTTTTTCCAAAGAAATTCAGAAAGGATACCTAAGAGAATTGATCGGCTTTGGTTTGCAAGAGGTAAAAAACAGAACAATTTATAGCAATGTGATCAACTAGTTTGACCACCTGGGAAATTAAGGCTATAGGATTTCCTTAAATTGTTTTTCTGTTTAAGATAGAGGATGTTTTAGAAAATGATCCAGTCTTGATTGAACAGTGCTCAGAGTTTAGGAATCCATCATAACCCTCGGCAAATAATTCCAATGTTTAAACACTCTGAATTGCACCTTGCTTCTAGTCCAACTTTCAGCAACTTGATCTTACTATACCTTTGTTTGGTCCTTTCAGCCTATCCTCATCCTGGTCCTTTCCTGTCACCACTTCTTTATCCTGACTTCACACACTGTCACAATCCAGTTTCCCCATAATTTCCTTCTCTCCTCGCCTTTTCAGGCTGCTTCCTCCTTCCTCTCTATGCTGCTTGGGTACCAGGAAAAGGAGAACTAAAAGCACAAAAAGGCAGAGATGGCAGGTATTTCCAGTTTGCTTTCAATTTCATTGTTATTTGATTTTGGGTCTGATTCGATTTGCAATGAATTTTTTTCCCCCAAAATTTCCACTGAATCAGAATCTCTTTCGGCATTACAGTTGCTCACAGAAACTGAGGCTCTTGCCAGTTTCATTGATAAGCAGAAACTCAATTTCACCGAGCGTGTACAAAGGTTCTTAGGCTGTCTGGCACTAGGGCAAGGTACTCTTACAACTTCCAGTGCAGACCCACCAGAGATCCACATTGGGCCCCCTTAGAGTCCTGTGGTTACTGAATCCCACCTAAACTAAAAATTTCAGACCCAGTGATATTTTTCATTGAAACTTTGTGTCACTGGGAAATTTCTGACCAAAACTAATGAATGAACTCGGTCCTTTCAGTACCTGTGCATGATGGCACAGGACAAATGCAGAGAACACTGACTCAGAACAGGGTGAAACCCGCTCAATTGAGATAGACTCCTCAGAAAATTTATTTAAAAGTCTAGCAAGTGAACATATGTTTCCAATAACCAAATTTGGAAAGACTCGCAAAGCTATGCAAAGACACATCCTTTTACCACGTGATCACCCTGCCATTTTTAGTCTCTGTTCCAAAGCATGGAGTCTTTCCCAACCTCATTGTAAGAAACCAGTGAATCATTTTCACTGAACACTTTCAGAAAATTGTCAGCCAGAGGTGAAACCTAAGATAAAAAAAATCAGCCCAAACAACTGAAGTTTGGTAAAAGAATAAGCAATTCCCTTAATTTGTTTGTTATAACACAGATTGCATCTTAACCCAATTTAAACTTCAGTCTTCCAACCTGTATAAATGGATGCTCAGAGCAAGACTCGCCATGTGAGTAAGCATCTGCTTTTATGATCAACTTAAATGACTGAGATGTTACACTTTCTAGAGCAGGTACTATCTTTAATTGTATGTTTATACAGCATCCAAAACAATGGGATTCTGAAGCAGATAATCTACATTTACAGAGTAAAAATAAGAACTAATAATGACAATTATGACTGATCTAGGCTGAAAGTAAAACAGCTCTTCTCAAACACAGCTGCATGAATTAACCATACCTCCCTTCTAAGGTGTTCGTTATATTGATCTGTTTACCTTCAGTATACAATCAACAAAACTATATTTCTTTTTAAAGTAATACTTTTATCTGTTTGCCATAGCTCACATGCATTACTCAGATAAGTAGTTCCACTGACTTCAGCTTTCATAACCAAGATCTGAAGGATGTAGCTGTAAGAGACCTTTCTGCACAGTGTAAATACTAGTGGTCATATTCCATCCTCCTTTATACAGAACTCCTTTTGAAATCAGTGGGAGTTTAGCAATAAAACATGACCACAAGGAAATATTCAAGATCTGCAGATCCCATGCAACATTCTATAAGTTTTACTTGTTTCCCTGAGAAAATATTCTGAAAATAGTATGAAAAAGCTTGGAAAAAAACCTGGCTGAATTAGTGGACTGATGTTAGTTACTTTCCTGCCTGAGCAAGTTCCAATGAAAATAGTTGGCTAGAAAGGGAGTGGGAATGGAGGTGGTCTTCTGCTCTGAAGGTCAGCAGAGCTTTCAGGCTTGGGCTAGCCTGTTATCAGGAGTTAGAGTGCAAAATGGTTGGGGGTTTGGGCTTTAGAGTGACCATTAGGTTGCCTCTCTGTATCACTGTAGATATGGGCTCTATTTCTGTAATCAGATGTTTATATATTTTAAAACAATATTGTACAGAAAGGTGGTTTTAATGATTTTGGTCTTTCTGGATCAGAATTGAGACATATTGGCAGACTAGTGAGGGAATTTACAGCGTTCCTTTATCTGTTGAAACACAGAATGGCAACCAGGTTGTATAAAGTCTAATATAATTGTTAAAAGTGCTAGGGCAGGAGGGGGTAGGGGGGAAGAGCAGGCTGAGGGGTGGGGATGGAGGATGGCCTATACCAAGATTATTTCTTCTTTATTTTATCTACATCTTGGGTCACTACATTTCATAGCATCATGACAGTGACTACAATAACTAGGTAACTTTAAATATTTATCATGACTACTTAATCAGTGGTATTTTTAAAAGACTACTTAAATGTGTTTTTGAAAAAGTATACTCATTCTTCATTATATGCAGATAAAATATTCAAAATCAATTTATTTTAATAAGCAGTTTCTGCTACATATAAAAATATTCTGCAGGCTATAGGAAAAGGCTAACTTCCAAGACTGAGCAAACATTTTCTTATGTATACATATAAAATCAATACAATGTAGAGGCATAAGGCCAGGAACTAGGGAGAAGAAACTAACACCGAGTAGTCTTTTTTTCCTCCGTCCTCCCCCCTTCCAAAGTATTTTTTTTTTCTTTTCAAGTACAGTGCCTTTATCAACAACACTGGGAAGAAGTATTTATAGGTTGATTTTTGATCACTTATCAATCCCCTAATAAGGGAATGAGGAGTTCCCTTATTAGAGTATGGCAAAGTAAGAGAATATGAGAAAAGTAATTTGATTTGTTCAATTTAGACATATTCTTGTGGTTTAGAGTTGGGGCCTGTGGCCTTCATACTGCAATCTTTTTTATCAGGAATTTTCTGAGCACCTTTCAGAATACCGATGCACAAATAATACTCTATTGGGGAAGGCTTCTTGGTGCATTTCTTTTAGAGACTTAGAATCATGACTGAGATAGGGTCTAAAAATCTTACTAAGATTTATCAAGGAGAGAGAGAAAAAATATGATTAAAAAGTCTGCATCATGCATGTGGTCTAATATTCAGCAAAAGCCAAGCCAAATAGCTAGAGTGCATCATAATTTCAGTGAGATAATAGATCTATATTTCCAAAAAGTGATTTTCCATTTTTTCCTCCCCTTTTGGTCTAGCCTTTTTCTTAAATTCACCTATTTTAGAGTGCGGGAGTTGGCCTGGCTGCTCATTATACCAGTCCTTTTTTGCCTAATCTATAGAACCATTAGAAATTACATTCTTCAGAGGAAACTTTTAAATTAAAGAAGTATTGACCAATAATTCCATAGCTAAGATGAATTTTGCACTTAAAGCATGGTTCCAAAGTTTTGGGTTTGTTTGTTTGTTATTTGAATAATACCAGATATTCTGACTGAAACTATAGCACTCAAAGTAAAGAATAAGTTTTTGGAAACTAATTTGCCTTATTAGTTTATGAATTAAAATTAAACACTCTGCCACAGGAAATAAATGTCGTATTACCATGCTAATTTTAACTGGAAATCTGAAAGAAAGATGTTAAGTGTTTATCTAGATCTAGTCTGAAAATTCTTCTTCATACACTCCATTTTTCAGGGCTCCTGTGATTTTTCTCTTGGTTACAAAAACCCAAGCTTTAAAATATAAGAACAAGAGGAATTACAAGGAATCATTTCTATACTGGATATAACATAAAGTCTACTCTCCAGAGTATCTTGCTTACTCTCTACAAAACCTTCCCAAGACTACACTATGAACCATGAAATATGCGCTCAAGATCTGAAAACAATTTTGGGAATATGTTTTGCAGTAGGAACTTGAAATGTCAGTATACATTGCTTGTAAACAAATGCAGTGTTACTTTTAATATTAGAAAAACTGTACCTTTAACTCTAAACACAATGCTGTTGCACCTATGCATGGGAAAGATTTTTGTCAAAATGCAAAACAACAAACTTATGTTAGTTTTGCTAGTTTTGTTTAGTGGCCAGCCACTAAAAGTGAAAAAAAAATTCCAAACAACCATTTCATCAACATTTATACAGGAAAATGTTCAATAAGATCTCGTTGCAACATAGAAAATATGGTATTGGAACATCAAAATCAATCTTAAGCTGAAATATTTCAACAAAACCACCACAGTAAAAAAGTTTGACAGAATTTCTAGCCAGGATAACAGTATTGTTCATTTCCAACCAACATGTAGTTGACCATAGTTGTCATGTAACCAACATATAATGTAGTCCATGCATAGCATTTGACAGAATAAGCTGTCACCCAAGAAAGCTTATGACCTACCTTCTGCCTAAAATTTAACATCACAAGCTTTGGTTTAAAGAAATGATACTGGAAAATACAAAGTCAAATGTGGCCATGTGTTCACAGCCAAGTGTTATGCAATTTCATAAATATAAAAAAAATGCTTCCACACATATACTATGTTACCAGTAACTGCTGCACTGACTGTTCTGTATTATCTTTGTGCGCAAACCTCTTGTTATCACTGTTGTGGTCTGTAACAAATTAAAACAGACCAGTAGAGTTAGAGTTAAATAACCTCGCTATGCTTCAGTTTGGGGGGATAAAACACTTATTTGCAGATTTATTATCCTACCTCAAAGATACTGTGAACATTTTAAGAAGTTTTTACATGCTATGTTCTTATTTAAATTGTACCCTCATGTTGAGACAGTTGCAAAATGTGCAAAAGAACAAAAAATAGCAATTTTAGATCTGCAAGGCCCTCCAACTGGGCTTGTACAAATTCAAATTTCAAAATAGGGCTACAATAAAGACATAAATAACACTGATTCAAAAGACTATAATGTGTACATACAAGAATTATGACTTAATAGAATCCATACCAATTATTTACCTTTTGCAATACAGAGAATATGAATTAAACCAACATGGAGGTTTATATTTCCACCTACATCTCAGGTAAGTCAATTCAAGTATGAATATGGATTTAAGGCAGAACACACTGGTGGAGCTGCCATTCATAACTGCAGGTGTGCAAATGACCTTCTTAAACTTAAAAAAATTAATTGGCATAAGACCAATTGCAGAACATATAAACATTAAAATTGAATTAAATAAAAAAAATAAGCATGGCAAAATTAAAGTGTTACATGAAATTACAAAGCACCAAACTGGAGTACTAGACTGGAAATAACGGATTACATTAAAACCCAACTTCTTTATAACAGCCTAAAGGTGTGAAATATCTGGAAACTTGCCATAGATAACCAGCAGAGAATTTCTGTGAAATAGGGGATCTCCCTGCTAGCTTAAGTGTGCCAGTGTTGAGCATATTATCCCTTGCCATCTGGTAATGGGGAATAACATGAAGCAGAATTCTGGAACCAAATAACAGAACATCATTTTGTCCCTTAGTTCTTGATATGCAAATGAAAATGGTCTAAATGAAAGAAAGAAAAGCATTATGGTACACTGAATTACAGATTAACTATAGAAACCTCTACTGACAAACTATACAGGATGTAACAGTGTATCCACCACCAAAAAGGCCATACTTTAAAAGTATATCATGTATTTTATTGATTCAGTAGTACTTACCACTGACATGTCCTATTACAACCTTGCTTGCACCTAACCTTCAGCAAAGAGATTTGCATAAAATAGTTTCCAATATCAAACAGTGGTTCTACCTGAAAATTCTGCTTAAAAATAGTGTGACAACATGGAACATAGAGGAGTTACAATATAATTACTTGTTCTGACCTATACCTTTGAGCAAAGCTTAATTTAGTAGGAGGGATACATGACTTTCCCAGTGTAACCCACTAAATATTCTCCTTTGGCTTTGACAAGAAAAAACAAATTGAAAACAAAAAACCCTTTTATTAGAACAAGCTCCACTGATATACCTACCCTCTGTTACACAATCCTAAAGGCAGATAATTGGTGAGTTAAACTAAATTATTTCATTAGTTTTCTAAGGGGAATATCTTAATTAAATACATTTTTCCAGGGGATTATTAATAGGATTTCATTTAAATTGTAGAAAAAATAGTTTTTATCTCATACCAAGGAAAAGGAATAGGCTCTTTTATTCTTCAAAATAATCTGGATGTCCATAGAATTGTGTGATAGGAAAAAAAAAAAGTAAATCTTGTATATTTGTCATGCATTTCAACTTTCAGATGTGTGATAGATCACATGTCCAACAGGTGCTTGGATTCAAAGCAGATATTGTTAGTAGGCAACTATCGATCCTCTGGATGGATCATAGCATACAATGTAAGAGGTCTAGTCAAATGCCCAATGAATCCATTTGTGGTTGATAGGCCCAATTGGAGAGCAACACAGCTTGTTACAAGTTTCACATATCCATATGTTGTCTAAGTTGGAATCTAATTACAGCACACTGCTTTCTTCTTTCTCGCTTTGTTTCCATCCTCTGGAACCAAGCTGTTTCACATTGAGCTGCACCCAGCACCAGATGTTCTCTCCAGAACAAACAGGATTCTGCATGCTCTTCCCAGCTTTCTACACTGATACTGAATGACTTTATATCATTTTTGCACACATCGTGGTATTGCCATGGTGCGTGGCATCACTTTATACAGCCATCTCATATCTTGCTTTACAAAATATTCTTAGGGATCTGGTCTCCTCCTATTCTCCTGACATAGCCAAGCCATCACAACCTCCTCTTCTTGATACTAGTTTCTAAGCATGTCATTCCTGCATGCTTCAGATCCTCTTTGTTTGGTATTGTGTCTTTCCAGTATCTTATGCAGACATCTCATGTGAAAACTGTTCAGTCTCTTGATGTACCTAGCATATGTAGCCCATGTTTATGAACCATAAAGCAGGACACAAGTCTTGTAGATTCACATCTTCACCTTAGCTGATAGTTTGCTGTTATTCCATGCACATTTCTGTATTAGCCTGAAATTCTTACTGCTTTTCTGATTCTGTTAGTCTGTTCAGTATGAAGGTCAAGATTCCTGCTGACTGTAGAACCCAAGTAGCAAAAACTGTCAATGACACCTAGAAATTTATCCTCCATAGTGATGTCAAGTATTGGTTCTTCCACCCCTTGGTGTATGGTTACAGTCTTCTTGAGACAAATTGCTATTGTTAGGTGCTAGGTAAAACATTCATCACTAAAAATACCATTCCAAGCCTCATAACAAGTATGCACATTTACAATCTCTTAGCTCTAAGGGGAACAAAATACAATATATATTTGCTAAGGGCCAAAAGCCACATTGCTTAATTTTTGTGTCCTGAAAGTTACGCAATTATACAGCAAAGTTAAACATGTATGGATTGTGGCAGGCCAGTGGAGGGTGCTCCTGTGCTTAGCCACCCACCTCACTGTGCCCAACCACCTTCTAGGCTCCAAGTACCTTCCTGGGGGTGCCTCACATCTGGCCAACCCCCTTCCTGGAGCACACCCTCTAGCCTGGGGGTAGCACTGCCACCACACAGGGTCTGACCTGATCTTGGCACTGTGCCCCCTGGACAACAAAGGCTTAGTAGCTCTCAAGGGTATTCAATCTACTTCAAGAATTTGGGGTGCTTCCCTCAGACTGAAGCACAAATAGTGGTCTCCCTTAGTCAGCCGAACCAAGGGGACCCCAAGGCATAATCTAGCTCCTCTCCCAATAAGTCTCCCATCTAGGTACAAAGGAGAACTTTATTGGTTACAAGGAGTAGGTTTGGAATAGGGTACAGGGTAGAGCAATATCAGAAATCCCATAGAGCAAACAGGGTGGCTGATCACACATCTGAGTTACTACAAGCTATATATCTAGTTAGATCTCAGGTAGCTTACTCATGAGTATCATTCACAGGCGAGTAGTTCATTGATCATGAGTTTCAGGAGAGAAAGCAAGTTTCAGATGGTCCAGCTCTTCTCTCTAAGAGTTTTCCTCATGGCTACTGCCCCTCCTCCTGGGTAGTCCTTAACTTATATAGCCCTTATGACTTCATTTACCTGGTCCAATGGAGACCAGCACCTGTTGGCTGCCAGCCAACCAATTTGAAATGCATCACTGGTTGCTGGACAGACTGGCAGGGTCTCTAGCTCCCTCCCAGTCAGGTTGGCATTGCTTAGTATGTGATGCCCATGTTTATTTCAACACACCTCACCCAGGTATGTGATGCCAGTCACTTAGGCAGAGGAAGTAAGTTTCCCACTTCCCTCAGGAATGTATCCAACTCAGGTTACCTAAAGAGATGGGCTGTCTGCCCTCTGCAGGGCCCATATTAACCAAATTGTCCCAGAGTACAGTTTTTGAGGTGAGACAGAGGTAGCCTCCTGCCACATGGATGTAGTATGATTAAGTAGGTTGAAGTGACTGTGAATGTGGAAGAGTTACATATGGGAATGATGAACTGTTGTGTGTCTTGGGTCAGTTTCTCAGCTGGTGTAAATCAATACAGCTCCAAAGACCAAGTACACATGTTCAAAAAGTCTGAGGTGGAAGTGCTCTAAATATCACACTTTGCTCAAAGTGTTCTAGATTAAGCTGACAGTGAACAGACAGATGGTCACTATTCGGTGGGGGTGGAGATGGGGATTGGAGCCTACCTGCACTGGCTCATGCCAGCGGGCAGGGGATACTCCTGCACACCTCCCAGGAGGCTGCCAGAGAATGCCAAGCCCAGCTGAGCAGCTGGCCACCCCAATTGGTCACCATAGCCCCTCTCCCCAGTCCCACACCCCCACCAGCTGGCTGCCTTCAGTACTGACAACTGGGAGCTGGGGGAGGGCCCCCCTGCTGCATGACCCCTCCAGTTTGCTAACTCAAGTCTCAGGGGTTGGGTGGGCTGGGCCTGCATGGCAGGAGGGCTCCATTCTCCTGCCCACCTGCCCTCAGTTCCTGGTACAGGGAAAACCTACACACAGAAATCAGCTGAAGACATGAGAAGGCTGGGGTGGGTGGGTAGGCAAGAGAAACAGTGCCCCTGTCACACAGGCCTGGCCTCATTCCCGCTCGAGGGCTGCATGGCAGGCGAACCCCATTCCCTCTCACCCCAGCCTTCTGATGGCTTCAGTTTAGAGCCATTTGGGCTGGAACTGGAGGTGGATTTTTTACTTGTCCATCATGTGGACCTAGCCCAGACCCCCCTCCCCCCACAAAACCTGAGCCAGCAAACTGGGGGAGGCCACACAGCAAGGAGGCTCTTGTCCTCCCCATCCCCACACTCAGGCATACAGAGAAGAGACAGAGCCATTTCTGTTTCCTCTGTGTGACAGATTGGGGGCAGTGCAGGGCTCACTCAGAGCAGACAAGCACCAACCAAAGGTAGCAGGCTATCCTGGAAGGGGGGTCCTGAGATGCTGGGGGACTGCAACATACCTTGTCTTGCTATGGGATCTGGCACAGATGTTTGATAAAGTGCTCTAACCTAAAATGTTTTAGTCTGATACCACATCCATCCAGAGTTAACTTAGAGTGAGGTCTGCCATTTTTAAAGTGCTTTGGAGCTGCATCATAGGCTCCTACACATTTCTGGGGAGCCTGCTCTGTTGCACTGGAAATTCAGTGTGTTGGAGCAAGCATGGAAATAGATGTGCTCCAGCAGCCTTGCACATCATATGAATCAGCACCTCCATGCTGACAAAATGGCAGTAGTGCACTTTGAAATAAAGCATATCTAATGAGCTTTAGTTCAAAGCACCCTGCCTCCATTTTTTCAGCACAGGGACATGTGGCAATGCTGATACATGTGATGCGTGGGCACTTCTAATTAGCAGGGCTCACTAGCTAAAGTGCTCAGTGCTGCATTCAGAAGCACATGTAAAAATGACCCAAGTGAATAATGTATAATTAAGGTATTTTGTGGAGGGAAGGTGTCTGGGAGTGGGGACAGGGAAGATAACAGAAAGTGGTTGTAGAATTAATGATAGAAAGTATATTGGAGTTACTTAGGGTTTATGAACTAATACCTTCATCCTTAATGCTTCTCCAATTAAACTGTTTCTCATTGAATATCTTGAAATACTGGATATCAAAAGCTAAATCAACAATGGCAATAAAGAACCTATGTAAACCTGAGGAATTTAAAAGTATTTTAATAAAAAGTTTAGTGAGCATTGTGGTATGTAGTATATTATTTACATAATTATTATTCCTTTCACAAGAAACACCTGGACATATTGCAACATGTTATGGGAAGCCATAGAAAAGAATTATTTTTAAAAAAGCCTAATCTGCTGAAAGTCTAAAAAAACACCCCCACACAAAAAAATTGACTCCTCGATCAAATGGCATTGATTCATTGAAACTAATAATTGTTGTTCACATAAAAAAAACCTGTCATTTTCAAAGGACCAAATAGCTGAAATTAACGATTTTCATCACTAAAAATTTCCAGATTGCTAACAAGCAATGTAAGATACATAGCTGACTTCATTTTACATAGTGAAATCAAAATGTACAAAACCAAAAATGTACAGCAGCATCTATGATGAATACCTCAGTTTTTTCAGCCATCTCATGACATAACAGCAAAGAGAATAGAATGCATATATCAGTTACAGTGCAAGATCTGGAAACTTAAGGCCAAGATTTGAAAAGCTTTCTAATAGGGTTGTGTGAAGATTTGGTCCCTGATGCCATTTGGCAGAGATTTGGCCCAATTTGGTGGCCAAATCTTTGAATCTGAATCAAATCAGGAGACCCTTTAATTTCTCTGAATCAAATCTGAACCCTCTGAATTGATTTGGAAAGATTTGGAGATTTGGACAGAAACATAGCTTTAAATGTTTTTTCTACAGACCTCGAGGTACCAGGCAGCTCATGAATGCTGTGATGCTGGGGCGGATAGAGTGTCCCACAGGAACATGGGGGTGGGAGGCCTCCTTAATGCACTCAGCAGCAGACCTGGAAGTGGACCAGAAGCACTTCTGATCCACTTTGGCATCCACCGGGGAGCACGTGGGGGCTCCTCCCCACACCCCCGCCTCAGCGACCAGTGCATCCTGGGTTGAGTGGGCATCCGGGGGCTCCCCATGGCTGATCACTAAGTTGGGTGGGGGGGGGGGGGGGCTGTTCACTTCCCGGAGGACCCAGAAGTGGACCAGAAGTACTTCCAGTCCACTTCTGGGTTGCCTGCCAAGCACATGGGGGCCCACCTGCACTCCTGTGGGATGCTCCATCTGCCCCAGCATCGCGGCATTCACAAGCCACACCTGGTACCTCGAGGCATATAGAAAAAACATTTAAAGCTGTGTCTGTGGCCGAATCGCTGATTCTCTGAATCAGCATTCAATCTTCAGATTCAGATTCAGGCCAAGTCGAACCAGGGACAGTGATCCAAATCAACAAATCGAATCACTGTTCCTGATTTGGGCCAAATCCGAATCCAAATTGAATACAGTCCATTTCGGACATCCCTACTTTCTAATATTATATACGATTGCCAACAGATGTACCAACAAAACTTTTGGTTCTAGGACACGTTTTCAATAAAAAGATTATTTTTATCATTACAGACCATTCAAACTTAGGCAACTATGAATGTCTTCACACATCTATTATGCAGCCATGGAAATATAGCATGTAATGTTTCATACTTTGTGGGAGTGTTAAAGGGCTCTTCCTGCAACCTCTACCTTCCTTGCAGGATCCTAGATACATACCTTGATCCAAAGCCCAAAGTTATTGGGAGCTGGTTCTTTAACCTCAACAAATTTTGGATCAGGCACATAATGATATTACTCAAATAAGTAAGGATTAGGTTCAAGATCTTCAGGTGTCTAAATACTTCTGAAAATATGAGCAAATAAGTAATGAAACATCAGGGTCTTAAATGTTCACACATCTATCACTCAAAAAAGGCAAATTTCATTGAGGTGTGGAGTTCAGTGAAAGGCCTGAAGTGAATTTGGTGCCCTTTGACAGAGTTAAGCAGAGGCATGAAAGGAAGGGCAAATGAGCCCTGGAAATGTTTTCTTGAACTTTTCTAGACATGAAAATAACCTGGGAGCAATTCACCAAGTAAAGCTTCAGGCCGCTATAGTGTCCATACGGGAGGCTTGTGCTGTAGTTCTACAACATTACATTTAGTGAGAGGCAGGGGAACAGATTTCATATTGTAATCTTCATATGATTGCAATAGCATAAAGTCTTGTTATTCTTTATACAAATGAAATCAATTATACCCTAAGGGATACTAGGTCAGGATAGGAATAAAAATGTAAGAAGTGCATAGACCAGATACAAACTGTAGCACAAATATTGCTTTTAGTTTTTCTCCCATTAAAGGAGGTTTAGTTTTAAGCTGCTACTGAACTGTACATGCTGAAAGATATTTTTTTTCTCCAAGGAGAAGCCTAGAAAGCAAACGTATTAATTAAAGCAGATGTCTGCTTCTTTCAGTCTTCATGGCATTTTTAGCAGTCTGATATCAAAGTGCTCTGAATAAGATAAAATTATCATAATATGAATTTTCCAGGAAAAATATGCTTATACATTTCACTGTAATTGGAATGTCACCAAGATGTTGACTATATATGTATATTTAGTGATATTGTTTATAAAAAATAATAGTGTATCATGAAAACGTTTCATAAAGTAGTAGTATAAAATGCTTGCTGCTACATTAAACAATATTATATAAACAGCAATAATTTTATATAGCTAATTTGGCTGCTATAATCCATATCTATAATGCAGTAAATTCTGATATAACCTCCCCCCACCCCCTTTTGTGGACTATATCTCTTGTAAAATGCAAGATTTTTGATTTCACAAGCTAGGCCTATGAAAGGGTGATCAACTTTCGAAACTTTGTTGGAGTAAAATTTAGTTTCATTAGGTTGGTAACACAAAAATTAGCTTTGATTTCCATCTTCTGAACGGAGCTTTCATCCAAAGCTCACACATGAGAATTTTCATGGATGCTTAATAGCAATAACAGCAATAGTATGTTTAAAAGAACAGCATGAACTTGTATGTAACCATTATTTAAATTACTGTTTAACTTACATGCATTGTGTACTAGCACTCTTGAAAGTAACAGCCCCTACAGTTTAGATATGCTTTTAAACCTGCCAAACACTGTCAGTGAAACAGAGAAGCAGTTCAAGAAGTCATTAATTCTAAGGCACACAGCAAACTGCTATTTTAATTAGAATGAATGCTAAATACTAACATCCTGCTGCTCTTTACTTGTATGAGAAAACCTATTAAAAGACTAATAATTCATATATATATATCTCAACATTTTAAAGTTTTTCAGGTTCCTGCTTACAAACCAGAATTATTCAACTAAATTTAAAGGAATAATCATTTAAAAAGTGCAAACCAACAATAATCTGACCATTGGGATTATAGAGTATGATGCACCTGATAGGTCCTGTCAGACCAACCTGGTTGCCTTTTATGACCAGATCACAAAATCCTTGGACGTGGGTGTTGCTGTGAACGTAGTCTTTCTGGACTTTAGGAAGGCCTTTGTCACTGTCTCTCACCCCGTTCTCATTAAAAAATTAGTCAACTGTGGTGTTGATTCCTACACAGTCAGATGGGTGGCAAATTGGCTAGAGGGCCACACCCAGAAAGTGGTGGTGGACGGGTCATTTTCGACCTGGAGGGATGTGGGCAGTGGAGTCCCCCAGGGCTTGGTCCTTGGGCCTGCACTGTTCAACATCTTCATCAGCGACTTGAACAAGAGGGTGAAAAGCACCTTGTTCAAATTCATGGATGACACTAAGATGTGGGGAGAGGTGGGCACTATAGAAGGGAGGGACAGGCTACAACTAGATCTGGACAGGATACAGAAGTAGGCAGATGAGAATAGGATGGGATTCAATACTGACAAGTGCAGGGTGCTTCACCTAGGGATAAAGAATCAGCAGCATACCTATAGGCTGGGGAACTCCTTTCTCATCAGCGCAGAGGCAGAAGGGGATCTTGGAGTCATTATTGATTCCAAGATGAACATGAGCTGCCAATGTGAGGACATGGTCAGTAAGGCTAACTGCACCTTGTGATGCATCCATAGATGCATCATGAGCAGGTTCAAGGAGGTGATCCTCCCCCTCCATGTGACATTGGTCAGGCTGCAGTTGGAGTACTGCATCCTGTTCTGGGTGCTGCACTTCAGGAGGGATGTGGACAACATTGAGAGGGTCCAAAGGAGGGCCAATCACAGGGTCAGGGGGCAGCATGGCAGGCCCTACGAAGAGAGGCTACGGGACCTGAACCTGTTCAGCCTCCACAGGACAAGGCTGAGAGGGGATCTGGTGGCCGTCTATAAACTTACCAGGGGGGGACCTGTGGGGAACGGGAGAGTCCCTGTTCCCCCGAGCACTACCAGGAGTAACTAGGAATAACGGCCACAAGTTCATTGAGCGTAGGTTCAGGCTAGACATCAGGAGGCACTACTTCACAGTCAGGGTGGTTAGGATCTGGAACTGACTTTCAAGGGAGGTGGTGCTCACTCCTACCCTGGGGGTCTTCAGAAGGAGGCTAGATAATCACCTAGGTCATCTGACCCCAGCATTCTTTCCTGCCATGGCATGGGGTCGGACTTGATGATCTGCTCAGGTCCCTTCCGACCCTACCAACTATGAAACTATGCACTGCACTTCTTAATTATGTTATGGAACATCTCTTATTAATCTCCTTCCAACTGATCATAAGCAAGTCAACTAGTATATATGGTAGTTTGCTTTGTCACCTTAATTCTAAGGAAGCAATTGGACCCTTACTGTGAATTGTGTTAATTGCCTCCTTACAAGTTCACCCAAAGAACAAGGGACAGAACACATATTTAGAAGAAACTGCAATTTTGAACATCCTCAACCTATCTAAAATTTTGTTTTCTTTAGACTTTTAAAAGTGTAAGCAACAGTTTGAATGTGATGACGCTTGAATGCAATGGAGATTAGATTATACTACAATTTTTCTACTATTTCTGACTAGCTAAGAGACTTTCCATGGCCCCAGCTTATTCATGCTTTCATCACATTTTGGCTGCACAACAATGCATATACCTAGGCATTAAATTTACAGTGCTTTAAGAATACCATGCCAGCCTGTACTCAGCAACACCATGCATCATGAATGTGCCAAATTTACCTTCTATTCTAGAGAACTGAATTGGGGTTCTAAGGAAAGTAAGCAAGTTCAAGGGCTCAGCCTTTATTTTCAAGAGTGTTCAATGGCCTGGTCACAAGGTGTATACAGCAAGGCTGGCCAGCCAGTGTCCTAGTGGGATGCATGTGCCCTATAAGGAGTTAATTTCTGGTCCTCAGGCTCCCATCTGGTGGTCATTCATCCCCATTATTTCAGCTGCAATATCAGCTGAGGTTTCCAGGCTTCCCATCCCTCTTCTGGTTTTTGCTACCTATTCCTGTCCCCAGGGTGGCATGGCACAACCCACAATGCCAGAGGAGCCTGTGGTGCAGTGTGATGAGGGAGCCCAGGGATGGGGAGATGACAGGGGGGCACCATGCAGTCTACAGACCCAGAGGTCTGTGGCTCAGGCTGGTGTGACTTGTGTGGTATGTGGCCCTGATGGTGCTGCCTCTTCCTGCTTAGAAGTTTCATAGATTTCATAGACATTAGGGCTGGAAGGGATCTCGGAAAATCATCGAGTCCAGTCCCCTGCCCAAAGGGCAGGAAGTCAGCTGGGGTCATAGGATCCCAGCAAGATAAGCATCCAGTTTGCTCTTGAAGCTGTTCAATGTAGGCACTTGAACCACCTCCGGTGACAGGCTGTTCCAGACCTTGGGGGCTCAGACAGTAAAGAAATTCTTCCTTATGTCCAGCCTGAAATGGTCTTGTAGTAGTTTATGACCGTTCGACCTAGTCGTAATCCCTTGGGGTGCTCTGGTGAACAAACGTTCCCCCAGATACTGGTGGTCACCCCTGATAAACTTATAGGTGGCCATCAGATCACCCCTGAGCCTGCGCTTTTCCAGGCTAAAGAGCCCCATGCCTCTCAGCCTGTCATCGTAGGGTCTGCTTCCCTGACCTCTGATCATGCGTGTGGCTCTTCTCTGGACTCTCTCAAGCTTCTCCACATCCTTTTTGAATTGTGGAGCCCAAAACTGGATGCAGTACTCCAGCTGTGGCCTCACCAAGGCCAAGTACAAAGGGAGAATGACGTCCTGGGATTTGCTTGAGAAGCATCTATGGATGCAATTTAGACAGCCCTGATCAAGGGATCACATGTATCCCGGGATGCAGAAGCACAGCGGGGTGCTTTACCACCCTCAGTGAGAGTAAAACACAGGATAGCATTCCAGGCTTCACTGCTACCCGGGTTGACACCCACACAGCTGCTGCTATTTTTGGACCTCCCACCCCAGGGTCAGTACTGCTATGTTTGGACCTCCCACCCTAGGCAGTAGGGAGGAATGTGGTAGGACAGGTGAAGTTTCTCTCCAAAGTCTACCCTGCCCTCCTTTTACAAGGCTGGGCTGGAGCTTCAGTGTCAAATACACGCTGCTGCTATGGAGCTAGGCTGGAGGTCTACTCCATGCCCCAGGGGACACTGAACTAGGGTCACCTCACCTCTTCTAGCACAACAGAACTTTATACAATAAGGATAAAGATGGGTAGATTAGGCGTTCAAGAGAAAAGGTCTAGGGGAAAGATTATTTATCCGTAAGACAAAGTTTTGTTGGCGGCAAATACAAGACTCTGAAATGAATTCCTATTGGAAATCAGGGAGATCAGCATCCTCAACAGCAAGTGCACACATTTCTTCAGTCTTACTTTCTCTAACAAAAATATATATAAAACTGAGCAAGGAACACGTTTTCTTAACTTGTACAACTTATCTAGATTAGAAAAAAAAAAAATCTTCTCATTCTGCATCAAGATGAAACCAAGGCCTTACCCAAGGATTTTTTCTTCTACTCCCATCCTTATTCCCTACCTTCCACAAAATGGAGAGAATGTCCCTAGGATAGCTAGTAGTTAAGTGATCAGTCCTCCAGGGTGGAGAAAACCAGAGCAAGCTCTGATTCTACCTTATTCAGACAAAGGACTTGAACCTGGTTCTCACATATTCTAGATGAGCTTTCAAACCACCAGGATCACCAATTTCATCCTAGACTTTTCCCACATTAGATCAGACTCCCCTTACAGCCAAACAAAGTAATCTATTCCGTTCAACTATTTCAATTTCAGATTCTCATCATAATCAGCATTTTCTGATGAGGAACCACATTGTTGGAGAAACTCTAAACATACAGCATTCTGTATACCTGTGTCTTCAGCAAACAAGAGGAGCTATTCTGTCCTAGGCAGGTAGAGTCCCTCTGCCAGCACCAATTTGGATACATTTTACTCCTACTGCACTTCTGGCCCAGTGGACTGGCTGTTCCATAAGGATCATAGAGCTCTGGCCTTGTCTACCTCCATAACTTGCCTTCTTTAGGATTCTGATGAAACCTAGGGAAATAGGGGTGGATAAATGTAACCCTAGGATGCATTTCTGCCTGATATTTATTTTGGCCGGGCCAAATGAGTAGGAGAATGAAAACAAAGACATTTACACCTTTTTCTGTAAAGTACAAGGCCAAACATAGTAAAGCAGAGTGTGTGAAGGTCAAGCAGAGCCTGGCACAGGCCCAGGAATAATAGCCTGGTAGAGTTAGAAAATGATTCAGTGAAAAATCTTTACGTTTTCCAATAAAACCTAGCAACAGACAAATAATTACAGGTGTGACAATCAGAGGCAGTAATAGTCATAAATAATTCTAACCTGCCTTCAAAATATTCAGAAAATAAGCTTCTATAGTAGAGAAGAAGAGAAACCTTACAGGTGACACCATTTATAAAATCATTGAAAAATTAATTCAGGACCTGCTTTGAGAGCGATAGGTTATTCATTGCAGTGCATGAAGGGTTAGTTAGTGTCTTATAAAAGATACACCATTTTAACTTATCTTCAAAATGTACATTAAAACTGAAGCCACATTTCTCACTTAGTTGTCTTTACCCTCTAACAAAATAAATGGTGACAGACAAAACCAAAGGCATGGAAAGAATATCCTTCTTATTGATGACATTTTAATAGAAAACTTTCATGTACAGATCTAAAACAAACAATATCTTTCTGAACTTCATTAAAGGTAATGCTCCATTTACTTTAAAAATTAGCCAATAAAATGAAAACAATAAGTCAGATTATTAATAAAAGTAACATTAGAAATCAGTCAGAAATGCATAATATAATTAAAAAAGAGAAAGGGTAGGCTATTTTTTCCTTAATTTTTTCTGTTAAATTAAAGCATATAATTTAGACTTGTTTTTAAAAATGTATGTGTTCTTATCAGCATCCTGTACTTAAATTTGGAGAGTTAAAAACAAATTCACCAAGGGCTGGGCCCAGTTAGAATTTAGAGTTAATTGGATATTCATCAATATAACATGCTTTCATCAGAAGATGCCAGTTCAAACAAACCTAAATGTTTCACTGATATATACCTGTTAAGACAACGTTTCAAGAAAACACAGGCAAATACCCTTCCCTTTTTTCTTTTTTTTCTTTTGTCAGTTTTGCTTGGTGAGAGGCAATCCTAAGGTACCCAGGGTCTCTGTCTCCAGGATACTTCTGCTGCAAAGGTCTCATTGAGCTGAAAGTCAAGACTAGAGTTTCAAAACACCCAGGCTCCCTACTCCAGTCAGGAAACCATAAGGACTCTCAGTGACTAGGTCCCTTGCAGAACATGGAGCATAACAGTCACATCAGATCAAACTGGAAGCTCCTATTTCCTTATTCCAAAGGACAGGGAATCTAGTGGCTACAATGGCTTGACTTCCAAACTCCACTTCTGTTTTGGTCACTTATGGAGAGTTCAGAGTTTGGCAACCATATCTGAGTCACAAGTCTCACACCTTGAGCTTTCAGTCTCAAGTTCTTTTCAGAATTGAACATTTCAATTATTTCAAATAGATTTTTTTCTCAGATTTTTCTTTCCACAGGATAATTTTGAAAGAGAATGTATTTGGAATTGGAGGTATCAGCCAGCTCTAATCATATTGTTTATTATTGTATCTACCTGAATACAAGACAAACCTGAAGATGACCCCCCAATAATTACATTATACACATGGAAAAGTTATATATTGATTATAATTTTCCATATATGGAATCTAATTATTAGAGGGTAATCTTAAATTTACCCCCTCCCCCACCTTTACTGAAGGTGATGGAGGGAGAGGTGATGGGGGGGGCAGCAATGGTGCAGGTAGTGGGGGACAGCCAGTGGGGGAGGCAGTAGGGAGGAATGTGGTAGGACAGGTGAAGTCTCTCTCCAAAGTCTCCCCCCACCCTGCTTCTACAAGGCTGGGCTGGAGCAGCAGTGATGACTCAGCGCTGCTGCTATGGATCCAGGCTAGAGGTCTGCTCCATGCCCCAGGCTGTAGTAGAGACAGAGCCTGCCAGTGGGGAACAAAGGTAAAGGAGGACTGTGTCAGAGGAGGAGAGAGAGGGAGAAGCAGCATGGTGGGGGGAAAGTTGAGTATGTAGGGGAGGAGTGGTAGGGCATGCAGAGGCAGGGCAGGCAGCAGCCCCAGGCCCAACCTCAAGCCCAGGTTGGGACTGGAGCTGCAGAAGCTGCCTGATCCCCCCTTCACCCCTCCTGCCTCGTGCTCGATTGTAAAGTGAGAGATTCATAGATTCATAGATGTTAGGGTCGGAAGGGACCTCAATAGATCATCGAGTCCGACCCCCTGCATAAGCAGAAAAGAGTGCTGGGTCTAGATGACCCCAGCTAGATACTCATCTAACCTCCTCTTGAAGACCCCCAGGGTAGGGGAGAGCACCACCTCCCTTGGGAGCCCGTTCCAGACCTTGGCCACTCGAACTGTGAAGAAGTTCTTCCTAATGTCCAATCTAAATCTGCTCTCTGCTAGCTTGTGGCCATTATTTCTTGTAACCCCCGGGGGCACCTTGGTGAATAAATACTCACCAATTCCCTTCTGTGCCCCTGTGATGAACTTATAGGCAGCCACAAGGTCGCCTCTCAACCTTCTCTTGCGGAGGCTGAAAAGATCCAGTTTCTCTAGTCTCTCCTCGTAGGGCTTGGTCTGCAGGCCCTTGACCATACGAGTTGCCCTTCTCTGGACCCTCTCCAGGTTATCCGCATCCTTCTTGAAGTGTGGCACCCAGAATTGCACGCAGTACTCCAACTGTGGTCTGACCAGCGCCCGATAGAGGGGAAGTATCACCTCCTTGGACCTATTCGTCATGCATCTGCTGATGTACGATAAAGTGCCATTGGCTTTTCTGATGGCTTCGTCACACTGCCGGCTCATGTTCATCTTGGAGTCCACTAGGACTCCAAGATCCCTTTCCACCTCCCTGCCACCCAGCAGGTCATTCCCTAGGCTGTAGGTGTGCTGGACATTTTTCCTCCCTAGGTGCAGCACTTTGCATTTCTCCTTGTTGAACTGCATCCTGTTGTTTTCTGCCCACTTGTCCAACCTATCCAGGTCTGCCTGCAGCTGTTCCCTGCCCTCCGGCGTGTCCACTTCTCCCCATAGCTTTGTGTCATCTGCAAACTTGGACAGAGTACATTTCACTCCCTTGTCCAAGTCACTGATGAAGACATTAAAGAGTATTGGTCAAAGGACCGAGCCCTGCGGGACCCCACTGCCCACACCTTTCCAGGTTGAGACTGACCCATCCACCACAACTCTTTGGGTGCGACCCTCTAGCCAATTTGCCACCCACCGGACTGTGTAGTCATCCACATCACAGCCTCTTAGCTTGTTCACCAGTATGGGGTGGGATATCGTATCGAAGGCCTTCCTGAAGTCTAAGTATACGACATCCACCCCTCCTCCTGTGTCCAGGTGTTTCGTAACCTGGTCATAGAAAGAGACTAGATTGGTCAGGCACGATCTGCCCGCCACAAACCCGTGTTGGTTTCCCCTCAGCATAATTTGCCCTGCCGGGCTCTCACAAATGTGAGCCTTGATAATTTTTTCAAAGACTTTACCAAGGATGGAGGTGAGACTGACCGGCCTATAGTTGCCCGGGTCCTCCTTCCTCCTCTTTTTGAAAATGGGGACCACGTTAGCCCTTTTCCAGTCCTCCGGGACTTGGCCCGCGCGCCATGAGCATTCAAATATTCCTGCCAGTGGCTCTGCAATGATGTCGGCCAGTGCGTTCAACACCCTCGGATGGAGTCCATCCGGGCCTGCCAATTTAAAGGCATCCAGTTCATCCAAATGACTCTGCACCACCTCAGGATTTACATATGGAAGTCTGGTGCCTTGCTGCTGCCTCTCTACAACCCCAGTAAGAGACTTGTCATGCCCTCACTTAGGAACACTGAGGCAAAGAACTCGTTGAGGAGTTCAGCCTTGTCCCCCCTGTCTGTCACCAATTGTTTCTGCCCATTTAGCAGTGGTCCTATTCCTCCCTGGGCCTTCCTTTTACTCCCAATATATCTAAAAAACAATTTATTGTTGTCTTTTACTTGGGTTGCCATCCTCAGCTCCATGGTAGCTTTGGCCTGCCTAACTGCCTCCCTACAAGCACGAGCAGAGGAGGTATATTCATCTTTAGTGATCTAACCTTGTTTCCACTTTTTATGTGCTCCCCTTTTGGCCCTTAGGCTGCCCTGGATTTCTCTGGTCAGCCATGGAAGCCTCCTGGCCCCTTTCCCTTGTTTGCCTCGCTCGGGGATCGTCTTGCTTTGTGCCCGAAGGATCGTTTCCTTTAGGCACAGCCACCCTTCTTGGGCTCCCATCCCTTCAAAACTCCTACTCTGCAGTGCTTCCTTGACTAATCGCCTGAGTGCATTGAGATCAGCTTTCCTAAAGTCTAGCACTTTCACCCTACTAGTTACCTTACCCACTCGCCGTCTTATGTTGAATTCTAATATAAGGTGATCACTGTCTCCCAAATGGCTACCGATCTGGAGGTCCCCTATCATGTCATCCCCTGTTGCCAATACCAGATCCAGTATGGCATTCCCCCTAGTGGGACCATACACCTCCTGTGTCAGGTGGAGGTCCTGTATACAGGTTAGAAACCTGCGTGAGTGATGAGATCTTGCTGTCTGCGTCTCCCAGCAGATGTCCGGGTAGTTTAGGTCCCCCATGACTACCGCCTCATTAGCTTTTATGGTCTCCGAGAGTTGCCTCAGGAGCCCCGCATCTATTTCTTCCCCTTGGTGTGGGGGTCCGTAGCAGACCCCTACCACCAAATCCCTTTCTCCTTGCTCCCCATGTAGCCTAACCCACAATCCTTCTACTTCCTCAACCTTGGATTCTGTCTTGATGAGGGTTGATGTATATTGCTCACTGACATAAAGTGCAGCCCCCCCCCCCCTTTCTTCCCTGACCTGTCCTTTCTATACAATCTATAGCCCTCAATATGTACCGCCCAGTCATGGGATGAATCCCACCAGGTCTCTGTTAGCCCCACTAAGTCATAGGTGTTTAGTGCAAGCAGGAGCACTAATTCATCCTGCTTGTTCCCCATGCTCCTAGCATTAGTATATAGGCACTTGAGCCCTGCGACTGGTGCCTTTGCTGCCCCCCCCGCTCCGAGTCCCAAGGGGCCCATTGTTTCTTACCTTCTTGTTTCTTACCTGTTCTGTAGTGCTGGTCTCCCCATGGCTTTCAGGTTTCCAATGTTCTCCTTCTTCAGGCTGGGCTGTCCTTGTGGGTGGCCACATGGTTTGGTGGTCCACAGCTTCCCCTGCCCTCGTACTCCCCTCCCCCCGATGAGCCTAGTTTAAAGCCCGCCGGAGGAGATCCGCCAACCTAGTAGAAAACACACGCTTACCTTTGGGGGACAGGTGAAGCCCATCCCAGCTGAGCATGTCCCTCGTTGTGATGTGCGGGTCATTGTCCAGGAATCTGAAGCCTGCCTCGAGACACCACTGCCAAAGCCGCCAGTTGGTCTCTCTGATGCAGTTCTCCTGCTGTCTTCCTCGTCCAGTCACTGGTAGGATGGAAGAGAAAACCACCTGTGCACCGAACTCCTTCAGCACGCCACCCAGAGCACTGTAGTTCTCCTGGCCGCATCATTAGTACCCACATGGACTAGGACCATGGGGTAGTAATCGGTGGGCTTGATCCTGGCCTGGATTACCTCCGTCACATCCAGAATCTTTGCTCCAGGGAGGCAGCATACCTCTCGTGCCGAGGGGTCCTGGCGACAGATGGGCCCTTCTGTACCTCTCAGGGTGGAGTCGCCTATGACGAGCACTCGTCGCCTCCTCCTCTGGGTCCTCGTGGATCTCTTGATCTGTTCAGAGTGTGAAGAATGTGGTGTTTCTTCTTGCCCAAGGGTTTCCTCCTCCCCTTCCATCTCCTGCAGGGTCGCCAGGGCCTCGTACCTGTTCACCAGTCGGACTGGAGAAGCTGGTACTGGTTCACTGCGAGCTGCTCCGGTCCTGGCTGTGACCGTCTGCCACTCTGCTGTGGAGGGCACTTCCCGGGCTGCTTCTTCCTTGGGTGCCTGGGCCTGCAGGGAAAGGAAATAACTGTCAATTTCATCCTCCACCTCCCTGATCCCCCTCAGCCTGCTAACCTCCTCCCGGAGCTCCCTCACCTGTGCCTCCAGAGCCCTAAGCTTTTCCCCCACCCATTTAACATGGGGCAGGGGGAAAACCTTGTCTTTTTATTGAGTAACTACTGTATATGTCAAATAGTAACAGTCAATTAACCTTTTATAAGCAATAACCATTTGATTTTAGGGATCCAAGTTTTAAATTGTCTCAAATGGGTGAAAATATCTTGCAAGCATACTCTTAAGAGGGTTTTGGTACTTTACAGTTTTATTCAGGTCAATAATTACTGGTATTTTCATGGAAGAGTCTGACTGAAGATATGCCAAAGATAGACACTCAAACCCACCCTCTGTAAATGTGAGGTTTCAGCAGTCAGATCTTTACCTACTCTTACAGCTTTGGTTCTGCATTTGCAACTGGAAGAGACGTATGTTCCAGTTCCCATTAGTACTCATCTCTCACAATCAAAATATTTTGGATTAACATCTGGAAAGAGTAGCTCATAAGAGTTCAGTAGGGTGAAATTTGTAGTCATTCCCTCAGTCTGAGTTTTTGTAATAAAAATCTCAGTCTAAAGTGAATTCACATGTAGATTCACATATAAACTCAAGAGCCTGAGGGCCTTGTTACACGGTAATTTTGGGTGGCTCCTGGAGCTCTTAACTCCTGGACTGTCCACACGTTAACACCTAGAAGTGGTTTTAAGCATTTGTTAGATGGTTCAGTTATGCTACTCCAAGGCAGGATTATCTTTGATCTTTGCTACCCATCTCATGTTACACTAAGGTGTGGCCATGCTAGGTGGCCATGCTAGCCTTCCCCAGTGGGTGGGACCGGGCCCACTGCCCCACTCCTGGCCCTCCCTTGCACCACAGATCCCTGCTAACTTTTCTCACACCTGCCCCCTGCTTACCTGTGGTTGGCTATGCTGTCTATTCTAGTGGAGCATGTAGGAAAGGGTTAAACTGCCTGCTCAGCTGCTGCCATTGTTACTGCTTTCTGGGCTGCAAGAGCAACAGCCTAGCAGTAGTGGGGACTGGTGAAGCAGATAGCAGTGGGATTCACAAGTAATGCCTTGAGGAAGGGGGGCGGAGGCAGGGGGTGGCGGGAGAGGGGACTGGCCCTCACTCTAGTCCTGCCTAACACCAAGAAGGCCAGTGAAGCATTATATAAAAAATTCTATTTTTCTCAACTTGAAAACAAATTGAAGTTCAATTTAATCATACATTCAAAATGAAGTTTTGAGCTAAGTCTTCATCAATCTGAGCTCCTTGATTAAAATATTGGTCATTTTAATAATTTTGTTCTTTCTTTTAGATCACCATATAAAAAGGTTATATTAGATGACAAAATAAAATTATAGTATGATACAAATATATAAATTAAATCATTTAAAAGTCTTACCATTAACTCATTCTGTTGTGCATTGTGTTTATAAGTGGCTTTAATTCACCAAAAAGCAGATGTGCCAGCAGTATTATAGTACCTGCAAACCCATCCACAGCACAAAGACACCTGGACTCCACCTGAGGGTTTAAGCTTCACTCTGGACGTGTATATAAATTGTTTCTACCTCCACACCCACTCTGAGATGGCCAAATTAAAAAAAAAATGCTTACTTTACAACTTCAGTCCTGCAGAATGGAGAACCATACTCCACCTTAAAAACAATAATCAGACAATAGGCTGATAAAGGGAGTACCGCTTTTGTCACGAACAACACATCATATACAGGAAGCCAAAAGACAACTTGCTAACACTGATTTTTACAAACTCCTGACTGGGAACCCCATGGCATAATGCCGGTAGGAACTAAATAAAATATTAAAGATGTTGCCTCTGGAAATGTAGGAGAGGATTAATGCTTCCATCTTCTGGAAGCCCAGGGCAGCCAACTTGTACTTGTTATCCAAGATACACATACCTGGCAGCACAGGACAATCCATTGTTTCTGGCATTGACACCATCATGGAGGGATGTTTCTGCAGGACAAATCAGGACAGTTGGTGGTTGACGCAGGGAAAAAAGCAGAGCTCTTCAATGAGTTGGCTGACCAGAGAAATCCAGGGCAGCCTAAGGGCCAAAAGGGGAGCACATAAAAAGTGGAAACAGGGTGAGATCACTAAAGATGAATATACCTCCTCTGCTCGTGCTTGTAGGGAGGCAGTTAGGCGGGCCAAAGCTACCATGGAGCTGAGGATGGCAACCCAAGTAAAGGACAACAAGAAATTGTTTTTTAGATATATTGGGAGTAAAAGGAAGGCCCAGGGAGGAATAGGACCCCTGCTAAATGGGCAGAAGCAATTGGTGACAGATAGAGGGGACAAGGCTGAACTCCTCAACGAGTTCTTTGCCTCAGTGTTCCTAAGCGAGGGGCACGACAAGTCTCTCACTGGGGATGTAGAGAGGCAGCAGCAAGGCGCCAGACTTCCATGCGTAGATCCTGAGGTGGTGCAGAGTCATTTGGAAGAACTGGATGCCTTTAAGTTGGCAGGCCCGGATGGGCTCCATCCGAGGGTGCTGAAGGCACTGGCCGACGTCATTGCAGAGCCACTGGCGGGAATATTCGAACGCTCGTGGCGCACGGGCCAAGTCCCGGAGGACTGGAAAAGGGCTAACGTGGTCCCCATTTTCAAAAAGGGGAGGAAGGAGGACCCGGGCAACTATAGGCCGGTCAGTCTCACCTCCATCCTTGGTAAAGTATTTGAAAAAATTATCAAGGCTCACATTTGTGAGAGCCCGGCAGGGCAAATTATGCTGAGGGGAAACCAGCATGGGTTTGTGGCGGGCAGATCGTGCCTGACCAACCTAGTCTCTTTCTATGACCAGGTTACGAAACGCCTGGACACAGGAGGAGGGGTGGATGTCGTATACCTGGACTTCAGGAAGGCCTTCGATACGGTATCCCACCCCATACTGGTGAACAAATTAAGAGGCTGTGATGTGGATGACTGCACAGTTCGGTGGGTGGCGAATTGGCTAGAGGGTCGCACCCAAAGAGTCATGGTAGATGGGTCGGTCTCGACCTGGAAGGGTGTGGGCAGTGGGGTCCCGCAGGGTTCGGTCCTTGGACCGATACTCTTTAATGTCTTCATCAGCGACTTGGACGTGGGAGTGAAATGTACTCTGTCCAAGTTTGCAGATGACACAAAGCTATGGGGAGAAGTGGACACGCCGGAGGGCAGGGAACAGCTGCAGGCAGACCTGGATAGGCTGGACAAGTGGGCAGAAAACAACAGGATGCAGTTCAACAAGGAGAAATGCAAAGTGCTGCACCTAGGGAGGAAAAATGTCCAGCACACCTACAGCCTAGGGAATGACCTGCTGGGTGGCACGGAGGTGGAAAGGGATCTTGGAGTCCTAGTGGACTCCAAGTTGAACATGAGCCGGCAGTGTGACGAAGCCATCAGAAAAGCCAATGGCACTTTATCGTGCATCAGCAGATGCATGACGAATAGGTCCAAGGAGGTGATACTTCCCCTCTATCGGGCGTTGGTCAGACCGCAGTTGGAGTACTGCGTGCAATTCTGGGCGCCACACTTCAAGAAGGATGCGGATAACCTGGAGAGGGTACAGCGAAGGGCAACTCGTATGGTCAAGGGCCTGCAGACCAAGCCCTACAAGGAGAGACTAGAGAAACTGGACCTTTTCAGCCTCCGCAAGAGAAGGTTGAGAGGCGACCTTGTGGCTGCTTATAAGTTCATCACGGGGGCACAGAAGGGAATTGGTGAGGATTTATTCACCAAGGCGCCCCCGGGGGTTACAAGAAACAATGGCCACAAGCTAGCAGAGAGCAGATTTAGACTGGACATTAGGAAGAACTTCTTCACAGTTCGAGTGGCCAAGGTCTGGAACGGGCTCCCAAGGGAGGTGGTGCTCTCCCCTACCCTGGGGGTCTTCAAGAGGAGGTTAGACGAGTATCTAGCTGGGGTCATTTAGACCCAGCACTCTTTCCTGCTTATGCAGGGGGTCGGACTTGATGATCTATTGAGGTCCCTTCCGACCCTAACATCTATGAATCTATGAATCTATGAGTTCTTCGCTTCAGTATTTCTAAGTACCAACCAAGCCAATTCCCCCACCTTGATCATTGACCGATGTCCACATGGCACCAGTCTACCTACGGTTAGTTCTGAAATAGTTAAGGAGCTCCTGGAGGAGCTGGATGGGTACAAGTCAGCAGACCTGGATGACCTCCATCCACAGCTGCTGAAAGAATTGGCCAGTGTCATAGCTGAGCTGCTGGCACAGCTGTTTGAGCACTCGTGGTGCTCCAGCCAGGTCCCTGAGGACTGGAGAAGGGCCAATGTGGTGCCCATTTTCAAGAAAGGGAGAAGGGATGAGCCACGTAACTTTAGACCAGTCAGTCTTACCTCTATTCCTGGGAAAATGCTAGAGAAAATAATCAAAGAACACATTTGTGCAGGCCCAGCAGGGGAAACACACTGCCTGGACATGGGAGCCAAGGCTGATGTCATCTTCCTGGACTTTAGGAAGGCCTTTGACACAGTTTCGCACCCTATCCTCATTGGGAAGCTAGCAGACTATGGAGTGGATGCCTACACGGTCAGATGGGTGGCAACCTGGTTTAGGGACCGCACCCAGAGAGTGGTGGTGGCTGGTTCCTTCTTGGCCTGGAGGGAGGTGGGCAGTGGGGTCCCTCAGGGTTTGGTCCTCGGACCGATATTATTCAATATCTTCATCAGTGATTTGGACGAGGGCATGGAGAGCACCTTCTCCAAGTTCACTGATGATACCAAGTTATGGGGCAAAGTTAGTACACCGGAGGGCAGGGAGCAGATTCAGGCCAACCTGGACAGGTTGGATCAATGGGTAGAGAGAAATAGGATGCAATTTAATAAATATAAATGTAAAGTACTCCACCTAGGAAGGAGGAATCCCCAGCACACCTATACGTTAGGGTGTGTCCTTCTCAGCAGCTCGGAGGCAGAGAGGGATCTTGGAGTCATAATTGACTCCAAGATGAACATGTATTGGAAATAAACTGACCCCTATGGCTGCCTCTATACCTGCAGCTCTCATCCTAACTACATCACTAGATTCATAATCTAATCTCTAGCCAAACTTTACATTACAGATTTATCTGCTCTGATCCCACTGACCAGGATGCACACCTTAAGAACATAGAGCAGGGCTACCTCTACTTACAATACAATCCTAAAATTGTAGCCACTGAAACCAGACAGAAACAGACCCCACTCCAACTTACAAGACAAATCCCAACACAAGGACAAAAGAATCCCTTTGGCTGTCACCTACAATCCTCAGTTTGTACATCTTCAAAACATCATTGATGACCTCCAACCACTCCTATCTTAAGGTAGTCACAAGGGACAGACATATCCCTGTTTACAGACAACTCTACAACTTCAAACAGTGTCTCTCCAGCAACAGACCACAACTAGCTCCTATTTTCATAAAGGTAAATTGCTCAGGACCTGAATACCCTCTGTATTCTCTCATTAATATGGACCATATCATCACTGAATGAAATAATATAGATTATAACATCCATGGTTCATTCACCTGCTCCTCTACCTACATCATATATGCCATCACCTGCTTACAGTGTCTCTCTGAGAGACTTTAACTGTGGTGTGCCAATGCTCCTGCTGGAAGCAAAATGGAGATTACTGGTTAGGGGGTCTTGCCCTTCCACTTAAGGTCAGAGTGACTGCCATATTTTGGGTCAGGAAGGAATTTTACCTCATGGTCAGATTGGTATGGACTGCGGAGGGAGGAGGGGGAGTTGCCTTCCTCTATAGTGGGGGTCATGACTGTCTACTTAGGATCTCATGCAGCACCAGCAGAGCCTGCCACACTGCCAGCTCCTGCAGGCAACAGGCTCAATTGTAGCTACTGCCTCCTGCTCTCGCTAAGACAAAACACAACGTGTTTGTCATGGGAGACTATCCTGAGGGGGACTGAGGAGGCAATCTGCTGCCCTGACCCCTTAGCCCAGGAAGTCTGCTGCTTCCTGGGACCCCATATCTGAGACATTGCAGAGAAGATCCTTAAGCTCCTTTGGCCCACTGGGATTTCTCTGAGCCATGTCATTTGTGCCCACTCCCTTATGCTCCTTATCCATGTGGGCACAAATGACATGGCTCAGAGCAATCCCAGTCAGGTCATGAAGTCCTACAGGGATTTGGGAGTGGGATTAAAAGGGGTTGGGGGTGCAGGTGGTGTTTTCCTCAATCCTCCCAGTCTTAGGCTACGGGGTGAGGAGGATTGAGGTAGTGAACAAAAAACTGTGGTGCTGGTGTCGTCAGGAAGGCTTTGGCTTCCATGACCACAGTCCACTCTTTGGTGAGAGAGACACTGAGCTGCTGGGAAGGGACTGCCTCCACTTCTCTCCACTGGGGAGGAGGCTTTTCTCAGCCAGACTGGCTGACCTGCTCCACTGGGCTTTAAATTAAGCTCACTGGGGGATGGGGGGACTGCTGCCACTGCTGGCCCACTGAGCAACCCTTGCAAAGGTAGCAGGCCAAGGCACTTAAGGGAGCCCACCCCTGCCCCAGCCCTGGAATGATCTGCAGGCAAGGTAAGGGCTCCCAAAGGGACACTTGATTGCCTGTACACAAATGGTAGGAGATTGGGGAATAAACAAGAGGAACTTGTCCTCCTGCTTAACACAAATAATTATGATGTCATCAGGATAAGGGAGACCTGGTGGAACTCCACCCATGACTGGACCATGGGTATAGACATCTATACCCTGTACAGAAGAGATCAAGTAGATAAAAGGGGTGGGGGTGTCCAGAGTGGATGACTGGAGACCCTCTGGGTTAAAATCCACGGGGAACACAGCACAGGGGACAAAATGATGGAAATCTACTACAGACTTCCTACCAAGGATCAAGAACTTGACCAGGAGTTCAGCAGGGACTTGGCTGAGGCTGCATGCTCCTGGTGCATGGTTGTCATGGGAGACTTGAACTACCCAGATATCTTGTGGGAAGAGCACTCAGCCAAATCTGAGGGGTCGTAAAGCTTCCTCTCATGTGAGGATGACCTCTATCTGAAACAAGAAGTCTAGGGGCCAATGAGAGGTAAAGCACTGCTCGACCTAGTACTGGCAACTGGGAATGACCTAATCAGTGACCTAATGATTGAAGGAAAGCTGAGTGACAACGACCATGAGCTGATCACCTTCACCATCTGCCATAAAGCTGACAAGTCAGTCAGCAATACAGAAGTCCTTGACTTCAGGAAAGCTGAGTTTGACAAGCTCAGGAGGCTTGTCAGCAAAGCCCTAAAGGACCACAGCTGAAAGGGGAGGGGAGCTCAGGATGAGTGGTTGCTCCTCAAGGGCGTGATTCTGGATGCACAAGCTAAGTCTATTCCATCTTGGAGGAAAGGGCACCAAAAGGGCAAAGCAGCCCCTTGACTCTCCAGGGAACTAGTGGACCTCCTGCATCTAAAAGGAAAGACCTACAAAGGATGGAGGACTGGATCCAAGGAGGAATACTCTGTACTGGTCTGGACCTGCAGGGAGTGAACCAGGATAGCCAAGGCTGTGATGGAACTCCAACTAGCTACAAGTATCAAGGACTATAAAAAGTCCTTTTTTAGATATGTGGGGAGCCAGAGGAAAAGCAAGGGCAACATTGGACCCCTGCTAAACCAGATGGGACAACTGACAACAAACGACCAGGAAAAAGCCAACTTGCTAAATGGGTACTTTGTGTTGGTTTTTCACCAGTCCCTTGAGACGCCCCTTTCCATTATGGGACAGGGAGGCCTGGGTGAGGGAGATTCCTTGCCCTCCATCAATGCTGACGTTGTCGAGGAACTCTTGAGAGGCTGGATACCTTCAAGTCAGCCAGCTTTGACAGTTTATACCCCAGGGTACTCAAGGAGCTGGCTAGCATCATAGCTCAGCCCCTGGCATGGATCTTTGAGAACTCCTGGCACTCTGGTCAAGTGCCTGAAGATCAGAAGAAGGCCAATGTGGTACCTATCTTCAAGAAAGAGAGGAAAGTGGATCCAGCAAACTACAGGCCCATCAGCCTGACCTCTATTCCAGGGAAGGTCTTGGAAAAGATTATCAAAGAGGCCTGGCTGATGGCAATATTGTGAGGGATAGCCAGCATGGGTTTGTTGTGGGTAGGTCTTGCTTGACCATTCTCATTTCCTTCTATGACCAGGTGACCTATCACCTGGATAAGGGAGAAGAGATTGATGTCATATATCTTGACTTCAAAAAAGCCTTTGATCTGGTATCCCATAATCACCTCTTAGCAAAACTGGCTACCTGTGGCCTTGGCCTCACCAATATCCACTGGCTGAGGAATTGGCTCAGTAGTTGGACCCAGAGGCTGGTGGTTGATGGAAGTAAATCATCGTGGTGCGCTGAGACCACTGGGGTCCCTCAAGGCTCTGTCCTTGGGCCTATACTATTCAACATCTTCATTAATGATGTGGACATTGGTATCGGAAGCAGACTAGCCAAGTTTGCCAATGACACCAAACTCTAAGGTAAAGCGTCCACATCTGAGGACAGGAGGGTGATTCAGGCTGACTTTGAGAGGCTCAGGAAAAGGGCAGATGAGAAACTGATGGTGTTTAACACTGAAAAATGCAAGGTTGTGCACCTTGGGAAGAAAAACCTACGGCATCCTTATAGGCTCGGTGGTGCTATGCCAGCTAGCACTACGGACAAAAGGGACTTGGGTGTCATGATTAACCACAGATGAACATGAGCCATCAATGTGAGGCTACAGCTATTAAAGTGAGCAAAACACTGGCTTCCATCCACAGATGCTTCTCAAGCAAATCCCAGGACATCATTCTCCCATTGTACTGGGCCTTGGTGAGACCGCAGCTGGAGTACTACGTCCAATTTTGGGCTCCACAATTCAAAAAGGATGTGGAGAAGCCTGAGAGAGTCCAGAGGAGAGCCACGCAAATGATCAGAGGTCAGGAAAACAGACCTTATGATGAGAGGCTGAGAGCCATGGGACTCTTTAGCCTGGAAAAGCACAGGCTCAGGGGTGATCTGGTAGCCACCTATAAGTTTATCAGGGTGCTCACCAGGATGTGGGGGAACATCTGTTCACTAGAGTGCCCCAAGGGATCACAAGGTCCAATGGTCACAAACTCCTCCATGGCCATTTCATGCTGGACATAAGGAAGAACTTCTTTACTGTCCGAGCCCCCAAGATTTGGAATAGACTACCACCAGAGGTAGTTCTTGTCTCAGACCAACATGGCTACCAAGTACACTCCATAAAATAAGGAGACATTTTCGTGTCTCCAGATCATAATTTTATTCCCATGAAGGGGTCACTTCAATGCTCAGAGCAGGTAATAGAATTGCTCACACCCAATAGTCAGGAAAATCAGAGTTAGACTTAAGCTGCACTTCGGTCATCCACTAGGTGAATCAGAATTCTAATCTTGGTGAGAGCATCTACACATGCATTAATATGCCATAGTTACTGCATATTAAGTTTAGTACCTGTAACTGATGCTACTGCACAGTAGCCCTGGTACATGCCTTTTTAGTGGTGCTACTGTGCAGTAGACTGTTTCTACAACATATTACTACAGCTTTTGCCATGACGTGCTAATGCAGTAGAATTAGTGTGCTGAGAATTTAGTGTCTATTGTAGATGCGTCCAGTGTCTCAGCCTTTCAAGCTTAATTCCAGTGTAAATTTCCATTTATTTATTTATTTAGCTGCAATTTAACATAAATCTATAATTGCACTTTGTGTTTTTCCCATGAAATCAATTACTGCTTTATTGGACAAGTAGCTTTCCACACATTTTAGGTTGGGATGGTGGTTGAGATGGAATACATTGTTTCCTATTTGTATGAATTAATACATGAAGTAACAGTGTTATAAAGCTGAAATCACACTGGAGACGTTAGTGTGATTTTTTTTTTTTCCACAGCTATAGTAAATGAAAGGGAGCATTTGCTCCTCAGTGGCCACATCTACACATACAGCAGACTGTGTAGGTCTTACTGTGCAGCCATTTGGTACTTGCAGAAGCAAGTACCAAATGACTGTGCAGCAACTGGCATTACTACACAGTCCTGTCACTGTATGGTTATTTTTAGACGCTACTGTGCAGTAGCGTCACCATCATGGTTTGTGCCCAGCGATGCTATGGCACAGTACCTCATTGCTACTGCAGCATAGCGTCTTGTGTAGATGCACCCAGTGAAAATAACATGATCAAGAAGACAAGAGTTTTCCCCAAGATCTGGCTGCATTCCAGAGTAAGTAGAACTTTTCTCCTGAGGGATGATCAAAACAAGTGTTTATATGTTTCTCATACAATGAAGCAGTAGACTTAGAATATATTTAATCTATCCATCTAATCTCCCCTTCCTAAAATACAGGCTGATATGTAAAATGTCTGATTTGAATAATAAGGCCCTTCCAGTTTTGAGTATGTGATTTGAAGAGTTACCTTGAAGTTTAGGGGTATGGTAAACCTGCATAAAACAGGATATATGCCCTTTTGTTGTCACTGCAGATAATCAGTTGCAGCAAAACAGTTCAAGTGATTAAATATAAAAAGATTATTAAATTATAAAAAAAAAGTTTTTCAACCATGCATGGCAAATGGAGAATATTAAACATTCCTATATGCGAGTACTTCACAGTCTTTAAAAACAAAATAAGAATCATGGATAGAGGACAAAAGAGGACTTAGTGGTGAACCTTAAAAAACAATGAATGGACAGACATCACACAAGGTGCTAAAAATGATGAAAGTATTCTACTAATAGACCACTTCAGAGATATCATTAAAGAACAGTTTGAATAAAGCTAGGCAATCATTCACGTATTATGCATATGAACAAACAAAGAAGACGACCTTGAAACGTAACTTAATCTTGGTAGACATCATCCAAGCTCCAAACCTAAGGAAACTGCATGTGAAGATGGACTGGCTTAATTATCAAACTTTTGACCTCATTGATATGAAGCCTAAAAAAGCCAGTATCTAGATCTACAGAGGAAAGCCTCTCAGTTGCTTAGATATTTTACAGACTCCACAGAAAAATACATTTTCTATTCAAAGAATGAACAATTAATTTGTCCAAAACTGGGATCTGAATACTGGAATCTTTGCACTGTGAGTGCTCAAACCAAATGTACAAAAAGAATCTCTAGAAAACCATTCTGTTCACAACATAGTGAAAGTAATAATTTAATACTATCCAGAACAAGCCTCTTCCCCTAACCATGAAACAGTCTGCTTTGCATCTACCACCCACCATCCTGGGGGTTATGATTCAATGAAATTTATAAATTATTCTTTAGTGGTTTGAAAACTGAAGATGAGACACATCTGGGTTTGTGATTAATACTGATGTGGTCATAGAACAATCTTACAATGTCAGATACATCAATATGATGTTAGAGTTCAGAAACCATCAGAGCATTCTTTAAAACTCTGCAGCAAATACCCTGCTGTCAGCATAGTAACCTCAAGCTAACCATTCTACCATTCAAACAGGTTGACCATTCCAAAACAAGAACATAATCCTTCCAGGAATAATGAAAAGTCAGAAAACATTTCATTTATCCCAAATACCATCTGATATTAGTTATGGAATCTCTCACTGGTATTGAGGGATATTGGCAGCAAAAATAAATGTTTTCTACAAATGTAATGCAAAATGGAAAATTAACAGATACCACCCATAGACTAGTGGGTCGGAAGATGCATAATAATTACTAGTGATATGTCAACTTTTCAACAGGCAATTATTAATCAAGCTGGTTAAGAAATCAATCTAAAGGTAAAACATGGAGATGGTTATTAAAGGCATAAGAATGACAAATTATATAATGGGGCAAATATCAGGATTAAATATTTTTTGTAAGGAGTTAAAAATAAGAAACCACTTCAGTTGCCCATATTTTATAATTAATCTTGACTAAAAGTGAATGCTACTCATCTTTGAAAGGTTGACATAGAAATTTGCCTTCAGTTTTTGGAAGCCATGAGTACAACAGGCCAGAGAATTTTCCATTCTGAAGCTATTTCATTTTCATTTTTTTAAATAAACCTTTTGAACATTTAACAGAATTTTGTGTTTCTTTGAAGCTCAGTGGTTAGGGCACAAATCTGGATGAAAGATTCAAATGCCAGAGGTTATTATCCTACACAAGGGTTTGTCAACCGGGGGTATGCATACCCCAGTGGGTACTTGGACTGAGCACCGCCACCTCCCAGGAGCAGGGCTGAGAGAGGCTAGGGCAGCAGCACCCCTCTGCAGGATGGGGAAGCTCACACGTGGGAGCTGTGGCAGCCACACACCAGCCTAGTGAGGTTCCCTGCCCCATGGAGAGATGCCGCTGCCCTCACCCCAGGCCAGTGAGCTTCCCTGGCCCTGCTCCTGGGATGTGGTAGTGCTCCATCCACGCCCACCAACATGCCATCCCCACCTCCCCGCTCAGTGTCTGGCCATGTGCCACCACCCCTTCCCCCTGCTCAGCATCTGGCCGCCAGGGGTATTTAGATTAAAAAATATTTACGACCCCTGTCCTATATGAATTAGAATCAAGCAGAGCAAGGGAACAAACTCAGCTTTTTGCATCTCAGGTCAGGAATCTGATTATGTAGTTGTTAGGAGACTGCCTCTTGGTTTTATCGTAACAGATAGGTTACCATGAAACATTTTAGCTTCAACATTACAGCACAATAAATTGTTGTCTGGTAAGTCCCATGGATGATATAGCACATAAGTCTGTTTCAACACTGTTTCGAGTTTTGCTGGGGAAGGGAAGTCAGCCCAGCTGGACTGCTTTCCCATCCCTGCTAGATTGCATTGGGGGTGGAAGGCAGCCCAGCCGGGCTGCTTCCCCATGCCCAAGCTACATTGCACTACACTGTAACATAGTGCAGAGGACTGGGAAGCAGCCAAACTGGACTGCCTTCTGCCCCCAGTGTGATGTAGCACAGGGTACAGGGAAGCAGCCCAGCTGGGCTGCTTTCCCGCCCCTTGCTGGATCTTGCACTGTCCATTAGTTAGTCCATTAAGGACCATAAGCTACCTAGGGAATTTAAACTTACCTGTCAACATTTTCAGTGTATTTCAGCATTAGAATCAACCTAAAAAAAAAAAAATCAAAAAAAAAAAATCAGAGATTTGGATCCGTCTCCCTCTCTCCCACACTGGAACTCCTCTCCCACACTCATCACTGCTTGCATTAAGGGAAAGTTATCATAATGTTTATGCAAAAGTTGATAAAACTGAAGAAGAAAAAGCAAGATGGCCATCAGAATTGAATCAGTATTTTCTTCTAAGCAGAAACAGATGTAAGTACTTAACATTTTCTGTCCGTTAATAGATGTAAAACTAATGATCAGATTCTATTCCACCTATTAGGTAGATTAGTGGACTTGAGCATCTAAGTACAATTCTGTTCCACCTTACCTGAGTAACAAACTGACAATGCAAAACATGAGTGGGTCCTTCACCTCCTCACTGCTTTTTTGTGACTAAATCTTAATGGTCAGGTGATTGTGTCACAAAAAGTAGACACACTAATGTATTTCCAGGGACTTGACCAGGGTGGAATAGAGGCACTTGGCCTCAGGAGAATGTGTCAGCTGAACTGATATAAGTCTTTCATCTATCCAATTCTGTGCTAGATTAATGGAACTTAAACAATGAAACTTCATACTTGAATGAAACAAGATTGATGTTAAAATGGTTTATCTTCCACCAAAAACATGAGTGAACAGAATGAATATTTTTTTAGATCAGCTGTAAAACACTATCATTTTAAAATTTCTTTAGCTGTTTATCTGTCTACCATGTTTGTAGAGCCTATAGAAGGAGTTCTCATTTACATGAGCTGCCAGTCTAACTATTGTCATGCACATTTATTGTTACTTATAACAATTGAGCAATGAAAAGAACAGCAAATGTGAGTTACAAGGAGCCAGGTAATGGGATTTTTTTGGAAACGGCTCTGATCAGACGTTATCAGATGAGTCAGGGTATACAAATAAAAGTGTACACATACTGTACTTGCCAGGTTCTATGAACATTTAGGAATAAATTTAATTCATAAATGTCTGTAGTGCCTGGCAGATTTTTCCCATGAGTTCATGTTGCCAAGCAATGTTGAAATAACCAGTTGCCATTGCTCTCAGCCACTGTAACTTGCATATCATTCACATCAAAATTACCTGCAGATGTAGTTCAAATACAAAATTAAAAACAAACGAAACAAAGTGATAAGTTTAAGCACCTTCTTTCTCTTCACACTGCCAAATACACTCCTATGGTTAGACTCAGTTTAGACAACTCTGTGTAAATTCAGATTAGGGAATAACTAAAGAGACCATTCTATGTTTGCCAGCTGGATAACTGCAGTCTTAAGGGAAAATCAACATAAAACCAATGCAGAGGAAAATGTTATATTTCTATTAAGGAAATGCATCTGTGAAACTTATTTGAAACTTGATGATGAAACATTTTTCTCCCAGATTTTATTTGGGAACACAGTGCACACAGTTAGAGTTCTTCACAGTTCGAGTGGCCAAGGTCTGGAACAGGCTCCCAAGGGAGGTGGTGCTCTCCCCTACCCTGGGGGTCTTCAAGAGGAGGTTAGATGAGCATCTAGCTGGGGTCATCTAGACCCAGCACTCTTTCCTGCTTATGCAGGGGGTCAGACTCGATGACCTATTGAGGTCCCTTCCGACCCTAACATCTATGAATCTATGCACCAAATACATGCCCTACCAGCACCAAAGGGTGAAGAATTCTCAATAGATCCAGGACAAAGAGGACATTTGGCCATCTTGCTTCATTCTTCACCATTTACATCTGTCCAATACAAAATGAGGGGCATTAATTGACAACTTAGGAGAATGCATATGCCTCATGGGCAAGACAGCATCCCCTAAAGCATTGATGCCTGACCCATTTGCATAAGGGGGGCCATGTCCATCCACAGGCAGGATCCAGTCTTTGGACACAATATGGCGTGAAGTGCTGGCCTAGCGTTCTCAAAGTTTCAGTCTCAGAGTTTTACTCATGAAAAATTCAATCATTGATTGTATGTTTTGGAACTGGAACACACTCTCTTTAATATAGAAATGCAACCTTTTGCTGCAAAGACTTACTTTTTACAAGTGTCTGCCACAATCTGATTTCAGGAACAGGATTTATCAGAGCAATCAAATATAAATCTAACCAGGAGACATACTGGCACAGTGTCACAGCTGTCGTTGATCACTTTTTTATTTCTGTTTAGGCCTTTGGCTATCAGTACTGAGTTAATTTTGCTGCTGTATCTGTCTTGTATTATTTGGCATGTACCTCAGACTACAATTTAAATGTCTCATTTTAAGTGGAGCATTCATCTTTACCGTTAATTTTCACTTTTTCCTCAGGATATTTTATTAATTAAAATGGCAGATTGTTGTTCTGCCTATCCTTAGATTTTTTTCATCCTGGTATACATAGCCATCTTATATATATTCTTCACAATATCATTTAACAACTGCTATTGTTCTTGACAGACCCCCTCATTCCTGATTCAGAATTATCTAGTTTTGATGTAGGTTCTAATTTGCCCTTCACTAGAGCTAAAGTAGAAATTTATATTAAGTGATAAGTGAACTGCTCATCCAAAACACAGATATGAGAGAACCAACCCAGGAAGGTTAAAGAATCAACAGAAAAAAGAAAGAGAGACTTGATTTTGTTTTTTAAAGGAAAAAATAAAAATATTTTTTCAGTGAAAGTTTCCTCTGTTATGATAATTATTTGATAGTTTTCTATTCCAGAGAACATTACAATCATGCAATTCTCCTTGAAATGCCCCAGCAGTTGCATTAAGTAATGTTTTTTCTACAAGTCTACACCTCATGTAAACTTTCGAGAGACTTTCATGTGTGACTCAGTCATATGATAATATTTAACCAAACAGAACAAATATTCTGTTTTGCAGCTGATCCCCTCAAAATCTGTTATTATTAAAAACAAATGAAAAATCCTGCCCCCCCAACCAGGTAAGTTAACAAGTGTAATTGCACCATCTAATACATGTTGTATATTAGATGGTGCAATTTCCAGATTGTTGCACTAACTTAACCATATTACTATCACAAAATACTATAATTTTTCCTTTTAGTCAGATACTGTAGGGGGTATTTTAAAGGTGCATTGTTTAGCATGTCTTAAAAAGTGTCATCTTCTACATTTTATGAAAAAGTTTTACTTTTATCATTCCATGTTCTTTTGATAGTTTAATGATGTGTTGATGTCACACATTTTCCTCATTTAGCTTTTGTGTAATGAAAGGCACTGTGCAATCGCTTTGAACCTACAACCAGGACCAAGCAAAGTCTGCATCATATGTAAGAGAATGTACTGAACTGTAAGCATTAGCAAGCCTTCTTAAGAGCTAGGCTACCAGAGTTTTGCACATAGACAGGGCAGCTGACATACTAAAGTCACCCTCACGCCTTTGAGTTCCCAGCATGTTTTCTATGTGCCCATGCCATGCAACTTGTAAACTTCAAATTTGTTAGCTCTTCATATCTAACATCTCTACATATTAAGTCTATTTCTGAACTGCTGAATTAGTGAAAAAAATTAAAGGAATGTTTTTACCTTTTTTTTTTTTTTAAATACTTTTGAGATTGAAACTGAGGAGGAGTGTTGAGTTCCCCAGAGGATACTGGTCTTCAAAAGACTTTCAAAGGTAAGAAGCACTTGATTTGGTAGGCGTTTTAAGGAGTTATGATACAATTAATACAAGTAAATTATTTCTCCTTGATCATAGCTGTGCTGTAGAGCAGACAAAAAGTCATGCATGGTACACAGGCAAAAAGAAATTAGTCTAGTTAGATGGTGGCTTAAATGTTATCCATTAGTGGGCCATGGACCTGCCAGTCCCCTCTCTCCCCAAAAAACTCACCTGACCCATCTGCTGTACCAACCTACTTACACCAGTTTTCCTACATGGCTCCCAACACTGGTGAATGGCTGAACATGCCACTCCCAATCCATGGTCACATGCCTTAAAGAGATTCATGTGGACAACATAGACTGGATGCAGCTAACATCTGTAGGCACCGTTACATAGCAGATAAAGAGCCTTGAATTTGTTATATCACAGTATTAGTTAAGACCATGTATTCTTGTTTGTTTGTTAGTTTTATAATATTTCTTCTTAAGGCTTTATATAACTTTATTCAAATATCGATACATAAAAAGTGGCATCCAGTACTTGGTAGACTGCTAACACAAACACATATTTTCTCCAAGAATTAATAGCTTAAAATATTTTATACAGCCTTCTTAAGCATATGCTAAATTTCTTTAAAGTTATGATCTTTTTACCCAATACTATTACTGTAGAGTGTAACCTTACTGAATGTGACTTTATTGATGTGGCTAGGTACTGTTCAGATGTGATATGTATGCAACCAAAAAAAAAAAAAAAAAAAGACTTAGAGCTGTGTCCCCTGATGACACTGCAGAGTAGCAGGGAAGTATTTCACTATTTAAGGCACTACACTCTGCCTTAAATCAAACTCAAGCCTGGCTGTACTTGGCAGTAATGAATGTGGTTGTTAGAGTATCCCATGACAAACTGACCCTGTAGTAGCCACTTACAAAGCATTCATGGTACAGGAATAAATTGACTTTCATCCCCCCCCCCACCAAAAAAAAATCTTTTTTCTTCTTATATCTACAGCTATGCTGCTCTGTGGGTTATGCAGAATTAGGTCCCCATTTCATCCTCAGGAAGTATTTTTGCTAGATAATATTATAATGGGTACACTATCAAGATGTATGAGCTAATAGAAATTACTAGCTGAATTCTGCACAATTCTGCCGCTAAGACATCAGATGAGGGCATGGTTACTATTATTTCCTCCTATGGTTCTTGTGGGGGTAGATTTGCTCTCACAACACCTATCCAATTAGACCATGGAGGCAAGATAGACAAGCAAACATCCAGGTTAAGTACAGATGTTCAAAAAGCCTGAGGTAGAATTGATTCAATCTTTGCAGGGTTTTTTAAGTTGCATAGATTGGATCGATAACAACTGAACTGATGTTCAGTGTTCCAAAGGCCAAAGCAGGGAAAAGCCTGCCCATCATGCCTGACACTGCCAAAAGCTGCCAAAGCCAGATGATTGGCAGCCCATGCCTATTTTGGCTGCTGGACACATGTTCCTACCCACTGCTGTCAGATGCAGAGAAAGGGAGACATTCTCTCTCCAGTCCTGCCCCCTCTCCAGCCACCAGCTCTCTGAGAGGCAGGGGACAGGTGGAAACAGACACACTCCTAGGCTGGCACCGCCCCCCAGCAAGGGTCTGCACAATATGGGAGGGATCCCCCTTGGGGTGGGGGGCTTTCACCCCCATTCACAACCCAGCAAGCCAGCTGGTAAAGCCCCAGTCCTGCACTCTCACCTCCCATTGGTCCCTCTGAGAGGTGGTGGCTGAACACCCCTCTCCCCAGTCCCAGCACCAGCACCCCCCAGCAGTGGTGTGCATGTGGAAAGCCCTCACAGGGGGCCTTTCCCCCCACCCATAACCCAGCAAGTCAGGATAGGAAAGCCCCAGCCCTACCACCTTGGCTGTGGGCAAGGAAAAAGCCCCCCCCCCCCCCCCCCAGGGGCTCCATCCATGAAGACCCTGAGGTTGGTGGGGCTGGTGCCAGACTAGGAAGGTCCCCTCTATTCTTTACTCTTTCTGCCTCTCAGAGATGTGGGCAGCTGGCAAGGATGCAGAGCTGGGGCAATCCCAGCACAGCTTGCTGAGCTCTGAGCAAAAAAAAAAAAGCCTATGCTGTGGGGGCTTATCCTCTTGTGCCATGTAGATCCCAGTTGGGGGGTGAGGGGGTCAGGCTGTCAGACCAGGGCATGCATTCCACTCCTCCACCTCTCAGAGAGATGGGCAGCTGGTGAGGGGCTGGGGTGATCCAGCCCAGCTCACCAGGCTTTCAGGGAATTAAAATCCCTGTATTGTGCAGACCCATGCTAGGGGGTCTGGGGGTCCATTCCCCTGCCCCCCACCCATTTATCCTGACAGGTCCAGGCAGGAAGCAGGCTAGGGAGCAGCCTGCCTCAGCATAATGGTAGCTGGGGCAGGGCCAGACCTGCTCCCCAAGAGCAGACAGCACACCCTGAGGCTGAAAACCATCCTGGGATTCTGGGGGACTGGGAGGTAACTTGTATCTGCAGGGGATCTGAGACAGAAGTTCCATAAACCAATTTAACTTCAATAAGTTAAGTCTGATACTACATCCATCCAGGTTCATCTTAAACTTGGTTTGGCCATTTTGAAACTGAATTATGTGCACTGAACTTCTGTTACAGGTTTAAACCAGCTTCTCATCACTTAAACTAGTTTATGTGTAACTTCTGTCCCTAGCTCTAGGTAATGAATCACAGTGGGTGCATCTACACAAGACACAAGAGACACAGTAAACTAATTGTACTATGCACTAGCACACCATGGCAAAAGCTGTGCTAATATGCTAATACACAGTAGAATTAGCATACTTTGCATTAGCATCACATAAAAGACATCTGCTGGCACTACTGCGTGGTAGCACTGATTACAGTGCATTAAGTCAGTACCTGTAATGCACCGCAATTACTGAGGCTCAAATGTGGGCTAGGCATCAAGCTGATAAAAAGACTTAGGCAGTTCTTGCCTAAGCCTAGGAGTAGGTATTCAGGTACCTAAGGTCTTTGCTGACAGAAGGTTAGATGCTTTGGAAATTCTGGAACTTTTGTGATTGTATGAGGATTGAGAATTTAAACTTTAGATTTACAGTTAAAATGGCCTTTGGGCACATACATATTCTCAATCAACCTAACCCTTTGTCTTGAAAGTCATGTCTGAGTTACCCTATATTGTTTACATCTTTATTTAAGTCAGCAAAACAGACTGCAAAGCACTGTGATCTTTAAAAATTTGTTTACATGTTCATTTGAACTGATTTCACCATCTGTTCAGGGTATAAGTGGCTGCTAAGTAATGATCTGCGTAATGACACTTCAAGTTTCCTTCAAGTTTTGTGATCTTTCCTTATAAAGTCATCTTTGGATGCCATCCTTCAAACTAATTCTATTTCTCCTTCAAAAGGGCAAGCAACTTTTTTTTTCCCCACATTAAAACTATTCTTTTTGCAAGACAGTGTGGGGGCTTTGAAACCTGTGAAAAACATTAGAGTTAATCAAGCTTATATTTCATGTGACAATTGTCAGTCAAGGACCGCTTATATTGAGATGCTGGTTTCTTCAATTAGAAATGAAGAAACTCTTTGACACAGCAATTAGAAAACCATCTTGCTTAACAAAGCAGTTACAGAAAAGTCAGTAGAGATGTACAAGCTGAGATTTTTCAAACTCATAGAAAGAATATGGTAGATTCCAGAATAATTCACTTGATTGAGGGTATTGACCTAGATACCTTAAGAGGTCCAAAGAAGCAAAACATTACCAACCATGACTCGTTAATTGAAAAAAATTACCACACAGGGGCATCTGATATTGCTGCACATTTTCCATAGGCGTAACGCTGATATCTCTGTTATCCTTTTGGCAAATATTAATAGTAAATCATCGTCTCACTGCACTGAGAATTCTTAGTCTAGTGGGCTGATCATAAAGGAAGCGTAGGAAAAAAAATCTGGATCCAAACACCTGAAATTTGGTGGTGGCCAGCTCAGCACAGCTAGATCTAGTTCTACATTATAAGTTTTTAAGCTAAACCAAAAGTAATCTATTTCTTTCATTCAGAAGTAAACCAAATTACTAGCTCTGCTATATCTACCCTTGAATATGAAAGATTTATATTTTATTGAATAAAAATATATACTGTGTGTAGAAGTCAATTTTATTTTTTAAAGTTATTTCAGGATCATACAGCATTGTAATATTTAATATGCAAGATGTGTTAACAGGCTCCACAGCTCTCCCCATTTAAAAGAGACAGATAAGGGGGAAAAGAAACCGGTTTCAGAAAAAGTTTATTTTAGATCCATCTGTTATTCCAGCCACTTCACTTAGGGATTTCTAAATGTTTGCAAAGTTAATTTAAAAAACAAACAAACCGAAAACCTTAATATGCTAGAGGCTAAAGTTTTTGGACTTTGCTATTTGGACTGAACTTGATTTTGATTTGCCCACACAGGGGCACTGAGGAAAGTTAATTAACTGAAAGATGTGAATTTAAAATGATTTAACTAAAATGCATTTACTCCCTGGGTGGACACTTCAGTTCAGAATTAAGGTAGCTTTAATTCAATTTAGCTTAATTAACTTCCAAAATATATTAAGTTAAACTGAGCACTTGCCTATTTGAGGAACTTACTGAGAAATAAGCTATGGTATGAATATACAATGCTCTAGCTATTCCAATCTAACTTTTAATGTGGAGTAAGTTACTTTGCACTTGCTGCACATTAAAGGCCAGATTCTTATCAACCTTATAGTCTTCCAAGTAGATTCAGTTGCCTAATTGTTATTTTATTCCACCCTGTTCACGTTCTGAAAAATCCATTAATGCATCTACTTTTGTAATATACCACCATCTTACCCTTAAGATTCAGTCACAAACCACAACACTAAAGAGGATAACCCATAGGCCTGTGTGAAGCAGCTAGTATTCACTTTTGATTTGGCTGATTTGCGGGACAGTGATATAATTCAGTAATTTGAATCACTGTCTCAAATCAATTTGACTGAATCTGATTCAGAGATTCAGCTGCTGCTGAATCAGCTGAATCTCCAAATCACACAGGCTCCATCCCCCACCCACGCTCAATGGCTGCCCCACCCACCCCTGCTCCAGGCTCTTTGAAAAATAAAAGCCCCAACTCACTAGCTCCTGCCCAGCAGGGGGCCATCCTTGCTGCCCCCACTGCCCCATACCATGTGGGAGGCTCTGCCATGAGCCCCCTGACCTCCCCCCCATGGCTGCTCCACTTGCCCAAGCTCCTGGCCCTTTAAAACAAACAAACAAAAGCTTTGGATTCACTGGCTGGTGCCCAGTTGGGGGGGGGGGAGGCAATCCCTGCTACCCACCACTGCCTGCACTGTATGGAGGGCTCTGTCATGAGCCCTGAGAAGCCCCGTGGCCACTGCAGCAACTGGTGAGATTAGGGTTTTGTTTTGTTTTTTTTTATTAAAGGGCCAGGAGCTGGGCCAGGTTGGGCAGCCATGGTGTGGGTTGGAAAAGCCCTCTACCCAGCAGCATCCGGTGAGTGGGGGCTTTTTTTTAAACAACTGGGAGCTGGGGCTGGGCAGCCATGGCGGGGGTGCTGGAAGAGTGGGCAGGGGTCCTTGGGGTGTCTGGGGGAGCAAGCAGGGGATGGGACCTGGCAGGGCTCCCCCCATGGCCCCTTTCCCCCTCCCCCCTACTTATCAGCATGGAGTCCAGGTCCAGCTCCCTGCTGCAGCAGCGGGAACTGCCCGAATTGCTGAAGCTCTTCAAAACTTGAGAGTTGAGAGGTGACCTTGTGGCTGCCTATAAGTTCATCACAGGGGCACAGAAGTGAATTGGTGAGGTTTTATTCACCAAGGCGCCCCCGGGGGTTACAAGAACTAATGGCCACAAGCTAGCAGAGAGCAGATTTAGACTGGACATTAGGAAGAACTTCTTCACAGTTCGAGTGGCCAAGGTCTGGAACAGGCTCCCAAGGGAGGTGGTGCTCTCCCCTACCCTGGGGGTCTTCAAGAGGAGGTTGGATATGCATCTAGCTGGGGTCATCTAGACCCAGCACTCTTTCCTGCCTATGCAGGGAGTTGGACTCGATGATCTATTGAGGTCCCTTCCGACCCTAACATCTATGAATCTGTCTTTTCTGAATCGATTCAGGGAGCCTCAAATTGATTTGGACCTTTTAATTGATCCCCTGATTAATTTTGGATTTGGAGATTTGGCTGCCGAATCAGGCTGAATCTCCTCCGAATCAAATCAGCAACCAAAGCTTCACACAACCCTAATAACCAACCCACTTCCTGTATTAACTGTTTTTCAGGGACATGAGCAAGGTGGAATAGAATCATATTTAAGCATCTAAGTCCATTTATGTGACCAAAGTCTGGCCCCAAGAGTGTACACAAAAGATTTTAGGGAGAAATAGCAATTGTGCTCTCAGTTGACACCCTAGCATAATTTGCAGTATTTTCCCAGTATAACAAACCTTGAATTGAGGTTAACTAATTTTAATAGAGAGGGTTTAATAAAAAGCTTAATTCATTCACTTTAAAAATGAATTTGAATTAACATTCCTTAATGGTTCCATGTATACAAACCTGTAGCAAGTTGGCTGGATGGCTTAGGAAACTGACAAAAATTATGGCAATTTTTGGAACATGCTACCTGAAGAAACTGGAATCTCCATTCTTTGGAACTTTCAAAAGCAGGTTAGACAGATGCATGGCTGAGATGATTTAGTTGGGGATGATCCTGACTTGACCAGGGACCTATACTAGATGACCTCATAAGTTTCCTTCCAGCCTTACTTTCCTATGGTTTTCATTTCTAGTCACCACTTCAAATTCTTGTGCATAGCCCACCATGCAGTGTGGGGCAGTGGGGGGCAGCAGGGATCATCCTCCCACCTGGCATCACCCAGTGAATAGGGCTTTTTTTTAAACAACTGGGAGCTGGGGAGGACAGGGCAGCCATGTGGGGCTGGGGGAGTGAGCAGGGGTTGGGGCCTGGGAGGGGTCCCTCCATGGTCCCCTCCCCTAGCTCCTCCTCCCCCACCCCTACTTACCAGGTCAGAGTCCAGCTGCTGCTTCCTGCTGCAGCCACTGGGGACTATCCAAATCATCAAAGGTCTCTGAATCTTTCCCAAAGATTCAGAGATCTTTGAATCAATTCAGACCTTTTAATTGGTCCCCTGATTCGATTTGGAGTCAAAGATTCGGCCACCAAATTGGGCTGAATCTCCTCCAAATTGAATCACTTCCCAAAGCTTCGTACAGCCCTACTTTCTCTCTCTCAGTGTCTTGCTATCTCTTTTGGGGGTAAACAGTCTTGGTTTTGTCCAAACATGAAAAAAGATTTTTTGGGGGAGGACGTAATCTAAAACACTTTTGTATGAGAGAAAAAGTATTTCTTGCCTAGCTGTAGAAGTATACTATTTTCTCATTAAACTACAGTCATTAAATAATTTTCAGCCTGGTCCCTTGAAAAAACATGCAATTAATTAATACTTTAGCAAAAATAGAGTTGGCCTTCCTATATCCATCTTGCATTCCTGGTGATCCCACTGAAGCTATGATATAAGTACATATTACTCATATCTTCCCCCATTCAGGAGCCTATGAAACATGCTTTTCTCTTTTTTTAAATAAAAAGTGCAGTTAGTTTGTTAAAAAGTACCTGGATGAGAACTATGACAAATGAAGTAATTTATCTACAGTTGAAATACAACATAAACAATGAAAGCTCACTCTTTCCATATGAGCAAATGGAACTAGGACTGATTTATGGTGCATTTCAATCTCAAGTTAAATGTTTTGAACTCTGCCCAAAGGTAACTTTTCTCAAAGTTTGAGTTAAATTTATTCAGCTGATTTGAGAGGAGAGAAAAAAAGATTTCTTAGACATTAGGCCTGGAAGGGACCTTGTGAGATCATTGAGTCCAGCCCCCCTGCCAGAGGCAGGAAGTCTGCAGGGATCCAGTGATCCCAGCAAGATAAACTTCCAAATGCCTTTTGAATGAGTCCAGAGTTCGTGCTTGCACCATCTCTGGGGGAATCTATTCCAGACCCTGGACACACAGACTGTAGAGAAGGTTTTCCTTATGTCCAGTCTAAACCTGCCTTCCAAGACTTTGTGGCAGTTAGATCTTGTTATCCCTGGGGCCCTGGTGAACAACTCTCTCAGGTCCTGATGTACCCCACTTATATACTTATAGGCTGCTATCAAGTTCACCCTGAGCCTTCTCTTCTCCGGGCTGAAGAGTCTCATGTCCCTCAGCCTCTCCTCTTAAGGCTTGCTCTCTAGGCCTTTGATCATATGTGTGGCTCTCCTTTGGACTCTCTCAAGCTTATCCACATCCCTTCTGAAGTGAGGGGCCCAAAACTGGATGCAGTACTCCAGCTACGACTTCACTATGGCCAAGTAGAGTGGGAGGGTGATAGCTCTGGTTTTGCTGGAGATGCATTGGTGGATGCATGCCAGTGTTTGGTTTGCTTTGCTGGGCATGGCATCACATTGGTAGCTCATGTTCATCTTGTGGTCGATCGAGACCACAAGGTAGTAATTGAGGGTAGTAATTGATGGAAGTCACTCATCGTGGTGTCCTGTGACCAGTGGGGTCCCCCAGGGCTCTGTCCTTGGACCCATACTGTTCAACATCTTCATTAATGATGTGGACACTGGAGTCAGAAGCGGACTGGCCAAGTTCACCGATGACACCAAACTTTGGGGCAAAGCATCCACACCAGAAGACAGGCAGATGATCCAGGCTGACCTGGACAGGCTCAGCAAGTGGGCGGATGAGAATCTGATGGTGTTCAACACCGATAAATGCAAGGTTCTCCACCTTGGGAAAAAAAACCCGCAGCATCCTTATAGGCTCGGCAGTGCTATGTTGGCTAGCACTATGGAAGAAAGAGACTTGGGGGTCATCATTGACCACAAGATGAACATGAGCCTGCAATGCAGTGCTGCAGCTAGTAAAGCGACCAAAATGCTGGCTTGCATCCATAGATGCTTCTCAAGCAAATCCCGGGACGTCATTCTCCCCCTGTACTCGGCCTTAGTGAGGCCGCAGCTGGAGTACTGCGTCCAGTTTTGGGCTCCACAATTCAAAAAGGATGTGGAGAAGCTTGAGAGAGTCCAGAGAAGAGCCACGCGCATGATCAGAGGTCAGGGAAGCAGACCCTACGATGACAGGCTGAGAGCCATGGGGCTCTTTAGCCTGGAAAAGTGCAGGCTCAGGGGTGATCTGATGGCCACCTACAAGTTTATCAGGGGTGACCACCAGTATCTGGGGGAACGTTTGTTCACCAGAGCGCCCCAAGGGATGACGAGGACGAATGGTCACAAACTACTACAAGATCGTTTCAGGCTGGACATAAGGAAGAATTTCTTTACTGTCCGAGCCCCCAAGGTCTGGAACTGCCTGCCACTGGAGGTGGTTCAAGCGCCTTCATTGAACACCTTCAAGATGAAACTGGATGCTTATCTTGCTGGGCTCCTATGACCCCAGCTGACTTCCTGCCCTTTGGGCGGGGGGCTGGACTCGATGATCTTCCGAGGTCCCTTCCAGCCCTAATGCCTATGAAACCTATGAGACACTCGATCGTAGGATTGTAGGACACTTGGTCATAGAAGAGGAGGTAGGTCAGGCAAGACCTTCCAGTAATAAAACTATGCTGGCTGGCATTCAGTAGGCTGCCTTCCACTAGCCTGTTGCTGATGCATCCCTTGATAATTTTTTCCAAGATCTTTCCAGGGATGGATGTCAGACTGATAGGTCTGTAATTTCCTGGATCTTCTTTCCTCCCTTTCTTGAAGATTGGGCCCACATTGGCTTTTTTCTAGTCTTCCGGTACATCACCCAAGCACCATGAGCTTTCAAATATCTTGGCCATATGGCATGCTATGATGTCTGCCAGCTCTTTTAAGACTCTCGGGTGCAATCCGTCTGGACCCGTGTACTTATAGATGTTAAGCCTTTTGAGGTGTTCTCTCACTTGATCCACATCAACTGTGTGCCCATCTCCTGAGCCCTGGATGTTTTGTGTCCTGTCTGACAGCATGACCCCCTTGGGCAGGTGGAAAACTGACACAAAGTAATCATTTAGGAGATTGGCCTTTTCTTGGGCGTCAGACATCAGCTGCCCCATTTAATCTCACAGGGGAGCAACGTTGCTTTTGTTCTTCTCCCAACTTCCCAAATAGCCAAAGAATGACTTTCTGTTATCCTTGATTCTGGTGGCTAGCCTGAGTTCGGTTGCTTCCATGCATTTTCTGGACTTCTCCCTGCAAAGAGTTTAACTCCTCCCCACACCTCCCCCCACCAAAAAAACCCCCAAAACCCCAGTGTTCCCACAGGACGTTGACCAAACTTAACAGGTAATGCTATGTAAAACCAGATTATGGAAAGTACTGGGAAACCTTTCCTCTTACTTAGTACAACAGGAGTTGACAGTGCTTACCACATCTCAAGAGAGATTACAAAATAATGACGCTGTAGATAATTTCAGCATATTTTTTCACGTGTGCAGTATAAAATTTCATTGAGCTCTGCAGTTATTTTTTTGCAGAGTTCTCTGTTGCAGAACTTGACTGCAGCTAAAAAAAACCTCTCAATTGTGCAATTTTGCATATTTCTTCTCTTACTTTCCAACCGTAAAAAGAAAAACTATCGGCAATCAGCTAATACATATTGGATAGAAATATTTCCAGACAACTGCATATTTAGGGTTCAAAGTGTTCACACATGGGGTGTGAGTTCTCCCACTGTAAAGTTAAGGACTGGCTGTAAAACTTGGATATGGCTCTGTAACAGGGCTGGGCCCCAGAGATGATTGTGATGCCCCCTGGTGGCAAAATGGTTCTAGATCTACATCTAAGCTCCCCTCCCTTTGCTTTCACCTGCCACCGCTTGTTATTCTTAATGGATTTGGTAAGGGAGGCTTGTCCAAGGGCCTTAGAATGAGTCTCAAGCTGTCTTCTGGCAAATGGATCCCTCTTGAATCCCAATGATCACAATTTATCCCTATCCTAGGTCGGTCTTCCTGGCCCATACATGTCCACTGGGACATCAGATGTTTTCTGACAGGGGTGGTCAAAAGATAACCCATGGTCCAGATCCGGCCCACCAAGGGATTTTATTTGGCCCACAGCCAGATAAACCCCCCTTAGCCCCACCTAGCCCAGCCACAGGGGGCAGTTTGAACCATGGCACCTGTGGACAGTCCTGCTGCCCCCAGGTGCACAGCAGGGCTGGGGCAGTGCAGCAGCCAGACTCTGCTTCCAGTGGCAGTGGCTCCTTATGTTTGCTGCTACCAATGTCACTGCCACCTCTGGACTTGGCCCCAGTGCCTGGGCACCTCAGCCCATCTGCCCTGTGCCCACTGCTAGGGGCACCAGACAGAGCAATGGGTGGGGCCCAGGCCCCAGTCCCCTGTCCTGCTCCCCATTGCCAATTCCCACCCACCCATGGATTCATCTCATCCACCCAGCTGAGCATGCCCTGCCAGTAGGGGTCCTGAAAGTGTCCATGGAAACCCTGCCCACCCACTTTCTCCATACAGTGCCCCCAGACTAGTCTAGTAATCTACCACTTAGGGAGATTTGGTGAGCTGTTTTGGACAGGGAGAGGGGATGCTGACCCAGTCCACAACAACTCACCAAAACTCCCTAAGTGGCCCTGAAGCCCAAATAATTGCCTACCCCTTGTGGGCTATTCATAGCCTCTGACCTCCTCTACAGCTGTGTCCATGCCTCACAGGTGTAAACAACTACTCAGTGGGTGCTCAGCCCTAATCTCTGCTTCAGTCCATTCAGGCCTCTTTGCCTTCCTTCAGACTCTGCCCCTCCTGAGGCACAGGTCTGTGTCTCTATCAGTCACTTCCCCTCCAAGGGCTCAGACTATTATGTCTTTTTCTATTTCTGCCCCTCCTGGGCAATGGGCCCCAGCCCTAGTTATCATCTCTTGGGCTGTGGTTTTGCCCCTGAGGGACACTGTGCTCCAGTCTCTCTCTCTCTGCTCCAGTCTTGCTCTCCTTGGCAGGAATCTCTTCTGTGTCTTGGGCCCAGCCCCTTGCAAAATTCCCCAAAATAGTCATGTGCCACTCTGACACCACTGGGACCTCCAACCAGAGATGCCAAGTACATGGGGGTCCAAGGGCCCTGGCCCCACTGGAGAAGAGGGCTGTCACCTGAAATGCATGAAACTTTCCACATGTCAGTCATCTTAGGCACCCCTAGCAAAAATAAAAATCGGCACCTATGCCTCCAGCCTCCCTTTCCTGGTCTCAAATGTAGTCCACCAGTCATAACTATAATCAAAACATAAGCACACTTGCTACCACACAAACTGTAAGTCTACTGGCTATATAAGCAGCTACCCCTGTAAGCCTTTAATTCCTTACTTGTGGTCTTCATGGCAGACTGCTTGTGGAAGGAAGGGATACTCACCAAAGGGGAACCCAAGAATAAGGACCTCTGGGAATTCCCCTCACAGCACCTGGGTAAAGCAGGGTGGCCTGGTAAGGGCTGGAGAATACTCATGTGCTTCTGTAGGGGTAGTGACAGCACGATGGAGAAAGCAAGAGCCCTGCTTTGTGATCTCCTGCTCACTCCGCATTGGAGGATGCCCTAAGGCCAGCAGTATATCTGGACATCTAGTGTGGGAGAAAGTGGGTGAGAGAACAGTGTGGAAGCACTGTGTGGAGCCACACCCTGGTGAGAGTAAGTCAGATGCTGACAAAATTGGTGAAGGGAGAACCTCGTTAGCTCAGGAGTTTGGAGGAATATCTGGCACTAAACCCCTGGAGAGGCAGCAAGTAGAGGAGGTCCTGGGACCCTCTCACTGAGTCAGGTACAGAGAGGGAGGAGTTATCATTTTGGATCAGAACCTGATGCAGCTGGCTAGTGGTGACAGCACCAGACCATATCTAACCCCTGAGTTAAGTGTGTTTGACTAGTCAATGAAATTCATTGGACCAACTGATTTATTTTCACTAAAATTAATTGGACTAATTGGTTTATTTAATGAACAGCCAATTAAATCAATTGGACCACCTGATTTATTTAGTAAACAATGAACTGTGGATGCCTCCTTGATTGCACTAATTATTGTTAGGGAACTGATCTGCTAATTTGCTTGGATGGACTTATTCCCTTGGGAACCTATGCTTTAGAGACCCCTTTGTTTTGAGCTCACTGGGAATCCCTACGTGACAATTTAAAAAGTAAATTGAACAAGTTGATTTCCTGAGGATTAATGAATGATGGATCTTGCTTTTGAGTTTCACTATTTGTTATTTGCTTATGAGCCATTGATCAGGTGGGAGCTCAGGCAGATTGAACCTGGGTCTGAACTGACATCATTTTTCCCAGACTTACATTGATAGCATCCACTAAGCCAGCCTTGTGGGCACAACATGCTGTGAGAAGGAGATTGGACACCAGCATAATATCCGGTTGGTATGTGGAAGGGGCATGAGGGGAGGTGGATCCCCATATATCGCCCTTGCATGTGGCCCGCACAAACCACAGTTAATGACCAGGAACCCTCCCAATAGTATTCAAGATCAAGGCATGGCAGGAAATGAGAGGGACAAATTTCATGAGTGGAATATGCTGAGGGTCAAACTGTCCAGCCCAAAAAGTTAGCACCGCAGGGGCTTACTGGTGGCACCACTCACACTGCTCCCACTAAGTCTCTCAGATATATGGATCTTTGAGTGCAGAGCTCCTTCCCTGGGTACCTTGCGGTCCTTAAGGCAAAAAATCCTCAGCCATCACTTCTGTGGAGTTTTTTCATGGCAGAGCTCCTTCCCTGGCCACCTGCAGGGCCAGACTGACAGGAGAAACCCTTTGATAGTCCCTGAGGATTTCTAGCTTTTCCCTGCTTAGGTACTCAGCACCTCAAATAGGGAGAGGGTCATATTTTACCCAACTGTAGCTTCCCAGTGACCAGGTCACAGCAAGGAACCTGCACTTGACAAACTCCCACTTCCTGACAGCCAGAACTGTCTAGCCAGAGTAAAAGCAAAGCTGAGCCCGAGCCCCTGCTGGCTGCTCTGGACAGGATTTATAGACTTCTAATCACACCACCTGTCACTCACCCAATGGTCCAATCATTACCCTTTACACAATACCCAATTAAATTCCAACCTGGGCAATACTTAATAGGTCCAATCAATTCAAACTATTTCAACTCAATACAAGAACATCATCATAATTAACATATCAACATTGATATATCAACATTGATAAACAGTTGCATTACCATTTATATATTGCACAGGCCCAGACCTTAAAAGTGGGCCATGACTTCATCAAGGTTGAGAGTTCAAACCCTCTAAAAACTTCTCACCTTTAGTCATATGGTACATGGACTATCATATGGACTTTCACTGTTCTACAAAGTCCTGCCCCTGAAGGTCAAGTGATTCTCCCCACCCCCTGCAGGAATTGCTCATCAGGACCTGCTATCTAGTTTCCAAAGGAGCTTACAATCACTACCATCTCTGCTTCCTTGTTGCCCGTCTAGGCCCCTCCTTATTTCCTTATGGCAGCAGAACTACTTTTGCACTAGACAGTCCTAACCTTTGGCTTCTAATTGCCTGTCTTCCTGTAGCTAGCTCACTCTGAGCAACGTTCCCTTGACTGGCTGCAGTTATTCCCCATCGCCTTAATGTGCAGCCCTCTGTCTAAGGAACAGCATGCCTTGGCTGCCTACTTCTTTGCGACAGACCTTTATTCCACTGCCTGACCTTTCTCTGCAGCAAGTTTTCCCTTAAAGTAACAGAAGTGCTAGTTTCCCTGTTATAGGCTCTAAACTCAAATTCTAAGCCCCCCAAAATTCCCTGAAAGTTAGAGGGGAGATTTGATCCAGCTAATTGTATTAAGTTTCCCACACCATTTTAGACTACATTCTCAGTAAGTAGTTGTATTATAAGTTATATGTATTATGATAGCATTGGTAGTATAAGAGATGCTGCAGGTGTGATGGACTAGAAATTATGCAAGAGGCAAAGATTTCTTATGGTGATCTCTTATTGGATGAACGGTGTAGCTGGGATAGAGTTAGTAAAGTTTTTGAAAGCAAGATATTCTGCTAGGCCCCTATACTGTATGTACTGTATTCTAAAGCAGAGAAGAAGTTATATATCTAGTTTTTTCTCAAGGTCTCAGTTTTAATCTGGCTAGGTTGCCGGTGATTAAATCTTAGGCCTTTCCATGACTGTTTTTAGTCTTTTAAAACAAATAAATTAGTTGCTGACATAAGTTGAGACCTGATGAAGAATGTTGCTTTTCTCTCTCAAGAGAAATCACAAGCATGCAGATGTTCAGGATTTTTCTCCCAGAACAAAAATGGCTGCTCTAAGAGAAAAAATAACCCAGGAACAACCAGGGTTTAATCACTCCCAGGAGAGTTTTTCTTGGGATAGCAAACGCAAATGCCTGTACACATTCTCTTCTGACAGCAACCACATTACAGTTCTCCAGCATCCCAGGGTGCTTTGCTTTGGACTTTTCCACCCTCCACCCAGGAGACAATGTGTTGCTTCCTGGTCTTGGCTGCTCCAGCTGAGCAGGGAGCAGAACATGCCACCTTCATGCTGCAGGGGCCAAAAGGCCGTTTGGGTCAGCCAATGAGGGCTGCCCCATGCACTGCTGCCATTCAATCTCTAGGCAGGCTGAGGGTGTTTGCAGATCACTCTGAGATGTGTGCAGAAGGTCCCCTTGGTTGGACAGCTCAGTACTGAATGCTTGTCAGGGGCTCAGCATTTGAATGGCTGTTCAGGCATTTTTGGATAAATTTTTCTACCAAGATACAAGTCTGGGCAAATTCTCCCAGATTATTTGAACATATGTACATAACTATTTACTTTAAAATTTAATCTTAAATCAGCAACACCCAGCTGTTGCCCCCATGCCATATCTAATGCTTCACTCTTTCATGCAGTTAACAAGTTGCATAGACATATTATTTAGTAGATAATGGCATTATACCCATATTCTATCAATTTCAGATTGAAGGATTGTGTGCAATGCTACTCAGTATTTTTCAGCCAATAAAGTAGTTTTCCTCATTTGCTTTCCTATTCTGAGTTTTTTTTAATTTTGTTTTGTTTTGTTACTATTAGGAACATAAGTAGTGTCATACTGGATCAGACCAGTGGTCCATCTAGCGCAATATCCTTTCTCTGACAGTGGCAGAAGTGGATGCTGATCCATTGATTGGATTAGAGATGCTGGAGAAAGCATTTCCAATCATTCTGTTTCAATAGCCATTAACAGCCCATTAATTTTTCCAGTCCTTTTTTTAACTTGGTTATGCTATCTACCTCCTCCACCTCCATGGCAAAGAATTCTGCAAGTTAACTACTGTTGTCTAGCATATTATAAAAATAACAGTACTCTTTACCTGAAAACTAAATAGTGTAGCAGTCTAAAAAAGTGGGGACCTAAAGTGTTGATGTTAAACAACATAGATATAAAATATCAACTGAAGTTAAACAATTGTTCATTCAATCCCAGTACAAACTAATAAAGATAATTCCTGTGCTCCCCCTGAAACCACTCATCACACACACATTCTCTACATATAAAGATATATATCTTTTGCAACCTAGTTTGGAGTTGGGCTGATTGGAAGAAAGGAAGCAATTATTTGCATGACTTGTAAAGGACATAAACTACTATAAATCAATGTCTTTGGTTTACAGGTTAAGCAGGCAGGCTTAGTACCAACTTGTCAAGGAGTGCAACTTCAGGCTGGATGGACATTACCTCAAGGGGTATTGTTTTTGTTCTTTGTGCTGGTTTCTTTTCTTTTACTGAGGACATTTCCCAAACAATGCCAAATCACAGTTAGTGGTTTTGTGACTGGGATGGAGTCATAAGTGATGGAGTCCAAATGCAACACATTCTTTTCACAGAAAACCTTCAGATTTGGTTTTTTTAAAGGCAGTGTGAAAGAGTGGAGTGGCTTGGCACATTGAACAATGAGATACCTAGGTGACAAAAATTATTAAAATGCTTCCTATTCTGAACTTATACTGCAGAATGTCTTTCAGTAAACTGTTCCAGTCAGATGCAGGTAGGATGAAATAATTCTTTTGTGTGCCTGACAGCAGCTTCTACATCCTGACAAGATTGCTCTTAATTCTGGGCTTGCTGTGTGGGATAGGAATCAGACAGCTACTTCATAGATCTAGTTTGGCAACTCAGCAGGAAGACTGTCAGCCAGTTAATAGAAAAAATGAGATTTAACTGTGTGGTGAGGATTCTTTCATTTAAATACAGAGACCAAAGCAAGAAGGGGAAAGTAATCGTAAATTATAAAACTATAGCCTTTGTCTTGTCTAAGATTTTATTCTTATTTTTTGTTTTTATTTTTAGGATAAGAGGTATTGTGGCCCAGTGACTCATGGAAGGTGAGAGACTTGGGTTCCATTCCAAACTCTGCCATTATCTGCTGGATGATACATGAGAGTCAATTTTCCCCCTTCTCTTCCCCATTAGTAAATGAGGAGAATCATGACATTGACCTTCTTAGGAAAGAGTTTTGAGATCTCTGCATGAGAAACTACAAGGTAAGAAACAATATACATAAGGAATGAGCTGTAAATATGATATATCTAATAGGGCTGTGAGAAACAGCACCATTTTGTTCCAACTTCTGTTTCACCATTTTGACAGGACAGTGTTTCATTTTGAGTTTCATTTCATTTTGAAAGCACTGTTCCATTTTGTTTTGTTGAATCTGTTTTGCTGTTTCAACGCTGTTTTGATGTTTTGCCCATAGGCTATGATGGGGAAGCACAAAACTGCTTATAACTTTGTCATTGTTTGGCAGATTTGGATGAAAATAGCAAGGTTGGTAGCCCCTTCTGAGGCCACAAAGCCTGCCAGGTTTGAAGGGGATAGATGCAGGGGTTTCTGGGAAACTGCACCTCAAGCTGCTGACAAAACTCACGACACGTGATTTTATGTGTGTGTTAAAGTGCACCCTCATTGGCACTGGGGCCTCTACATGACATGGTAGTGTGCCCCAATGAGGTCTTCTCCTCCCCTATAGCCTCAGCCTGGTCCACCACTTTAAATGACAACAGGTAATAACTTAGTAAGCAGCACAGGCAACCAAACTGTCATAGTCAATATCAGAACAGTCCTTGCCCCCACTTTCTCCTCCCTCTCCTTACTTTGTTTCCCTGCAGGCAAGCCGGGCTTCAGCTTTGAAACATTAAATGTTTTGACTGCCCTTGTTTCATTTCAAGGCTTTTTGAAGCCCTTCGTTTCATTTCAATTTCTCTGTTTTGAGCTTGAAACAAGTAGAAACAGCATCAAAACCAAACAGCCGGCAAAATTTTGCACAGCACTAGTATCTGATCTTTAGTGGGACTTGACACTCTCACATGACATCCTCTTAAGCAAACGAAGAAAAAACATTTTAGAGGAAATTAAGGTAGGTACAGAATTGCTGGAAAACCATGCACCAAGGATAGTCAATAACTTACTCGAACTAGAAGAATGTACCAAGTAGGGTTTGCTGTTAGTCCATGTTTTCATCATGACTTGGGTGATGGAATATAAAGTATATGTATCAAGTATATTTACCTGATTATAATACAAATTTTCTTTCCCATTTAACATGGGGGAGAATGCCCCTCACCTTACAATCAAGTACAAGATAGCAGGGAACAAGCAGCTGTTGTGGCTCTAGCCCCAACCCAGGGTTTGAGCCAGAGCCACAGCCAGAACTGCAGTTTCCACCTGCCCCCCAGTGCTTCTGCACGCCCCACCACTCCTTCCCCACAGTCCCCAATCTCCTTCCCACCATGGCACTTCTCCCCTCTTCTCCCCCTCTGACCGCTTCTCTTTACCTTTGCTCTGTGCTGGCAGGCTCCATCCTCACTGCACCCTGGAGCATATACAGCATGTGCTTCAGCCTGGGCCTGTAACAGTAGTGCTGGCTCCATGCCACTGCAAGGGACTGGGCCGAAGCCATGCTCCAGGTTGCAGCACAGATGGAGCCTACCACCACAGAGCAAAGGTTGGGGGGTGGAGAGTTAGGTAGAGGGGGGAGAGACAATGGGGATGGGTGGGGGGAGCTGGGAGGAAGAGAAGGCAAGGACCTGAGGTTGCATGGTGGCAGAAGCAGCATGGAAGGGGGGGGGGGGGGGGAAGGAAAGGCAGCTTAGGACAGCCTGATGCTGTGGGGAAGAAGGTACTAATAGTAGGGGGACAAATTTAAAAATGATCCTTCAAGAATTAGGTTGCATACTTGTAAAATTATAATAAATTGATAATTTTTTCATGTATAGAATCTAACTACTGGGGGAGAGCATCTTAAATTCAGGATTATCTTGTATTCAGGTAGACATGGCAACTTCATTGCTGATGTCAAGGTTGGAAGGGCTGCAGGGACTTATAGGACAGGATTAGGACTCAAAATTATTTTGACAATCTTAGAGAAATAGTCTGAAATAAAAAAGGCTGATATTCAACAAAAACAAATCCAGCTAGAACATTTAGGTATGAAGAAGTAGCCACCCAAATATGAAATGGGAAATGGTTGCTTTAACAGTAAATCTACAGAGAAGGGAATCATGGGTTAGAGCAGATAAACTAAATATGAGCCAATTATGTCATATAGCTTTGAAAAAATAATCCAACATCACTCTGGGATGAACAGAAATATCATGTATAGACAGAGATGATCTGAGCAGGGTGCTGGGCCCAGGGCAATCAGCTTGTACAGGGCCTTGCTCCAAGATGTAAGGAAGCTAGCAGCAGATTCGGCGGCTGGGGGTGGGGTGCCAAGAGGCTGGACATGAAGCCGGTGGCAGCGCAGAGTTGCCACAGCCTCTCTGCCTGGATCTACAGGGCCCCCATATCGCGGGGGCCCCCATATCATGGGGCCTGAGGCGGTCACCCTGATTCACCCAGCCCTAGGTACGGCATTGTGTATAAAACCTATACAAGTTTTCTACTCAGCGCTAGTAAGTACTCAGTACTTCATCCAGTTTTGGAAACTTCACTTGAAAAAGAGGCATGGATAGAATGGGAATAGTTCAGAGTAAACAACAAAAATGAACAGAAGTCTAGAGACTATGATCTAAGGAGGAAAGATGGAAAGCACCAAGTTTCTTTAGTCCAAAGAAAAGACTGGAGAGAGAGACGATAGCAGTTTTCAAATGTATAAACACTTACTGGAAAGAGGAAGGTAAGAATTTGTTTTCTCATGTCCACCGAGGATAGAAAAGGAGTGTTGGGATTTAATTATATCAAAGATTTAGGTTAGAGATTAGGAAAAGCTTCCTTACCCTAAAGGTTAGTTAACACTAGAATATGTTTTATGAAGAATAGGTTGTGAAATCTTTATTACTGAAAGTTCAAGAGCAGGGCTGACAAATGTCTGTCTGCAACAGTGTGGCATAGGTAACTGTGCCTTGTGAGCAGGGAACAAGATGACTTCAAACGCCCCATTTTCTATGATTCTACATAAGAGCTAGTAATTATTATTATACTTCAAAAACAAGAAGTGGTTTCAATGATTATGTGCAGGGCTGTTTGAGTGGTCCTTCAAAGAAAGTTACAAAATCTCTGCATGCTGTGTATCTGACTCTTATCTGAATGAAGATGCATAAAACTCTTTAAAGAGAAATATCTTTATCTCCTGTCTGTTGCCCTCATGCTGCATTCATTTTATTGAGTATTTTGCTTTTGCCTATGACTGTGATCATTCATTTTTCATCTATCAAAAAGCTTCAAAAAAAAAATGCCAAAGAGAAGTACAATATTTTTGAGTCTACCATTTTCATGAGTGTTTTGCCATAGTTTCGCTAGTCAAAGTCTGATAGACTGAAAAACCATTGCTTTTCTTTTCCCTTATTAATACTTTTTGGCAGCTGCTGCATCCCAGATTGCATTACATTTCTCATTATTTCAAGGTTGTTGTCCAACTGGAAGGCACCCGTAGCATATTAAAATACAGGTGAATAATAGCAATGTTGCATAAAATAGTTGGTTTCTGCATAAGTAAATTGTGTCAAACTGCTTGAATTATCCAGTTGTTCTATCTGTATCTCATCTTACATAGCCTGAATTAGACTTGTGAGTTCGGAAAGTCACATTGGCAGATTGCCATACCCTCATTAATATTTTAAGAGTTCTAATGATCTTAGCCAAACTATGTATATATAGTTAGTGTTCTAATGAAAAGATAAACAGGATTGCAAGGTGGTGTTTATCAAACTGTACGTTGAAACTAGTCTTGAAAATATTTGAATACCAGCAAATTCACCGGAATTGTGGAAATTTTGATTATTTTAAATCACTATGTTTTTTACATCAATTCAGAAATCAGTGGTTTGTGGACATATGGAATCTAGATACAAACTTAGAGTTATGTGGGTGTTAATCCATTGCAGATAGCACTAGGAATAGAATTTCCTGATTTTAGACTCAGCATTACTAGAAATGGGGTCAAATTGTTACAGTTTCGAGGGCAAGTGAAATGCATATAGAATTACTGCTGGTTAAGGTTCAGGCTCTACAAAGCTTACATTTTTAAAAATTATGAAGAATATGTAGTTAATCAAGCAAGGCTTAAAATTGCCCGCACCAAAAGAAACTCTCTGTTAATAAATATCTCAAAACATTTGACATTTGCATGGAAATGGCTAGAACAATGTAACTACAATCCTTGCTTGGAAAATCTGAGTTCTCAAATTTAACAGCTTATTTCACTTCCAGGAACTGTCTTATTCTAAAAGAAGTGAAGATATTTTATCAGTGAAAATAAGTAGTTCCAGGATCTTCCAAAGATTTTTTAACAAGTGTCCTCCCACACCTCTAATAGAATATACTTGACAGACTTTAATGACCATTTTCTAATACTTCCATACCTCTTCAATTCCAATTACAACTGCTGCTTTTGAATTGACAGATAAACCTACTGTTGCACACCTTACTCACTTGAGTAATCATTACCCCCTGAGTATTTCACTTATAAAAACTGCTTAAATGATTAAGGATAGCAGTATGAGCCCTTAAAGATGTGGCATGAGAAGAGATGACAAGGACAGAGTGGGTTTTATTTATCCTGTAATTTTGTATTACACTCTTTTGTACTCACAGTAAATGAAAAGTTTTGTAGCTTGGCAGGCCAGCACTGTTGTAAAGTATAGTTATCACCAAATATGATCTTATAAATAATAACCTTATGGCTTTGTCTCAGCCTGTATTACAGTGGCTATCACTGATTGTTCCTGTTCCCATCAAAGCCAAGCTATGATTTCCAGGGTGTGAAGTGTACTGATTATTCATATCCTTGAATTGCATGATTTCTTTTAGCTTTATTTTCCATAAGTAACTGTGGAAAACATCATTTTATTCAAATGGCAACACTGCCATTTAAATGTTAATTTTCCAGTTCTTTGTATTTCTGATTCTCCTTTTGAAACTTTCAAAGGTATCAGTACTTTAACATTTTTGTAGAACTGAATGACTTCTGGTTTATCAGTTCAGGGAGATTCCAGAATTATTCTTCTATTTTGTATGGTCATCTCCTCCTTGCAAAAATCTTCTTTTTATTTTCCTCTTTTTTGAGACAGTAGTTTGACTATGAAACTCTTTATTTACTTATTCATATATTCAACTGTTATGAGTGCATTGTTTGTTATCCTGCACATTTTCAAGATTTTAATTAATTTTAATTTCCTATTTCTACATGACTAGAATTAGATAAATGTATTTAAATATTCTACATGTTTTTCTATGGATATTTCAAGCAATTTATCTTTGGATTTCAAGATGGTGGCAAATTATATTGAAATAGTGCAGAAGGCTTATAGCCAGGAACGAAACTAGCACTGCAAAGAAGGATTTCTTTCAAATTTTAATTAATTTTTAATTTATAGTTTTAAATACAATGGGGTTCATATTTCATTATAACCAGTCTCAGACTGTAAATCATGCAAGAGCTGTTTTCATAATAAAGCAAACTAAAACTAAATGTAGTACAAAATGTTTCAGTGTGACAAAGACACACTAAGTGCTATTATCAATTTAATAAACTTTAATAACAATTGCAAATAGGTCATATTGTTTACAGAGAAAAAGGATGGTTAGAATTTCTATTTACATATGAGGACACTTTAAAGATTACTTGTAAATTGTGTTAATCATTCACATAAGTGTAAAGAAATCTTATTTATAATAAAATATCAGAAAAAGATCTCTAAAACTAGAGAATATGAAAGGGGAAAAAGAGATTGTTCTTAGCTGGAGCCTTATACTTATGTGTTATGACTTAAATGTAGCAAGTCCTTACCACCTGACCTGGAACAGTAACTAATTTATTTCCTCAGGGAAGAAAGCGATGAGAGTACAATAGGTCCCAGTCCCAGTGTCTGTAATTCACATCCACAACATGGGACACGTCTATATGCGCATTAATCTGCTATAGTTATGGCTCATTGGGCTTTTTTACACATGTAAGCACTGCAGTGCCAGGCACTTTGAAAAGTGCCCGGTGCTGTGACACATGCAGTTGTATAAGCGGCGAAGTGTATGTCAGCATGAAAAAATGGTTACAGCGTGCTTTTGAACTGAAACACCTTGGAGGTGCTTTAGTTTGAAAGCGCACCACTTCCATTTTCTGTGCACTGACGCACATTTCACCACTTATACAACTGCATGCAGTGCAGTGCAGGTCAGCTTGTGCACAGAATGGACTTGATTCATTGAGTCTGCTCCAAAGTGGCGGATCTCCAGCATATCACGGGAGAAAAGGGCATGTGTATAAATGCCCATTAAGTTTAGTACCTATAATAACAGGCACTAACTAAATGCACAGTAACTGGCAATACTTTGCAGTAGTGCTGGTATATGCCTTTTAAGTGATGCTAATGCACAGTAATCTAATTCTACTGTGCATTAGTGCAATAGCACAGCTTTTCTGTGATAAGCTAATGTGCAGTAGAATTAGTCTACTGCACATTTGGCGTCTTGTGTAGATGCATTCATGCAGGTGCAAAGTTGGTATTAAATGCCACCACATAAGAAGAAGTAGCATTTAATAGACTCTTTAAACACGAGTTAAATAGCTTGACTGGGTGCATGGAAGTGGAGAAGCAAGTAAAATCAGTCACATGTTGTAAAGAAGAAACAAGGTGTATAAAAGACAATAGGAAGTTCTTGCAACAAAAATGCCCATGTGCCATATCTGCAATGCTGCAGAGGCCTAAAATGGTATGTGCTAAGTTCTAAATTTTACAACTCAGGTATCAAATGTTAATTCCTTAAATCTTTGTTTACCAATATGGCATTGTTTTCAGAGAAGCTAAGCATCCACAGTCAGATCTGACCTTTCCACTCCATCTTGGCTGGGGTGGGGAGAGTTGGGGGAGGGTGGGGAGTTTGGGTAGTAGACAAACTATAAATGTAGAGGAGAATCTCAATGTTCCTACTGAATTCTTCCTTTCCCTTTCAGGGATATTTCAAATAACAAACTGGCAGAAACCAAAGTTAACAATGTACTACGAATGTAGAGAAGCTTGCACCAACTCCCTGCTCTGGGTGTAACATCTACTGCACTCCATGCATTGCCATAGCCTTCCTCTCTTCACAAATGCAGCCACTTAATGTACCTGTCATGTCTTGTCATTCCTAGCGGGTGGGGCCCTGAAGAGACAGAGTCCAGCCAACCTGTTTGTGGCACCACAAACTGCACACAACAAATGTGCAACTGTATGCCTTACTACAAATTTGCAGCGTGGGGCCAAAAGTTGATACCAGATGTCCCGGATCTGTGGCTCAAGGTTTGGACTCTTAAGTCATCTCAAGACCCACCAATGAGCCAGGGTAGAGATCATCCTCTAACTTACGGATCGTCACTGCTAACTACACATATCTGCTAACAATTTTATTTATTTATTTATATTCTAATATTATAAAAGCCTAAATCTGTCTGTCTGTCTGCCCAAAACACTTTATACACACTCTGATTGGCTGACAAACAGCCAATTAGAGCACAAAGAAGTGTCCTGACAGAAGGCAGCCCGCTGCCATGATGGTGGGGACACAGAGGATGGAGCGGGGGGGGGGGGTCAGAGCCAGATATACAGTTGCCACCTGCCCCCCAATGCCTCTGCATGTGCATGCCCCACAACTCCTTCCCCACAACCACCAGTCTCCTCCCCCTCCATGCCGCTTCTCCCCTCTTCTCCCCCTCTGACTACTTCTCCTTACCTTTGCTCTGCGCTGGAAGGCCCCATCCTCCCTGCAGCCTGGAGCATTCAGCATGCGCTCCAGCCTGGCCCTGTAACAGTAGTGCTGGCTCTGTGCTACTGCTATGGGGCGGGGCTGGGCTGGAGCCATAGCCATGCTCCATGCTGCAGGTTGCAGCAGAGATGAAGCCTGCCACTGCAGAGCAAAGGTCAGGGGGTGGAAGGTTAGGTGGGGGGAGCTCGGAGGAAGAGGAGGCAAGGACCTGAGGCTGCATGGTGGCAGAAGCAGCAGTGAGGGTAGAAGGGGGAGGGCAAGGAAAGGGGGATTGGGGAAGCCTGATGATGTGGGGAGGTAGGTAATAGTAGAGGGACAAATGTAAAAATGATCCTTCAGGAATTTGGTTCCATACATGTAAAATTATACTAAATTGATCATTTTTCCATGCATAGAATCTAATTACTGGGGGGAGAGCATCTTAAATTCAGGATTATCTTGTATTCAGGTAGACATGGCAACTTCATTGCTGATGTCAAGGTTGGAAAGGCTGCAAGCTCTTATAGGGAAGGATTAGGACTCATAATTATTTTGACTATTTTTAGAGAAATAAAATTTTCTTGGAGCAGCAGCAACAGAGCAGATGGCAGGTAAGTAAAGTGGAGTCAGGGGCTCAGGCTCAATACAGGATGGAGAGGAACAGGCTGGGGCCCAATGCAGGGGAGAGAGGAGTGGGCCCAGGCCCAACGCAGGGTGGGGAGAGGAGTGGGCCCAAGCAGGGGAAAAGCCAGCCCACCACAGCGGGGGGGGGGGGAGAAAGAGGGCCTGGCCCAATGCAGCTGCAGCAGCAGCTGGGGGAGGGAAAGGGCAGGCCTCCTCCCCAACTCAGGCCCAGACCCACCCCTCCCGCAGCCTCCTCCCCCACATCAGCCCTAAGCCTGCTCCTCCCATCCCCGAGCAGCCCCAACACAGGGAGGAGGAGCAGGTACGCCATGGTGTGGCATGATGGTGGGGCCAAGGGAGGACTGGGCCCAGGACCAACATGGGATGGGGAGCGAACGTGAGCTGGGGGAAAAACTGGCCCACTGTGGTAGTGGGGGAAGGGACAGTGGGCGCAGTCTGGCCCGGCCCAGCCCAAGATGACAGCTGTGGGAGGAGAGGAGGAGCGAGTCTCCTCTCCGCATTGGGCCCGGGCCCACTCCTCCCCTGCCCCCACTCTCCTTCATCAGCCCCAAGCCTGCTCCTCCCATCCCCACACTGTTGCCAGGTCGGCCCAGGCCTGATACTCTCCCCCCTGCCCCGCCGCGGTGACCCAGCTTCTCCCCACCCTCAGGCCCAGCCCTCCCCAATGTCAGGCTCAGGCCTGCTCCTCCCTTTCCCCTGCCGCTGCGGCAGGGAGGTGGGGTATGGGCCCAGACCCCAAGCAGCAGGACGGAAGGGGGAGCAGGCCCAGACTGGGGCTCTTTCCCCACCCACCCCCTCTCTCATTCTTGATGGGCAATTGGCTAGTGTATATCCAAGTGTGGATATTCTACATAACAACATCTTCCATCAAAATGGATTTCTGTCATTTGTATAATATTATGCAGAAGGTCAATCTAATGATTTTAGATAAAACTGGTATAATTCTTCTGTAGTTCCAGACAGACTTAGGCTTTTATAATTATATATTCTAATTATAAAACTCTGTCTGTCTGTCTGTCACACTTTATTCACACTGTGATTGGCTGATGGAAAAAGCCAATCAGAGTGCTTCAAGCGTGGTGGGGGGGGGGCACTGCCATGATTCCGAAGCCACACCGAGAACCAGACAAAGGGGCGCTCCCTGCAAGAGGAAGAACAGCAGCAGCATGGAGCGTTAGGTGGCAGCACTCCATCCCAGCTCCCTCCCTCCCTCCCCAACCATCATTCTTGATGGGCAATTGGATAGTGCGTATATACACACAAACACACACACACACACACCCTATATATAGAGAGAAATACACACACACACACACACACACACACACACACCCAGAAGAATCATACGAGTCTTCTGTAAAATCATTAGACTGGACTTCTGCATAATATTATACAAATGACAGAAATCCATTTTGTCAGAAGATACTGTTTTGTAGGCCCATTTAAGAATATTTAAAGCTAGTTTTAAGCAATTTTGATTGACTTCAACAAGTAGGTGCATAACATTTCTGAAGATCAAGCCATTTGCCTGATTTTCAACATCTAAGTTTAGGTGTAAAGAGAGCAGATTTTCTGTAAGATCTCTTTATCAGAGGATGGAAGCTGCAGAAGGAAGATTGGAAGTATAATAGGACCTTTTCTTCTTGTGTTAAGGTTTATATATAGTATAAATATAAAACCAAGTCTAAAACAAATTCTCAAATAAAGCTGGTTCATATCCCAAATTAGCTTTCCAAAGAATAGCAGCAAAATGGATAAAAATACATGTCTACTTGCTTCCCTATGAAATCAACTTGAAGGCTCCCATTGACTTCAAAAAGTCAGACTGTACAGTCAGGCTAATAGTTAATAGGGCCTGACCCACAACATACCATCTTTTGGTCATCTATAGTAATATATTTTATCTATTAATTTGTTTGGAGATGAATGTACTGGGGTCTGTTAAAAAGTCAACATTTCCCTCTCCTCTCCCACATTATTTTAGTATTAGAAGAGAAGTTCCTGTCAAATTCATAAATTGATGCCAGAACGGTTAATGGCTTCAGAGTAATCTTCTCTGTTAGAAGCATTCAGTTACAGATAATTTAGGCTCAGGGAGGTTTTTGTAAATGTTAAGCCATTAGATAACATTGTTATCTTATTCACAAAAGCAGAGACCAATCAAAACAAAAGAAGGCATATCATCAGCAATCAGCTTGCACATAAAAAATCAATAGCATACAGGGAACATCAACTAACTGTAGCACATACATTTAAAACAAAAACAAAAAACTCCCAAAACACTACAGTGAAGAGCCAGAGAAACAGTCATTGGCCAACATTATGTGATGAAGAAACCACCTCTTTGTTAATAAAACCTTTTTGAATTTGTATCCTAAAAACAGATGTAATATTAGCACCTGAAATCTAAATTCTGAAGGTTTACTTTTCATCAAGTCTACAACATGTTTACAACAAGATGGGAAAGGATGGAAAAAAACTAAAATCAAAATAAAACCCCTGAGAATCTGTTACTGTTTGTCAGCAAATCATTTATTTTTCTCAGAAGAACAGTTTTTGAGCTGCAAGGTCTAATACAAGACACCCAAAAGTCCAGATTGGAAATGTTCATACAGTGATTTTTTTTGTTCCAGATGGACAATTATGAATTCACCTTCAAGGACACAGAGATCAAACATTGGCTGGTAACAAGATCCAATTCCCGCTCCCTCCCCCCCCCGCCCATGTTTCAGAACTGTCTAATTGCTCAGATGGTGAAAACAGAAGGAAAAATACCCTCTGCCATGTCAGGTGCCAGCCAACAAAGAAAAATTAAGGAAATCAAAACAATGAAGAGAGTCTTGGAACAGAATTCTCCTTTCCAAGTCCATATATCTGCAGTGCAGATCTCTTGCATAAATTCAGCATATGAATAAGACATTTTAAAAAGGAACCAATAGGATATGTGGGTTGATGCAAAGATATAAAGAGAAGTAACTTCAGTGTCACTGATAAGAGAGTTTAGCCCATTATTGCTGACATAAAGGAGAAATATAATGAAAGGTTTAATAGATAATTGAATTTGAAACTCAACATACTTTGTCTAGTATTCATATCAGACATGTCAATGAAAGGACAATTAGCTGGACTGCAATATAAAATGGTCAGAAGAAATTGGCATTTATAGTAGTGAAGAATTTGTAGCAAATAAAATTAAATACCACGTCCTAATAAAAAAGCCACATATGGTAAAAAAGAATTATTTTCAGGGAGAAAATAATATGGGCTAGAGTCAATCGGTTGAGGGAGATGGAAAGAATAAAAATAAATCTATGAATTCAAGACTATGGACTGACTTGTGTCCAATGGTGGATATCCAAGTAACTTGAAATAGGTGCATCATTAGAATACAGCTGTCATCACAGTCCTTAAAACCAATGAATCAAATGTTTATACTTAACACCAGTACAGGTTTTAAATGACTTGTACAGAAACAACTGAGCACAGAATCTGGCACAATAACATATTACATCTAATGGCATCACATTACATCTGCTACTTTTATGTCAGAAGCTCAAATATTTTGATTCCATAGTTAAAAATATTTCAGATGCCTTGGCAGGGATTACAGTGCCTGGCACCCCATAGCTTTTTTTCTTCAGCTACAATCAAGACTAGGGCACCATACGCTAGAACACATACATGAACAGCAGAGAACTCATAAGATAAAATGACATTTTAGTATGTCGTTTCTGTATACCCAGCTGTAACATTTTTATTGATTGCTTTTGTCAAGTATATACCAACAACTAATTAGTTGGACATGTCCTACATCAAAATATCTCAGCTGATTCATGCCTTAAATCAGGGATGTCAAAGACATGGCCTGCAGATCCCTACAATACTACCTGGGGGATCTCAGACCAACCCTGCACTCTGCTTAAGGTACCCAGAGCCCATCTGGTGTGGGCTGGCACAGGGACAAAAGCCAGTGTGCATGCTGCATGCACCACACACAGCCAGTCTGGGGCATGGGCTGCACGAAACACCCAGAGTATGGGCTGTGTGCAGCACCCACGCTGGACCAGCCCTGCATACTGGATTGGGGGCTGGTCTAAATTGGGCCCATAGGCTGCCCATGCATGCCAGAACCAGCACATGGGACTGGTTTAGTGCAGGCATCATATACATAATGTGCCCCAGGCCAGCCCTGTGCACCATGTAGGACTGGGACTAGTGCATGCTGCATGCAGCATGCAGGACCAGTCTGGCATGGGCTACACATACCATGCATGGCTGGAGCCAGTGCAGGATCTGCAAGCAGCTTGCTGCATGAGGTGCCCATACTGGTTTGGCTGTGCACAGGCTCTGGACGTGGAGCCATTGTGTAGGACAAATCTGCCTTGCAGCCTTTATCCAGCCAGATGAATTTGCAACCCCTCTCCTAAATATTTCAGACAGGCAGAAGAAATATCTAACAATATCTTTTATCAGAGAAGACCTGGCTATGTAATATTAATATAATAGTTAAAATTGTAGGAAATGGGGAAACTACAGTACGTTAATCTGTTTAATTTACTCTTTAACAAACTGTAACTCATAATAACAGAACTAGAACTAAAATGATTTAAATAATCAAAGTATCATACTATCAAAAATGTATACCTTTTCAATTACATTGCATGCCGTTCAAATACAAAGTAAATAATAGCAATTTCTATAGGATAATACCATACACTTTGGCCTGACAAACTAGATCAAGGTGGTAGATTATAACCTGCTAGAGATTAAAGCCACAACTTCCGTTTTTTGGGTGATAAGGAATATAATGCATCTGACACAGAGCTCCCAAGAATGAAAAGGGAACACATTAGTGTGCACTGCTGCAGGATGCAGGATAACGATATCTACATGACTTTCATTAATGACAGCCAGATAACTGTAGAATCATGACCTGACTGTGTAAGGTAGCTTATACCTAAAAAAAGGCATGGAACAGACCCATGGGGGAACAAGAGGGAAATATTCTTTGCACCCTCTCTGTCTTCATATGGCAGCACAAAGAGCAACCATAATCTCTCCTTTAAAGAGCATCAATCCAGAGACTCATTTTAATACTCTGTTATTAATGCTGCTATGCAAAATGCTGCCATTTCCATAGAACACTAAACAAGCTTTCCAATTATCTGTTCCAATCACACCTCTCCCTATGGAACCAACTAAGCACTCCCACAATCAGGGATGCTTAAAAGCTGTGTAAGTACACTCCTGCAGAGTGGAGAAAAACTGCAGGGGCTGTCATGGAATAAGAAGCTCTAGAGAAGACTTAATAACTGAAGGGTTTTCCCCACAGGGATAGAAACAAAGCTTCAGATACCTGTAGCTCTCACAGTCTCACATGTGCAGACTTGAACAGCCTAGAAATGCTTGATAACCAATTTGACATAACATTCCTAGGGTCATCTTAACTAAGTGAATTCTAGTGTTCACAGCAATATCTTTTTATGGATGAAAAAACTCCATGAGGTCCCCTCCAACCCTACTTTCCTCTTATACGATATGATTTTCTTAAATATATTTTCCTTTACATGAATGGATAAACAACTACATAATAGGGTTGTAATCTTCTAGGAAGATATCAGACTTTATCAGTAGTTTTATGACCGACTACCTTTTTTTTTTTTCCTCATATTTTTAATTTTAAGTAATTTTAAGTAATTGACACAATTCATCACTAGCAGGGCACTGATCAAAAGCTATTGATCCTAAGGTAGCAGAATAGTTTTAATTTTAAACTACTGATTTCAGTCACTCCTTTTCAAAACATTCACCTTTCTTATGAATGTTTTCTAAGCTTCAGTGTTTCACTCAAAGGTCAATATTTTTACAAAGTTCCCTCAGACTCAAAAATATCTGAACTAGGCCTGCTTGAGATTTGAATAACGACACCCTGCACTCTATTGATTGTGTCTCCATAACAAAGGTTGCAGTCAGCTTCCAAGAACAAAGATGCATTAGCAGTGTTATCCACCCAACCTCAAATGGCGTCTCTCAAGCAGCAGGATACCCAACTCCAGTTTCACTGAGGCACCAGGTGTTGCAATGGACCCAGATGCCTTGATGTTGGGACAGACAAAACAGGCCACATCATCATTGGACCAATTAACACAGATTATAACCTCTGAGGTTGATTCACTTGCAATGTTACCAGTGCCATACACACCATCACCTGCCAACAGCACCCCTCTGCTGCCTATGTTGGACAGACAGGACAATCCTTACATGAAAGGCTGAATGAACACTGAATTGACATCAACTACAAATAGACAAACAAGCCTGTGGCAGAACATTTTAAACTCCCTGAAACTCCATCACCAACCTAAGGGTGGGTTTGTTTGTTTTTTTTTTAAGGCAAGAAACCTTTAAAAACTGATTGAATGGGAAACTGCAAAACAAGAAATCATCCATGGACTGGATTGGGTCAAACGTGGTTTAAACTGGGACTATGGATTTTTATCCCATTACCTAGCTTAGCTTTTGTGCTTCCTTTGCTCCTAAGGGTTTATTGCTTACTTATTTGCCTCTCCCACCATTGCCCCTGCCTCCCCCATCTTTCTTTTTCTATTCAAGTTTCTCTCTCCTTATAGTTTCATAGATGTTAGGGTTGAAAGGGACCTATTAGCTCATCAAGTCTGACCTCCTGCCCTAGGCAGGAATGAGTTCTTGGGTCAGATGACCCCATCCAGGTGTCTGTCCAATCTCCTTGACAGCACCACCTCCCTTGGAAGTTTATTCCATATTTTGGCAACCCTCATTGTAAATAATTTTTTCCTAATGTCCAATCTGAATTTGCTCTCTTCCAGTTTGTGGCCATTATTTCTAGTTACCCTGACAGGCACCCTGGTAAACATTGTATCCCCTATTTCTTGCTGCCACCCCCGATGAGTTTATAGGCAGCCACGAGATCACCTCTCTATACACCACTTTGTGCACATCCTTTCACAGTGTCTGATGAAGTAAGCTTCAGACTATGAAAGCTTGTGAGATATATCCAATTTAGTTAGTTAGCTTCCATTAAAAGTACTGTTCTTAGTTTTCCATGAACATACTGGCTTTTAAGGTAAATAGAGAATTAAAAATGCCTGTTTTGCTAGGAAGACAAACAAACCCATTTTTTCAATGTCTTAACATATTGACCAAAACACATTTAAATTCTAAGTAATTAAAACTTAATCTGGTTTGAAATTTTTATTTTTGTCTATGTCATGATACAGCTCAGAATATCTTGTTAGTACAACTTTGAACTTTTAACTCTCATTTCAATTTGGAACCCTTCTATTTTCCAGTATAATGGACTGAGTAGTAATGGGTAGTCTGGTCTAGTGTTTAGGCCACCCGAGGAGGCACAGAGACAGGGGTAAAGTGCAAACCATAGGCCCAATCTGGGGTCAGGAAACAGATACCAAGTTACCAGACCCAGGGAAAATTCTGGGGCAAGGTCTGAATCACAAGCCTAGCTTAAGCTCAGGAGTCATAGATAAAATGATCAAATCCAAGAGAAAAATCCAAAAACCAGAGTCCAGGAACACTGCAAGTTCATGGAAACCAGGATAACTTGATAGCAGAGGCCTGCCAGGGCAGACCTTCAGAAGGAGGCCTTATTGTCCACTAGATTTCTTCCATAGGCTTCATTATCCAAGAACCAATGATCACTTCAAATCAATTAGGGTTGGTAGTTGTATTTTGGATATGAAAGGGGGGGGAAAAAGGTTGGGGAGGGGGAGCCGGAGGCAAATTCTTGGAATACCCATAGACATCATTACTAGGGATTGAAAGTGAGGTTTTTGGTATAGAAATAACCTTTACTGAGCTGTGCCTTTTGGGAACCTGAAATTAACATTCATCAGACACAGTTATGAGAATTTTAAAATTGCAAACATGTCCAGTACATGTGTACTGTCAGAGATGACCTAGGAATAGAATTTGTGGTATAAGTATGGGTGGAAGTGGGGAAGAGACAGGTGGAGTGAGAGGTAGGCCAGGAGGAGGGGAGGGTGACAAAAAGAGTAATAAAGAGAGTGTGAGAGCAGATACAGATAACAATGAGTGGGTGGAGTATTAACATAAGACAATATGGAGGGTGGACCATGAGTTCACGTGTAACTACTTTGTTTTACTTCCCTTGTGATTAATATTGGACATAGCTTATTCTTAGTGCTAACAATGAACCCTTTAAATCCTAAAATTTCATCCTTCCAAATTTCTAGATGTGACGTACCAAACCATCCCTCCCCCCCCCCCCCCCCCCCCAATCTGGTAATAGAAATATTCCTGAAATTTAAGGAGGAACCTTGACCTATGGAGGCAAAACACCACAGATTCAATCCTGGATCTGACATTTAACAGCTGCTAAATCTAAAGGAAGTAATTTTCAGTGTTTGTGTTAATGTATATCACTGTCTGGTTATAAGGATTAATTAGAAATGTGTATACAGTTTCTTGATAACATACTGCTCAATTGAGGAATTATAATCATTTGCCCCTTGAAGCTTGGAAAGCCTAGAACTACATACTGGAGATAAGACATCCATCCCATTCCACAGGTAATGTTTGGCATTAACATATTCTGTAGAGCAAGTTCTGTGGAAATTTCAGGCTCTGCCAGAGGGGATGACTTGGACTTTAAGGATAAGGTTTTAACTATTTAAAATGGCTAAATCAGGCAGTCCAGGTTGAGGCACATCATTATTTTCTAGATAGATACATTCAGTTACAATCAATATATGGTGATGATTTTTCAGGCAAGGCCAAAAACAAAGAACTTTCCATCACTTCTGTGGAAACAGAATAGCATTTGATAGTCCTTAAGCAGGGCTGCTTTGTGAATAAAGTATTTCTTGCCCAACAGCTGTGCAAAGATCTATTTTCCAGTTGATTGCTACCTATGTCAAGTGGCTGTTTTATTTCCTTTGTCCATGTATAAAATATGTGAAGTGATCTGAGATGAAAGGAACAACTGTGTATTTAAACTGTATATGTTAATATACCGGGAAAGCTGTGTTATTAGGAAATCTCTCAGGAAAGTGAGTTAGCCTAATATATTGAGTGGTAATGACTGACTTTAATATGGACATCATTAACATAAACTTAAGTAGTGCAAAGTAGTTTAACAGTGAATAACTAGATGTTAAGCAAGTGAGAAATTCTGAAAGGTCTCAGTCAAAGATGGAAACTTTCTGATAGCATCCATTACGATATAATTTATATTATGGAAATGACAGGTTCTGTTCACAATGTCTTGCAAGTGGCAGAGATTCAAAGAAATAAGATTTTAGTTTCTATGGATTTCCTCCCCTGCCCTTTTCTTTCTATTCTTATGAAAAAACTAAGAAGTTGTATTAAAACGTGCTAAATTCTATTAAGATTAAGTGTTAAGTAATCAAAGGTCACTGCAATTGCAACTTTAACTCTACCTGTTTGTGCTTATTTAAACACTTTTATTAATTCCCCAGTTAAACATGCACACATGTGCATGCATATACACATGTAAACATATACATTTATGTATGTACCTAAGTGTATAAGTATATGAGTGTTAGTGGGTGACTAAGCCAGCTTCCTTATCATGCCTAGTCAGCTCTGATTTCCAGTCAGTTTATTTTACATGGGGCAACTTTGTCCCCACATCAAACAGCAAAATAAACAAGTAAACAAATAAGGCCTCAGCTACCCATTACAAGTATCACATAATTAACTGGTTAATTATACAATTACCTTGAGTCCACGTACATGTGCAAAGTACCTACCACACCATAAAAAGCTTCAACCAGCTATAAATTTAGACCTTAAAAGTGCGTACTAACTTTCTAGCTGGTTGCTATCCAGCTTAAATTTGCAGGTGTAGCACAGTCTCCCTTGTGGCTGGAAGACCCATCAGCTGATGAGGATCCCAGCCACAGGGGTGCACCATGACCAGCTGGGGCTGGGAGTCCAGTAACCAAGGGGACTCTCAGTCCCGGCAGCTGCAGTCTGAGTCCCAACAGCACAGGGACTCAGAGACCCGCAGCTGCAGATGCTGGGCGCTGGGACACAGCTGAGTTCCAGCAGCTGGGGTGGTGTAGGTGCCCTTGGGGGGTATGAAATCCCTGGGGCTGGGTGAACTCAGTTACCACGATCCCCCACGCTCTGAGGCTACATGGGGTGCTCCCATGGCTGGGATCCCCTTAACTGATGACAGCTTGCTTCTTGCCAGTGCAGGGGGAGCCCAAGATCAGGTTTCCCTTGCACCACTAACGAAGTGTGGTGGGATCTAATTCACCATCCCACATCAATCACATATCCTGTCACAGATGTGTGGCATGGCAGGAGGCACAACTGTGTGGATCACACATCAGATCCCATTGTACATTTACCTGTATGTGTAGAGGGAGCCTAACAAACCAAACCAAGAGCAGTGGTCTTCCTTCAAAACTAGTTAAGGACTGAGCATCTCCTTCAATAAGTGTAAATAAGTACATATGTATAAATAAGTATGCATGACGTCTTTCATTTTTTTCTCTAAGCTAATCTTACATAATGAATTTTTCAGAAGTGACAGCTATTATTTTAACTTAATTTATAATTGTGCTGGTCACTGATACAATGTTAATAGCCAGGATCTAAAAAACTACTTGTTCAGGCTGGTGCAATGCATTACGGAAATCAAAAGTTAAGGATCACACAACTTGACACATACACATTATGTGAGAACTGGAAGCTGCATTTGTGTCAACTTGCACATCTCAATCAATGCCCATTTGTATATTTTTACATGTCAAGTTAAAGGTCTTTAATTATGTGATCAAGTACATTTTTGGAACGAGTCTATAATATTGTATGTTCTTTATATTTTGTACACTCTAGCTTAATATACGTCATATTGTTCTGTAGGCATGTGTCAGTCAGTGCAAGAAATACCTAACAGAAAACATTTATAGATGTATTATCTTATAATTTTTCCTCGTTCTCCAATAGATATTCTATAGATCTGTCGCCCACTCTTTCCATACAGTTATACGACTACGTTACACTACTACAGACAGCAGTCAGCCAGCATACCTCCTATTCTCTGAGCAGGTGAATTTATCACCCAAGATTTTTCATGAACTGCAATAAATTCTGACAGAATATGTAGTATCTACAGCACCAGGCCTTGGGGCTCCATTCCCAAAAAATAATATTGAACTCCTTGGAATCTGGATTTCAGATTCTGTGTATGAAACATCCAAACTACAGCAACTAAAATGTCAAACATGAAAAAGAGAAATTTAGACATGACTGGTCTATAAAATAAGAGGCACGTTTGTGACAGTTACGCATAATGCTATAAAAAAGTAAGACAAAATACACAATTAACCCAAACAATATAGGTCCTGGCAGATGCTGAGCACAGTTAATTCCCATTGACATTCATTTTATAATTGCATTTACATGAGTCTTACACAAGCAGAGCTGGAGGCATTCAGAACTTCACAGGTTTGAGTACTAATTAAGATTATGCAGAGATAAAAGAGAGAGAGGAACAGAGATGGAGAGAAAGAGATGTGACATGTTCTGCAATTTGGATAGTTTAGGGTAGATACACTTCTCATCTTCCTCTTGTTTAATGTCCCTTAATGTATTCAAAAAAGAATTTACTATATGCTGTATTCTATGAGCCTTACTAGTTACTTATTCATGCAAATGATTCCAATGAGGTCAATGGAAATATCCATATATAAGTGCCTCTCCCTGTGAAGACTGTTATTACCTAGAGAAGTGGAAGCAACAAAGAAACAGGAACAAAGTCAGAGATGATCTAGGAATAGAATTTGTGGTATGAGTGGAAGTGGGGAAGAGACAGGTGGAGTGAGAGGTAGGCCAGGAGGAGGGGAGGGTGACAAAAAGAGTAATAAAGAGAGCATGAGAGCAGATACAGATAACAATGAGTGGGTGGAGTATTAGCATAAGACAAATATGGAGGGTGGACCATGAGTTCACTTGTAATTACTTTGTTTTACTTTCCTTGTGATTAATATTGGAAATAGCTTATTCTTAGTGCTAATAATTAACCCTTTAAATCCTAAAATTTTAAAAGCTAGCTATTTTTCTCGAAGTCCAGATGTGGGATACAGTGAATGACAGACCCAAAATGACAGGAACAGAAATATTATTCATGCAAGAACTGTGGGATCCATTCCTCCATGTGGCAAATGTGTCTTTCTGTAATTATAATTGTATGAGACTTTAATTGTCATGTTAAAAAAAAAAAATCAACCTTCAAAAGGAACTCTAAGGGTGGAAAGAGATATTGCCTTTTGTTGCCTTGGTGCCACCATAACTTTTTTCTTTTTTTATGGTGGCACGAACTAAAAGCAAATAGATGTCCCTATACTTTGTCGCACTACACATGCCCAAATTTGTGGTTACAACAAAAGATAGTAATAATTTGTGCCATTTTATTATGGTGGACCTTTATTTGCTTTATGGCAGGAGATCACAGGTACATTCTCCAACCATCTTGGGCAAGCATTCTCAGGGCTTGAGAGGCACAGTGGCTCAGTCTTGCAGGATCCACACAGGATCAGGCTCCTCAAGGCTTGGAGTGCCTGTCCTGCTTTCACTACTTCCAGAGATGCACCCCTGGGATCTCTATGACACATCTCTGGATGTGGGAAAGCAAGGGATCCTTGCTTCCAGAGACGTGCCTTGAACATTGCATGGGGCATATCACTGGAAGCAGGAAACACATCACTCATTGTTCTGCAAGATCAACGGGAGGGACCAGTGAGTGATGTGTTTTGCACAATGAAGCAGGTCAGCTGTGGCACAACATATCCCAGCACAGCTGATCAGCTTCACATGGTGATGTTTATTTCTAGCCTGTGCTTCAAACCCTGGAAACAGCCAAGGAAACACCGAATAGAAATTTCACAGATTAACCTTCTCAACAGTACCATTGTAATGGATGGCTGATGATATCATGGCAAACAAATATTTTTAAGAATGGCTTCTAAACTACAACTAGAAAGACAAAAAAACACACGAGAAAAAAAAGAAAACAGCTATGTATAAAACCAGAAACCATGTTGGTCATGGCCATAGGATGCAGGGAAGGAAATTGTTCTCTTTCAAAAGGGAAGATTGTTTCTTCACTGAAATAATCTAAGACTGCTTCTCAGACTTCTCTATGCTAAGACATGCTCCTACTCTCTTCCCATGCTGCTAGAAATCCTGTGCTCATATGTCAACCTAGGAAAGGCAAGGGTGCTTGCAAATCCCCAACCTATGAGCATTGTAAACTATGGTCTTGCTGATATCCTCTCTAAAGTTAATATAACTATTTCAACTTTATTGCAGGGTCTGAAGAGAGATGTTACATGCAGCTATTTTAAAATCTAATGTTCTCTTACTATTCTAAATACAGTTTTTTTAATTAAACTATGTGTCTCTTATCTTTATATAGGCAAAAGAAAAAAAAGTCCAGAGAGTGGTCGTACTGGTTATAAATGACTATAAATTGCATCTATGGAGCAAAATTATGACTTGGAAATAATAGTGATGTGGATACTCTCTATTGTGTACTATGTAAGTTTATTCTTTTAAATCTGGGGTCATCCTCATCTAGATTGTTCTCAGAAAACATATTTAGAGAATTAATTTGCATCACAAATGTAGGACAGGTTGAAAGGCAGGTCATTATTTTTAATTCATGATTTGTGATTCCTTTTAAAATTTCAGCCTGCATTTTATTAACAGAATCAAATGTATCCAAGCCAGGTTGAGTCATAGGCTTTATGGGAAAAGCATAATGCTTGGGAGATAGCCAGAGGACAGCCAATGCAATACTATATATTTTTTCATTTATTGAATAAAGAATTTCCTTTCAAGGAAAACCATCCTTACACATTTATGCTGGTGTAGAACAGTACCTGTACTATAGGTACAGTAAGAGTTTCCATTTTGTGTTAAATATTTTAAGAGCACTCAACTGAGGTTAATATATTTCACCTTTTCTATTTTGTTTCATTTTCCCCTCCTCTTTGGCTCATAAATTGCAGTATACTTTGCTTTGCATATTAGTAATTCAGGATCACATTTTTACTGTCATTATGGAAACATGACAAGTGCATACAAACAAGCAGCAGAACTTCTGCTTATTGGCATGCTGCCCGCAGAGTACTACCTTCATGCTCTTATTCACTGACTAGGAGGTCCAGCTGCTCAATAAAAAGTAATAAGCAGTAGGGCTGTGGAAAATTTCGACTGCTGTTTCGTTTCAGTGGCATTTTGAGCATTTCAATGCTTAAAACTCCAAATCTGAAATGAAATGGGAGACGTATCGAAACGTTCAAAATGAAACAAAACATGTCAAAATGTTTTGAAGATGGTTTGGCATTTCACAGGTGTTTCAAAGTTGAGCTTGCAGGGAAAGAGAAAGTCAGGACAGGGAGGGGGAAGAGGAGGAAACAGGCTGACGTCTGTAGCTGGCTAGTGTCAGAACTGTCCCTCAGGTCCCTTCTAATCCCAGGGCTCTGGGGGAGAGACCTAAAAATCATATAAACCTGAGAGTGCCTAAGCTTCCAGGCTTTGTCAACCTGTCTCTCGCCAGAGAGCAGCACCTGAAAGGCAATGACTCTGGCTGCTTCCTAGCTGCTACTGCACATACATGTGACATGAATTTTGCTTGTCAGCATCTTGAGGTGCAGTTTCCCAGAAACCCCTATACCTATCTCCTTGATACCTGATAAGCTTCATGGCCTCAGCAGGGGCTACCATCCCTGCTGTTTTCACTCCACTGTGCCTTAACACACATACGTGACATGAGTTTTGCTCTCAGCACCTTGAGGTGCAGTTTCCCAGAAACCCCTGAACCTATTTCCTTGAAACACGGCAAGCTTCATGTCCTCGGAAGAGGCTACCATTTCTACAGTTTTCATCAGAATTGGGAAAGAAACATTAAAGTTATAGGCATTTTAGTCATCTCTATTATAGCCTATGGTCGAAACACCAAAACAGTGTTGAAACAGCATCAAAACTCGAAACAGTTTCAGCCAAAATGAAACAAAACAGCAATTCAAAACACTGAAATTAATCACTATCCTGCTGAAATGTCAAATCCGAAACTAAAATGAAACACATGCGTTTCACACAGCCCTATTAAGGAGGAGGGTCAAAATGTTGTGTTCTGGATGTTTTTGCTAAGAGATTAAGAGCACCTGAAGTACAGATCACAATACACACATTCACATTACAGTACACACAAGCAGTCTAGGCCACATTCTTTTCAGGTATTACTAGCCATTTCCTTTCCTTTCACAATTAGTCATTTATAATAGAAGGACCAATCTAGCCACAGCTCAAGCTACATTGGATTTTGTGCTGAAACCAAACAACTTTAATTCTGTCCTGCAGCAACATCATGAGGGAAAAAAATAAGAAAGCAATAGTCTTAAAAAGAATCAGATTAATCTAATATTGGGCTGTAAACACTGAATGTATTAATAACAATGTCCTTAGACCAACACGGCTACAACCTACACCCCCTTAATAACAATGACAACTTTATACTCCTGCATCACTCATAGTTAAGTAGGCATGGTCCTCAGTTGTGTATATTTACATACATAAAAAATGTTGATGGTAGACTGAGTTTTCCAAGTTTTTAATATTATAACCCTGAATGTTTTTGTTCTTAAAATGCAAGATATATACTCTGTCTAAACTCCCCGTTTGTCAAAGAATGTAAATATAAAATAACATTTTAAAGTATTAAACTATTAATTGACTACAGTTTAAACACATGAAAGTTCTTAGTTACAATACGGTTCAAATTAACTAATGAATTCAAGTCAAGCTCAGGACTGCCTATTTTATTTTAAACACAACTAAACTTTACTCTGGAGGGAAAAGAAGATTGAGTGACTTGTGAATATTTGTCCCAAAAGACAGGAGCTGTGATACAACACTTATAAGAAGGATCTATTTGCATCTCAGTTACAGGTTACATTGTAGCAAAACCCCCAGTTTTACTTTTTTTTTTTTTAATTGCATTAGCTCCCCTTCCCCAACCATTTCTGACTTTTTCTCTCCCTCTCTTTTCCCTACAGATAAGTATAAGTAAGCTAAGATGTAGGATAAGCTTTAAACTTTTTTATTTTGGTAGCAAGTTTTTGCTTTGGATATCCACTGTTTATATTGTATTATTATTATGTTTGTATTGATTTTTTACTGTTGTATATTGTATTATTATAATTTTTGTATTGATTTTTATTGTTTCATATGGATATTGTATGGTTTAGGCCTGTGTCTGTAAGTGAACCAAAGTCATGTCAAGTTTCCATTTTATATGTCAAGCCTCCATCTCATGTCGTCTGCCTGGGCATCCCATGTTGCAACTGTAAGAGGCACGTACCCCTCCCATGTAAATTGGTTCCCCGATGAATGAGTGTGATTGGGAATGATTGAAATACAATGGTAGTAGGCCTCTACTGAATGGCCTGTAATGACTGGGCCATCACCTCGCATTGATTAACCCAGGAACCATGGACCTCACCCAGGAACAGAGACAAGACCAGCATTTGAAAGACAAAGGACCCTACAAAACCAGCAACTCTCACCATTACAGACACCTGAAACTGCACATCCCTGCATGGAGCACACATGCTTAGTACACCAGGGACTGACCCTTGCCTAGGCATGCCTCTGTCCTAGGGTCACACAAGGTCTTCCCCTATAAAAAGGGGCAGTGAAGACAGACCCAGTGGGGACGCCCTCTCCATCTGGACCAACACCATACCACACCACCTCTGGCAGGACCTAGAGGCCCTGCCGGCGACCCCCCTCTGGACAACACCTACTGGACAGGGACTCCTTTCCAGCCTGGATAAGTAGATATTACCTCTACACCTCCACCTACAATTTGGACTCTCTCTCTCTGTCTGTCTCTCTCTCTCTCCTCCTGGACTTCAGTGGACTTCAGCCCCTGCACCAAGCCTCTTTAACCCTGCTGCTATTGTGTGGGTGGGTGGGTGGGTGTGGGTGCAAGGGAACCAATTTGACATTGTGTCACCATCTCCCCTGTTCAATAAAACCACTGTCATTTGCAACCCTGGGTTGGGTTATGTTTTACTGAATCCCAGTCCTTTCCTTATCTTAAATTCCAGCCTCATTCTCTCTCTCTCAGCTCCAGTCCCCACCCTCTCTGCTAGTTTTCCAATCTCCTCCCAATTCCATCTCCCCTTTTCTGCCACCTCTCAGCCTCTCCTTGCTTTCCTGCTGTCCCTGCTGCTTTTCCTGTGATTTTCTGCTGTCCCTCTCTCTGTTTTCAGGCTTCCCTGCACCTTCTGTAATCCTTCCCCCCTACCTCCCGCAGCTTCCCAGCTCCTCTTAGCTTTCCTGCAGCTTTCTCCAGCTTCCAGCACCTACTGCTGCTCCCTGCAACTTCTCTAGATGCCCCGGAGCCATTTTCTGGCTCCCCACCCCAGAGCCCCTCTTTAACACCCACACTTTCCCTTAGTCCCATTTTCCCTGTCCCTATCTACCTTTTAAACTCCCGCGTAGCTCTGGCTCCAGTCCCAGACTCTGTGCCAGCATGCTTCCCTGTTCTGCAGGCTTTGGGCATTGTCTTTTAATCAATTAAGATCAATTAACCTAAAGTTACCCCCGAGCCTCAGTTCTTCAGCCCAGGCCCCTGTGGTCCACTGGTTCTAATCCCAGTACTGGTAACTTTAACTCCCTACACTTCTACTTTCTTACCTTAACTTTTCCCCAAGTATTCCAAGTACACCAAGCACATACATACATACATATCACAATACCTAACTTAGGAACTCACTTGTGTGTGTGTGTAGGTGGATGGTATGTGTGTAAATTAGTGAATACACATATATACATGCATATATACATATATACATACATATATATATGAATTAGTGAACTGTGTCTAACTTTTGGGGTGTATAGTGTATGTGGTTGAATTAGTGATAAGTATGCATGTGCCTAGGCTGGTTTGGATGTGTATATGTCTGAGCTGGTAGTGTGTGTGTGTATGCACCTAATTGATTTGTGTGTTTTTTGTATATGTGCAATTGTGTCACACACAGCTAACTCCAGCCTAAGCTCTTTTGCAAGTCAAGTCCATGTTGATAGATATCTAATACCTACAATTCCCTACATAGGGACAGAACATGCTTAGCTGCTGTTTGATGGTGACAGCTGGTATGCAGAATCTTATTGTTGCTGGTAGTTGTATCCACCTTTTGCTCTGCAGCTTTTTGTGCAGGACATTGGTCTAAGGTATGCAGTCCACATCCCCTACTTCTCAGGAGAACACTCTACTCACCAAAATATGAGTTAGCCTGGATGGAATACATCTCCATGGCTAGGCAGAGCAAAGGCACATTAACTGTTAAAGCAGAGTCACTGGGCAGCCTAGAGTGAAAGACTCCAGAATGAAAGCAAGCAAAAGGGAATGATACTTCATAGCTCAGTGAGGAATAAATTTTCCCCAGGAGACAGAAGTCCTGAATACTTGGCTATCCTACCCTTGCTTGCTCCCTGGATTGTTGATGCATCACCCCTATGACCACCATTATCCAAGAGTAATGAATGCAAAGGTGAGGGGGGCAGGGGCTCAGGTGGTGTTCTCTCTGATCCTTCTGGTCAAGAGGAAGGTACCAGTCAGGCGTGAACACATCCTGCAGATCAATGTATGGCTGCACAGATGATATTACCAGCAGGGCTTTGGCTTTTTCTACCATGGGATATTGTTCCAAGAAGGATTGCTAGGAAGGGATGGGAGCCACCTGACAAAAAGTTGGAAGAGCATCTTCACAGACAGGGTGGCTAACCTAGTGAGGAGGGCTTTAAAGTAGGTTTGCTAGGGTATGGAGCTCTGAGGTGAATGAGGATGCACATGACCTAGAAGAAGCACAAGCAGGAGGGAGCAACAAGGAAGCCTTCTCTGTACATGAATGCAGAGCCTGGGAAACAAGCAGAAATAATTGGAAGTCCTCACAGTCAACAAACTATGACATGACAATAATATCAGAGACTTGGTAGAATACCCCACATGACTGGAATACTGCCATGGATGGAAACAACCTGTTCAGGAAGGACAGGTAGGGAAGAAGAGAAGATGGAGTTGCACTTCATGTAAAAGATTTGTATGATTTCTGAGAGCTTTAGTATGAAAATCCCAGGGTTAGGGTCAGAGGGGAGAGCAACAAGGGTGACATTATGGTGGTATCTGCTATAGACCACTAGGATGAGGTGGATGAGGCTTTCTTTAAACAGCTAGCAAAAGGTTCCAGATCACAGGCCCTGGTTCTCATGGGGGATGTCAGTCACCTCAACATCTGCTAGAAGAGCCATACAGCAGTGCACAGGCAATGTAGGAAGTCTTTGGAGCGTTGGAGACAACTTCCTGGTGCAAGTGTTGAAGAAGCTAACTAGAAGCTGTGCTCTTCTTGACCTGGTACTCACAAACAGGGAAAAATTGGTGGGGAATGTAGTAGTGGATGGCAACTTAGGCAGCAGCAACCACGAGATGATTGAGTTCAGGAACCATAGAACTAGAAAGAAGGAAGAAGAACAGCAGAGTAAGGACACTGGACTTCAGAAAAGCAGACTTAGACTCACTCAGGGAATTGATGGGCAGGATCTCCTAGGAGGCCAGTCTGAAGGAGAACGGAGTCCAGGACATATGGTTATATTTTCAAAAAAAACTTAGTGAAGGGCATAGGAATGAACCATGCCAATGCACAGGATGACTAGCAAATATGGCTGAAGACCAGCTTGGCTTAAAAAGGGAACTCTTCAGTAAGCTAAAAAAACAAAAGGGAAGCTTATAAGAAGTAGAAACTTGGACAAATGACTAGCGGGGGGGAGTATAAGAGTACTTCCTGGGCATGCAGGGATGAAATGACAAGGGCCAATGTACAGTTGAAATTGAAGCTAGCAAGGAATGTGAAGGGTAACAAGAAGGGTTTCTACAACAATGTCAGTAGCAAGAGGAAGATCAGGGAAAGTGTGGGTGCCTTACTGAATGAGGGAGGCAACCTAATGACAGAAGATACTGAAAAGGCTGAAGTACTCAATGCCTTTGTCACCTCAGTCTTCACAAGCCAGATCAGCCCCCAGACTACTGCACCTAACAGGAAAGTTTGGAGACAAGGTGAGCAGCCAACAGTGGCAAAAGAACAAGTTAGTGACTGTTTAGGTTCCTTCAAGGGTGTGTGGATCCCAGGATGACAGAATGACTTCCAGTGTAGTCCCGATCCTTTCATATTTGTGGAAAGGAAGTTCAGGCAAATGTGGTTAGATATCTCCCTGATTAGTGACTAAGCAAACAGAAGTGTCCCAGGAGCATAGATGACACATAGGGGGCATGCACCCACCCTGACAGCACTGGTGCCCTCCCTGACAGCGAGTGCTCTGACTGGTAGGGAGGCAGGGAGAGCCCTGAAATTGGCTCTGCCTCTGGCACAACCCCCCCTCCAGTTGCCAGCTGGCCACTGGGGGACCCCCCCCACCCAGTCATGCCCCATTGGTGCCCCTTCCCCAGACTCAGGAGGCACCAGTCGCCCATGCCGAGAAGGTATCCATGTTCTCTTTTTCACTGTATAAGAAATGTAATAGCCTATGGATTTGGATCAGACCTCTTGGGTGAACACACCTATACTGTAGACATTGCAAAAGCTTAAGCAGAGGAGCCTACGAGGTCAATTTGGATTTGACCCTTAGGTTCCCCAACACTCAGCCTCCACCTGGTATTTAATTGTCTGGCCTACAATAACAGTATCCAAAGTCATGAGTAAGACAACTAAGTTCCTTATATAATGCAAGGTGAAAGCTAGAAACCTCAAAATAGAATTCACAATACTAAATATGCCAAGCAGGTTGCAACCTAATCCAGCTGGCAAGGAACATGGAGAGCAGAGGAACATTTTATATCCCTCCTCTTTCAGGGACATAGGTGCCTTTCTCTGCTTGGGACTTAAAGACCTACGCTCTCTCCTGAACTGAATGTGTAAGGCCTTTCTTTTATTTTTTTTTTTAAATGTGCCTAGAAGAGAAGGTTGTGTCCCTTCTAGCTGAGTATTTAGAACAGTCATCCAGAGTATGACAGAACTAGAGGAAATATGAACCCACATCTTCCACTTCTAAGCAAAATGCCCTAACACCAGACTACAGTATTCCTCAATGTGGGAGGGAACTCTTTATCTCCCTGCTGAAGATGTTATACTTTGTATAAAATAATTTATTCACTGAGTGGAGGGAACAAGCATGATTCTAGAGCTGAATGGTTTGGCCGTTCACCTGACAGGAGAGAGATTTGAACACCAGTTGCTATTCCAATGACTATTTGGAGTTTTATTCAGTGATTCTGTAATACAAAGCCCTTCAGCAAGAACTGGAACTGAAGCCTACATTCTCCCAGGGGAGTCCCCTAATTAATACACTATTGGATAAAAAGGGCATCACCACCAGTTCTTTCTTTGTTGCTGACAGACTTTAGGCACCTACAAAGGGCCAATGTGGTCCCCATTTTCAAAAAAGGGAGGAAGGAGGACACGGGAAACTATAGGCCAGTTAGTCTTACCTCGATCCTGGGTAAGCTTTTGGAGAGAATTATCCTGGCGCATGTCCACGAGGGGTCAACAGGGGAGGTTATGCTTAGGGGCAACCAATATGGGTTCATTAGAGGCAGGTCCTGTCAGACCAACCTGGTGGCCTTCTATGACCAGGCCACAAAATCCTTAGATGCAGGGGTAGCAGTGGACATAGTCTTTCTGGACTTTAGGAAGGCCGTCGACACTGTCTCTCACCCCATTCTCATTAAAAAACTAGGGGACTGTGGCATCGACACCTACACACTTAAATGGGTCACTAACTGGCTGGAGGGCCGCACCCAGAGAGTGGTGATGGATGGGTCATTTTTTTACCTGGAGGGATGTGGGCAGTGGGGTCCCCCAGGGCTCATTCCTCAGACCCGCACTGTTCAACATCTTCATCAGTGACTTGGATGAAGGGGTAAAAAGCACCCTGTTCCAAATTTTCTATTGACATTAAGATGTGGGAGGATGTGGGCATGCTAGAGGGGAGGAATAGGTTGCAATCAGACCTAGACAGGTTACAGGGGTGGGAGGATGAGAACAGGATGGCTTTCAATACTGACAAGTGCAAGCTGCACCTGGGGAGGAAGAACCAGCAGCATACCTACAGGCTGGGGAACTCCCTTCTCATCAATGCAGAGGCAGAAAAGGATCTTGGAATCATTATTGATGCCAAAATAAACATGGGCTGACAGTGTGGGGACACGGTCAGGAAGGCCAACCACACCTTGTCATGCATCCACAGATGCATCTCGTGCAGGTCCAAGGAGGTGATCCTCCCCCTCTAGGCGGCATTGGGCATTGGTCAGGCTGCAGTTGGAGTACTGCATCCAGTTCTGGGCGCTGCACTTCAGGAGAGATGTGGACAACTTGGAGCGGGTCCAGAGGAGGGCCACTCACATGATCAGGGGCCAGCAGGGCAGGCCCTACGAGGAGAGGCTAAGGGACGTGAACCTGTTCAACCTCCACAAGAGAAGGCTGAGGGGGGGATCTAGTAGCCTGTTACAAACTAGTCAGAGGGGACCAGCAGGCATTGGGGGAGTCCCTGTTCCCCCGAGCACTACCAGGGGTGACTAGAAATAACAGTAACAATCTGGCAGAGGGTAGATTCAGACTAGACATCAGGAGGCACTACTTCACTGTCAGGGTGGCTAGGATCTGGAACCAACTTCCAAGCGAAGTGGTGCTGGCTTCTACCTTGGGGGTCTTTAAGAGGAGGTTAGACAAACACCTTGCTGGGGTCGTTTGACCCCAATACTTTTTCCTGCCATGGCAGGGGTCCGGACTTGATGATCCGCTCAGGTCCCTTCCAACCCTACCAACTATGAAACTTTATATAACATTGAATGGGGGTTGTGAGCATCTATATTTTGCTACTTCAACACCTAAAATCCTACCTAAATATTTTGGATCTAGCCCTTAGGGTCTCAGATCCAAATCTGTAAGACAGGGACACTAATATTTCCCTATCTTGTAGCAGTATTGTATGGCTTAATTCACTGACATTTAGAAACTGCTTGGATAACCTTGAATGAAAGATTGGATAGAAGTGCAATGTGTTTGTATCCTCATAGTAGAACTGCTGACAGGATTTCTCCTGAACATGCTTGTTAAGTTTTACTAAATAACCCTGACTGCCTGATAAGGGTACCCACTAAAGTGCTGATTAAAGATAATTTACTTTCTTGGGTTTTTTTCCCTCTTTCCTTCACCTTTTTTTTTTTTTTTTTTTTTTTTTTTTTAAACACACTTACTCCTAGAATAAAAATTGGGCTTATATCACATACCCCCTATTATATCTTTGCCCATTCCTAGTTCCAGATATGCGAGAATAAGTTCCAAAATAAGTTTATTATTAAAAGTCTGATTAAACAATTCTGACTATAGGTGTAGAAAACTGGAAGATTATTTCTGTAAATATTTGTTGAGAATCCTTTTTAGCCCTAGAGCCACAGCAAGCCCTATAGATGTACTTGCTAATTTTATATCCTCTTAAATAACAGGATTTGTCATAACCAGCCATTATTTAATCTGGGAAATTTTAACAGTGAGATGCCCGATAGAATTTTTAAATTACTAAGAGAATTAGGAAATACATTTTCCCTTTATATATTCAGGCACAGGCATAGCTCCCTGTGGGCAACATAGTATCTGATTTTAAACATCAGGAGCTCAATCTGGCTGACCCAAACCTACAATAACTGTTAGTTTACTTACCCAAATTTGTAACAAAAGCTTGAACAGCTCTAATTCAGAAAAGACTCCCTTAGGGTGTCCTAAAAGCAAGAGGACCAACTTTCTGTATTTTGCAATTTGCCTACCTTTTTCATAATGACATCTATTCTGCATAGTTTAGTTTTATTTTGTTTTGTTTTAAAATCTGGGCCATACGTATGCCTCCTTTCTACCGTTCACCTTCTTTGGAGAAAAAGGTTTTACCTTAGAGAACATTTGTAAATAATCAATGGAAAGGAAGTCCAAGTATTTAGTGTACATTGGGCTTTCGCCTTTTTAATTATACTTTCATCTTCTTTCATATACCTATATTCATCCATCTTCCTCTAAGTCCCCTATCAACTGTATTCTAGATGATCTATGAGAAACTGCTTCTGGGTTTTACTTGTAGTTATACTGTTTCATATGTGATCATGAGATTTTGTGCAATATTGTGGAAGTGCTGGGGAGGGATGTTGCTTTTAACAGCTCACATATTTTAATCTGTGCAATTTTAGCTTTTTAAATATAAAATATCAAGTGTGGCCAGAAGTTTTAATAAGAACTTTATGGATCACTAAAACAACCCATTTCAGAGATGAAAAAACTCTTACCAGCAGCCCTTCCTCTTAAATATACATTTATTTGAAACATAAGGTATGATTCAGCAAGGACCTTAAAGGTATGTCAACTTTAAGCATGTGAGTAGTTCCGTTGGCCTCCCATGCTTAATGTTTGGCACATACTGTACTTATGTTTCTTGCAAAATCGAGGCAAACGTTATCTATGATCCGCAAGTCTCAGGTGTTCCCATACTTGTATTAAACAAAATTAGTTGTTTCAGAAATGGAAAAAATTGTAACCAAAATTAAATAAAAAGATATTTACACCTTACCAAAAAAAAAAAAGAGACCCTCACAGTATTTTAAGCTGACTACATGAATGGTCTTCATTTTGCATATTTGCCTTGTATTACATCACACATTCAGTGCTTAGCAGGATGAGTGATATACACATACTGAAATCTGTGGAAACTGAGCCAGTGTCAAAAACAGAACACATGATGTAGTAAACTAAACACTCTTAAAAGCATGTTTTTTAGCATAACAGTCCTCATTCAGGGCACAATTCAATTCCCTTTAAAGTGAACGGGAGGTTTTCCGCCGACTTTAATGAAAGATGGATTGGGACCTTAGTGGGTGCACCCCATCTTGCAATATGAGCACATTAGGACCCAGTAAAATTCAGCCAAGCAGCATTTCTAGTGACTCTTATCACAAGGATACAAAAAGGGAAGAACCCAGGATTAATATTTTCAGTTATCCTAAACATTGTAAATGGGCATGTTTTAAAACAGGTTAATAAAGACCTTTCATAAACATTTTTTTAAAAGTTAACATGCTTGTTAGCTAACACAATAAATAATATATATCAAATGCATGCTTTTTTTAGTTCTTTTGTTTAATAACTGTTCTGCAGCACTAAAAATTAGTCTCTGTTATTAAAGATCATCCATAGGTCTGCAACAATTTGGCCTGTTCTCTCTCTCTACTTCACTCTATATTGCAAAATTCAAATTTGCTTATTGATAAGAGTTAGTGGAGTAGTAATGATTAACAAAAGGATTATACACATTTGAGATCTGTCATACTGATGATTGAATTGAGATGATTTAACATTGTAAACTGTACTAGTACAATTCTATTGCTTTCAGTGTAAGTGGAATATTTAAGTACAATGAATTTAGCTCACTTTATCTTCTTTTACTTAAGAGCCTTGTGCAATTATCACCATAGTATTAGACATGCATGGACAAACAATGAGGAACATGTTGAGCTGGGAAGCTAGTCACAAGAGACAAAACCTTTTGGATATTCATGCTGATGAGTCGCTTTGGCCTATACACTCCAGGGGCTTCAAAATATATATTGAATGCATTGTTATTCTTTTGATATGCTGCTAATAATACTGCGCAGTCGTCCTTCTTCTATCCCTTACTTCAACCTCACATTAATGCTTAACATTTGTGTTTTGGAAGACAACAAGGTTGCAGTGCTTAAACACATCAGTCTGATTAAGTTATCTCTGCAACTGACTCAAGAAAGAGGACACACATTTCTAAGGCAACAGTTAGGCTGAGAGCTGCTAATAACTGGAATAGACAAGGCCAATTATTCCTTCCTAGTCTACCCTAAGATACCTGATCAGTACAGCTGTGTTTGGTTATGTTAAACTCAATTTTTTTCATTAGACTTTATGTTATTAATGTATTTCTTAAAATGTTGATATTTCATTTGTAAATCATATTTACTGGAGACAATTAATTTCATACATCACAGAGTCGTGAGGGCCAGCAAAATAATTTAACTTTGGAATTATTATTGCTTGCAAAGGCCCATAATGGAAAATTTAAAATCCAGGTTACAATTACGGAAAAGAAAAAATAAGTTAGATACAGTTCTAGAAAACTGTTAATTCTATCCATATACTTATTTAAAAATATGTGGACTTTTCCTCTGCTCATATAAAAGCAAAAAAAAACCTTGTACCTGAAAGCTTGCAAACAACATATTTTCCAATTATTTAGTTGGTCTAATAAAAGATATTGCATTTACCCAAAGAACCTTATTTGACTATGTCCTTCAACCAACACGACTACAACCAACACCTCCAAAAATAAAATTACTTTAAAAGTTAACTTTGACAGTGGAGCAAATTCTGCTCGCTGATACATGCCACAACTCATTAAACAGTAGGAGTTACCCAAGTATATCTACAGGCAGAATTTATTACTTAACAAGCCCATTCCTTACTAACATTACATTAGTAAGGCTGTTCACACAAGGAAAAGTTGTGCAGAATCATGGCTCATGAGCTATAGAAAACTGAACTCTACAAATGTTTAAGGGATGTTGAAAACATAACTAGAATTAACCCTTCCATGCAAGTACCTGACAAATGGAGAAGAAAATGGGAGGTACCATAGACTGAGGACTTGTTTCCTAACTTCAGAAAACTACATTGTTAATGGGAAAATCCACTTTCACTTCATTCATCTGTGATACTTTTCTGGCTCCTCTTCTCTTGGCTGCAGTGTTATTTATGTTTTCTCTTTACTAGAACATTGCATCATAACACGGCTTTAGTTGACTTCTTGTTCAGAACTTTTTACATTTGACATTTGAGATAAAGATGTCCTGTAGCCTCTGCTGCCAATTACAAATAAGAATGAGAAATTATCATCACATTTTAACAGCTACATTAAAGAAAAGACTGTCATTTAAAAAACCATATAAGGCATATTAGTAAAATGCCAAAGCAGAAAGAAGAGTAAGATGCAGTAAACTCTGTTTTTCAAAGGCATAAATCATATAGCTTACCAATATTTTTTTTCAAGGAAAAATAGGCTACTTTCAACTCTTCCAGTTATTTCACTGTACGTAATAGAGGTGTGTCCTAAATAGGATTTAGTCAGGACCATGAATTTATTTTCATTTGAAAAGCATGTATACACCTAAATTGTGAATAAATTAACTCTATTGTGAGCTGGACACTATTGACTTGTCTACTTTAAAAAGTTTTATTGTCTTAAATCTTAGTTCCACCAAACCTTAGGCACAACTAACAAAGCTAAACTTGATTTCCCCTTTTCAATTAAACCTACTAAGGTGGCAATAAACATCATGTCATTTGACTTGTGTTCTCAACAAAATACATTTACTACTTATAGACATGCCCCATTAGATAAAACCCATTATAGGCAGTGAAACTGTTTCTTTTACTATGGTCCATATAGTTTACAAAATAAAAGCCCTTTTCTTTTAATATGGTCTATAAATGGATGCATTTTGAAATTAGAAGTACAACATTATTTACATTGCTTTGAAATTTGTAAAGTTGCCTTGGAAGCAGATGACACATCCTCAAAAATGTCAACTGGCCCACACTAAGGTACATAAGAGGGAAAAATGTTTTTCTTTTTGATTAATTTTAAATGGATCAAAACTTTTGAGGACCAGAGGCCATAAAAGAGTCATTTACTGTCAGATGTGTCAGGCAACCAAAATCTAAAAGCCGCTAGTATATCCTTATATCATACTAGTTAAACTTGTGACCAACTATATATAAAGACTGAAGACCAAGCCTATACGGTACATTTAGTGTACCTGGAAGCAGCAGGTCTCCTAAACTGGAAGCAGCATAATTATAACCACATGGCACTATAGCTGGGATACTCAGCATGGTGGCAGGATAATTGGCCCTGTTACTAAGCAGTGCTAAGTAGTCCAAATGAAGTACCTCTAACCACATCTCTTACATCACCTTTCATGTACAAGAAAACAGGTTATATCATCATATGGTTGCATAATGCTTTACATAGGGGAGTTATGTAAATTTCCAAGTTTTTCATCCTACAACTGACTTCAATAGGACCAGGATTTTCTTTATGATCTTGCCCTGAAATGCTTTGCAATCTATAGAAAATGAAAACAATAGACAAACAATGACAGTTTTTGTAAGTGTTCTAATTTTTTAAAGCAACAATCAACCTATGTGCCTCTTAAATTAAAATAGTAGTACATTGAAATTAGTCATGACCTTGCCAGTTTGGGATGTTTTATGAATGAAGTGACTCACGACTAAATCGACTCTAAATGTGTAAAAGGTTAAACACAACACACAGGTACAAACCCATAAGAAAGAGAGCTCAAACAAAAGCTTACAGGAATCTATGTGGAATAAAATGAATCAACTTCACAGCTTAATTTAGCAATCCCTAGTTATGATATACATGTATAACCCAAATACAGGACGACTTAGACTTGGATAGAAGGAAGTCTCCGTGTGTTGATTTCTCTGATCCACCGTAACATTTTTTCTATACTACAGTCCCCCTTATCTATGGGTTCATGTACATGGATGTAACTAGCATAAAGTTGTTCTTACCTAAATCTCCCAGAAAATAAGTGGAAAACTTTGTACAACTTTTTGTTTTTCCAACAAGATTTAATGTAATGGGATCTCTTCCACTAGAGGTCATTTTTTTTCTTAGGGAAGAAGTTCAGATAATCATGGAAAGGGACTGAATCTCCTAGAGGATACCTTCTTGAACCCATTTATGATATGCAAACCTTATGGACCAAAATCCCTGACACTATTGTAGTGATGTGGACAAATATAATAGAGTTCATTTTCCCAACATGACGGTCATGTATAAGGCTTCTTACCTGTAACAAAATGCATATGCAAAAAGGGAGCTAATGATTCTTTGCAAAATTTAGAATAATGAATGGAAGGCAAAGAGTTTAATCAACCTTTAAAAAAAGAGAAGCAATAGAGCATAGCCTTTCTGTCAATTAGCATGTGAAAGTCTAACCAGAAAGATGTAATCATCATGGATTATCATTAATTGATTGACTCCAAGAAATTCCAGAAAAGTGGAGACAAAATCGTCAAAATATCTTCAAGGCTGTAGAATCCACCAGCTTCATGATATACTTTCCTCTACTCCCACAGCCATCTCCCTGTACCGCATGAAAGAATCCCTGCTAAAGACTCTATGAACAATTGGTCCTATGGATTTCAGTGCATGGAAAGCAGTTTGCTCTTCCATGGCACACTGCTCTTTCAGGGCCATGTACAGACATTCCAAAAGCTGAGGGAGGAATTAATATAATGTATGTGGTTTTCTGTGAGCATGTTTAGACAAGAATTGGGGGGGGAGGGGGAGGGTGCAGGGGGAAATTGCATACACTGCTTGTGCTGGTGGAAGCCAACAGGCAAGGGGGACTCCTGCATGCCTCCCAATGTGTCCTGTGGGCTCTCCAACCTCCTGGAGATTTCTGAGTGCAGCTAAGTGCCTGGGCCACTCCCAACTGGCTGTTGAGTGCAGACAGCCAATCCCCTGCCACTTCACTATGGACCCTCCCCCATTCCCCATTCAGAAGATTTAACTGTTTGTGTAAGCAACAAGATGCCAATGTATGAGTTACCAGACAGAAAAATATTAATGGATGGCTGAAGAACTTGTCTGGGATCAGGTGCAAAAAGGAGATAGTGAGAAGGATTTCTGCATAACCTGCCATTTCATCTACACACTGCCTCAAAGCTGAAATGCCAACTCTGAGATACCAACTTTACTGGAATGACTTCAAGTTGAGATGACCAGAAAATGGATAACAACCTCTAATTAAAAACTGAGCATTGAAAAACCCCAATGCTGAACAAAGCCCTATAAAAGTGAGATGCAGACAAGCCATGATGGGGAATCCACTCTCTGCAACCTCCCGGAGCACAGGCACATCTGTTCACCCCTGCTCCCATCACCCTCAATAAGCCTGTGCTGGCCACCCAGGGCTAATATTGAGCAACCTCTGCTGGTAACTATAACATCCTATTGGAGTGGTTTTGTCTGTATGCTTGTGTGTGTCTGTATATATGACTGGTGTGTCCAAGCTTATGTAGCTGCTTCATGTAATCAATAAACGTGGCATTTTTGTCTTATTCCCCTTTATAAGGTCTCACTCTTCATTTGAACAATTGTCAATTTAAAGCAACACAAGACATCACATGTGGCCATCTGGACCTGATCTGGCAGGTAGTTTCCATGGGGTGCAGATTCCGGCCCCGAAGTCAGCAGCCTGTCACCCCACACAGAGCCAACTACTATACCCTATGCCCACCAAATGTCTTGGACTGGGCCACTAACTTCCATATGGCTGACAAAGACAAAGCCATCCAGGATGCCATAGGGTGCTCTGCCACTACCTCCAGACCATCAGTCAATAGTTCTGGGCCCACGTCACCAGCAGGAACTGGTGGGAGTGGAACTCCTATAAACTTGATATGATGAACAGTGGGTCCAGACTTATATACACTGGGACACCTCCATAGACATGGTTGTCCAGGTGGCCCCTCACATTGCATGCCTGGATATTAGCATGTGGCCACCCCTCACTCCAGAGAAGCAGTTGGCCATTGCTGTCTTTAAGCTGGCTATCCCCAGCAGTCTCTGCTACATCACCAACCAGTCTGGAGTGGGCAAGTCCATGGCTGGAGAGGCTGGACAGGAGGTATATCTTGTCATCCACAAAGTCTTGTCAAATTGCTTCATCTGCCTCATCAACCTGCAGGAGGTGGTTACTGGCTTCTGCCACGTGGGCTTTCCCAACTGAATGGAGGCTATGAATGGCATTCACATTCCCATTCTCTGCCCACCCCAAGGTGCCTGAGATTTCATTAAGTGCAAGGACTATTTGTCTGTTATCCTGCAGGGCATGAATGACACGCTGTGGCAAAGTGGGGCTCCCCACCTAAAGCCACAATGCTAGGTTCCCCACTTGCCTTTGGGCACGCCTCCCACCTGACTCATCTGCCACATCTTGTTCTTAATTAATGAGGATGTTAATTCAGGCGGGAGGCTGCCCATTTGTGCCCTGATGCCAGGGGGAGCTATCTGCAGCTCCGTACCTCCTCTACACCACAGCCCATGCCTTGCAGATGCCATCCAGATGTTACAGTGCTCCTGGCCTGCAGCCAGAGCAAGCTTAGGCCATGCCATCAGGCCCTAGTCACATGCACATTCATACCGCCTGCCTCTCAGGCCTCACACACTCCACTCTCTCTCACAGGGTCTCTTTCATGCATCACCAACTTATGCTGCCTTGCTCCCTCTTGGAGCAGGCCACCTTTGGCCACAGGCTTAGCTAGTCCATTCCTTGGGTGGCAGACATACCGTCTATTGGGCCTCTCCTGAGACCCTCACCGGGGCAGTGGTCAGCCAATTACCCGATCAGGTCTAAGCTTACTCTGGCCCATTCTGGGGGCAACACTATATGTGTATTAACATACTGGGCCCTCAGCCCTCTGGTTAATCTCCCCCTTCACTGGGGAGCCCCATCTTTGCCCCCTCTCTGGGGCTCTACACCGCCCCCTTCACTCAGGGCTACTCATCTCTGCCCCCTTCACTTGGGGCCATGGGGCTTCCCCGGTGGGCTTAGGTGGCCATAACCATGCCTGGCCCCAACTTTCCTTCCTCGGGGTCTTGTACCCCATAGGGCTCAGGTGGCCACAGCTGTGCCTGGCCCCACTACCTCCGGTGTCACCTGGCCCACCTGAAGGTGAGAGCTGGCATTAAGACACCCTGACCCACCTTTCCCTGGGGTGGTAACTGGCCTGGCATTTCCTGGGGGCTCCTGTACCACTGGGAGCCCCACCAGGCCACCCACTCTCAGCAGGGTGCAGTTTTAGGTCATGCCCAGGAGTAGGAGCCTCCTAGGCATCCCCTACAGCTCCTTCCTTACCTCCAGGATGATACATGAAGCCTCACAGCCAGACGATGTTGCTGCCTCCCCCGCCAGCAGCAATCTGCCTTGTTTATATGGGTAGCCAGAGATCTAAAATGGCTGCCACAATCAGGCACCTGCTGGCTGCTTAGCCTAGCTCTTAAAGTAGCAGGCACCAATAGTGCCCTGCCACACACCTCCCCCCTTAAAATAATAACCAGGGAGGGGGTCACCTGCAGACACCGCCTGAGGTGTCGGGAGTGAGTGGGGGGTGGTGAGCGGTGATTGCCTGCAAGCGCCACCAGTACCAGGGGCGGTGCTTCTCTCAGGGGGTGCACCACCAATCCGTGTGCACCCCCTATGCACCACCAATGCTGCCACATGTCATTGATCACCAAGGCCACTTCACCCACATATTTGCCAGCTGGGTGGGCAGTGCCCATGAAGCCCATGTCTTCCACAATTCTGCCTCCTCCAGATGATGGAGAATGGGCACTACACTCCTGAAGTACCAAGTTTCATCATCAGCACCGTCCTTGTTCCTCCCCTTATCACTGGGGACCAGCTTATCCCCTCCCACCTGAAGGTGTGGTAGCAGACTCTCAGTACATGCCTCATGGTAGATGAGGAGAATCTGTCAAGCCACATTGTCATCACATGTATCCTCCACAACATCTTTAAGAAGAGGGGAGGTCTTCCATGGAAGCTAGGCATAAGAAGCATAGCATGAGGACCAGGCACGGTGCAGCGAACATGCACAATACAGGGACCTGGGGAGAGAAAGCCCAAAACTGATGTCACCAGCAGGGAGTCTGGGTCAACAAAGCCCTGGTAGACTACCTCCTGGCCCACAGGGATGAGAAGGGCTTCCAAGATGAGTAGGCCTAGAGGGCATCAAGTTCCAGAGAACCTACACTCTGCTCCCAGAAGGGCAAGTGTGCTGGGTCCAGTGACTGGACAGAGGCTTGCACAGAGAGCTTTGGACTGGTGTGGCATTATTGTGCCTCTGCTTCCCTGCCTGTGAGCACAGCACACCTATTCTTTTCCCCTCTGTAACAGGGGGCTTGCTCAGGGCTGATCTCGCTGTGGCCCACCCACCTGTTCCTGGGCCAACTGCCCGCATTCTTTCCCACCATGCCTTGTTGTTATTATTGATTAGTAGATGTTACTAAGCAGGAGGCTGCCCATTTTCTGCCCCGATGCCAGGGGGCACTATCTGTGGCTCCATTCCTCCCCACTACACCGCAGCCCAAGCCTCACAGATGGCATCTCAATGTTCCTTTAATCACCGGCCCCCACACTGGGCCCCAGAATCCTCATATTGAAACCCACTTGGATTCTTCCCCTCAGGTGGCCTCTTCTGCCATCATACTAGGCAGTATAGCTCCCTAAACTAGTTCCCCTTTGGGTGTGGTCCCTGCACTGAGACCTTCAGCTCATCTAGCCCACTTCCAGGCCAGTCGGGACCCCAGGCCCTCAGCTCTTGGGCATCCCTCGCAGTGGGCCCCTGGCCCTTCAACCCTTCTGGTCTTGGCCCCAGCATGGGCCAGTCAAGGGAAAACCCAGACAGGCCTGAGTCTACAGTCCTTACTCTCACTCTCAAGGGTCCACCCTCTGGGCCCTCCAAATAAAGGGGTCACCCACCTGGTTGTGGGGGCTAGGGGTTAAGGCACCCCGACCTGCCTTTTACCGGGGTGGTAACTGGCCTGGCATTTCCTGGGGGCTCCTGCACTACTGGAAGCCCCACCAGGACACCAATTCCCAGCAGGATGCAGTTTTAGGCCATACCCAGGACCAGGAGCCTCCTTACCATCCCCTACAGCTCCTCCCCTACCTCTAGATGATATCAGCAGCTCTCTGGCCAGGTGATGTTGTTACCTGGCCCCCAGCATCAGAACTGCCCTATTTATATGGACAACCCTCAATCTAAAATGGCTGCCCTAATCAGGCACCTGCTGGCTGCTGCCTTCTGGCCCTTAGCAGTGGCAGGCACAAACAGTGCCCTGCCACACCCCCACATTCCCTCAGGGGCTTTGCATTTCCATCACAGATGCATGGAGTGGAATGGAGCCATACCATTCAGGCAGCAGGGCCTGTTGCTTGGTGCCAGAGTCTTCACCAAAACAAGGGGGAGGGTTGGGCATGGGTGCTGTGGCAGCAGTTGCTTTGCTCAAAATCAGAAGACTAGGAGGTGCTCTGCATGTCTGGAAGGGGGGCAGTGAGAAGATGTCAGAAGAGTGGGAGCAGAACACCAGTGGCAGCTGTGTCAGAAATGGTGTTCTAATGGAAGAAACATGTTCGGCCATGGGCCATGGAGCCTAGCACCTAGGGGCAAGGGGCAGGGGCTCCTGTGAGGTAGAGGGCATGGCATCAGGGTCCAAGTCCTGGCATTGCAATGACCGTGGTATCAGAGCTTTCCCACTAGTCCTATCCACCATTGTCCACTCACCCAACCATGGCTGAGATGTCAAGGTTGCTCAGGTCCAGCTGCAGCTGCATTTCCACTGCTGGATCTTGCAATGTTCCAGGGACCAGAAGTAACAGGCTGGAGACCATGGGGACTACTGCTAGTATTCGCACTGGTGATTTTCTTTTGGAATTGTCAGCACTATTCACTGTACATGCATTATTCACTGTACCTTGTGCCCCATGCCCCGTGGGGACCTGCACTTGGGCACTCAGTTATCCCATCATCCTGGGGCCTTTCTGTATGTCCTCTTATGGTGAGGTCCCTACCAGCAATTCCTTTTGCCTCCTGGTGCTGCTGCAGGTGTGCAGGATGGTAATGGCTGTATTGGTGGCAAGGAAGTAGGACACCTTCTTGTAGAAGGGCATGTTCTGCCTCCTGCTCCCAGAGTTTTTATTGGCATCATATATACTGAATCTTCATCCATTTCTTCTTGGCCTGGCACTGCACTCAGTTTCTGTTGTGTCCCACTCTTTGCATCTCTTGGACAATGCATTTGAACACATGATGTGCTATCCTTTAAGGAGCTGGTCCTGGGTCTCCTGCTACCCTGGACAGCCATGATATCCCTCATCTACCTCTGTCCCCAGTTGTGTGACCAGGGTTGGGTACTGGAGGAGCATGGGGGAGTGCCTTCCATGGTCCATGGCAGTGCTCATGCAGTCCCAGCATCCATAGGGAGGGTCTGGCTGCAAGGAGGTAGATGGATGGATGGAAGGATCAGTGAGTGTGCGTAGGTACAGGTCTTGGATTATGGATCTCCATCTCACTCCAGCTGAGTGTGGCCCCTGATTCAGAGTGACTGGAGCTCCACTGGCCAGGTCACCCCCATGACCACAAACTTTCCAGAAGTTTCCATCAGACAATGCCCCACACTCCAGCCTGGAAATTTCCAGTGACCTCTACCAGGAATACTGAAGCATCTGGCCATGTTCCACCTGCTCCTGAAGTTTCCAGAGACATCTGCTTCCTTGACCCAACTTGGATGCTCAGTACCTGCCCCCTCTCCCTCCAACGTTCATACTCTGGGACCCTGTAGTTGTGAGTCAAAAATATTTGTAATCAGGGCTTGTGGTAGAGGTGATATCTTTTATTAGACCAACAAAATTTTTGCAAAAAAAATTTCTTTAATTGCAAGCTTTCAGGCACACCCTCCACCAGGCATCGGAGAAAAGATTATGAGAGTTTTCCTGGGTAGAAATGACAAGGTTTTTTCAGTGAATCTGATACCTTTTATTAAACCAACTTAAATAGTTGGAAAAAAAATGTTAGCCAGCTTTCAGGTTTAAAAAACCCTTCATCAGGCTGAGGAAGTCTCTGCAGTTGGTGTGTGCTCTTCCTGGATGGAAATAGTCTTTCCAACTATTTAAGTTGGTCAAATAAAAGATTTCAGATTCGCCCAAAGAACCTTGTCTGCCTATGTCCTTAGACCAACACAGCTACAATCTACACCCCTGGGTAGAATATCTAATAAAAGATATCACCTGTACCACAAGCCCCGATTGCCTTTTCCTCTAGACCAATATGGGTACAACCTGGATACCTGAAAAAACATTTGTAGCACCCCACATGCACATGGTCTGCATACCAGCCAACAGTGGCTGAGCTATAGAGGTTACAGACGCACCCCCTTGCAAGTCCAGTACTGATGTTCTGCCTGCCAGCCACTCTGCCCCACCAGAGGTTCACTGTCTGTACCAAGACCTGCTCAAGAGGGGGCATCTGCCAGCTTTCAGGTCATAGGGTGTCTGGGTCTGGCCTTTGAGATATGGTGTGTGGGTACCAGAGTCAGGGTCCATGGGGCTGTTCCCAAGTGTAGGAGTTTGGGGGTCTTTGGCTGGGTGTTCTGGGGCCAGGGCCAGGGGCTTTACCCAAGTGTAGGGGGTCTCCTGGGCTCGGTGTTGGGGTCTGGTCTCTATGTATGTTGTGGGGTGCTTCATGATGGGGTGTTTGGAGTTCAGGGGCATGGCCCAGGGACTCAGATACCCATGTTTGAGGGCTTGTGCAGGGGACACAGATGCCTCACTTCCCCCCTTGCTGCTTGTGGTTGACAGATGGCTGGAGGCAGGTCTGGGGAGAAGGTGCATGTTTGCTCAGCATTGGGACAGCCCAGGGGTGGGAGCTGTTGAGCACTCAACTGAAGCAGCCAAGTGTGGGCTGAGTTCTGGCACTCCTCCCTGTGAGGAAGGGGTAGGAGGGTCTGCAAAGCAGGATGGGATGCTAGAGGATATTGATTCAACTTGAATTGATAGGCAAACAGTACACAAGTTTAATATATCAGTCAACCCCAAATCAATCTCAGCTGAGTAGATGAGGTCCATCTTAGATCCCTTGCGCCATTTTTAGACCAGTTTGTGTGTACTGGACTTCTGTACAGTTACAGGGTTAGATCAATCTATGTTCTTTTATACCAGTTTGTGTGTAATGTCTGAATGTGCCCTAGGTGATCAGATTTTTTTCCAATCAGTGCTGCTGCAAGAAGCTTTAAATTACCTTTGAGTCACCTCCTCAGTTGGAAGGATCCCAGTGGGAGAGGTGCTATATTGGAGGTAGTGGGAGTATTTTAAGAATAATGTTTCAGTGAAATTTTCTCTGTCACACATCCCTGCAGGACACTGGGCAAGACCTTATTTTTGTTGACTCACAAATAGATAGAAACCAATCAATCACAGAGCTTGAGACCAAGAATAGAGTCAGTATGATTACAACAATAACATTACTTTTTTGAGTAATGACTTTGGAGTCTTCAGTGTTCAAGTGTTTCCAATTCCCAGAATTTAGATTTCTAGATTACAACACATCACACAAAAAGGTAAAAGTACAAACCCTGAGGAACTGAGAGAAGAATGAGGTTACTGATTTCCTGCTAAATATGTAATAATGGTTGCCATGAAAAAGTCAACATTGGATGATATTTTTGATATAATAACAAACTGAGTAGGCAAAATAGGTAAATGAGTGGAAAGCATTTTCATCTGACATTTTAAGGATTATGTTGATATTCTACTGACATATTTCCTCAGTAAATGCAAGAACACTGAAGTTCTGCTACAGGGTAAACCATTTTGTCACTATGGTTTGGGCACTTCTGTTTTCTTGCCTTTTGCAGACATACAATTCTAAATATCAAGAGATACATTTTTTGAATACTTTATATTAACTTTAGGTGTCATATTTAAATTAAGGAATATTGCTAGTATAATATTAATTACTACTAAACAGCTGAACATTCATGTGTAGTTTGTTTCATGCATGCATAAGAATTTGACTCCATGTCAGTTAGGTACCAAACCATTGCTGGTTTTAGATACTAAAATCCTTTACATGTTATACTGACAATGTAATTCAGGAATTTAACATTGTCAGAAGCTCAGTTCATTAAAATTGGAACTGGAGGAAAGGAACTTTCTAGTGGAAAAAGTCCTTGTAGTTTATACCTGCTTAATCAGGAGAAGAGATTCTATTTTACTATGATTTTCAAGGAAATGGGTTCCAGAGTATAATAGTTCTCTCAATACTAAATAAGTTGCCAAATAAGCAGCTCAAAAATAAAGAAAATTTGTATCAGGATTAGTTGGCCCTTCCCCCCCCCCCCCCCAGCTTTTCAATAAATAATTCTAGCACTTTTGATTTTTAAACCCATGCATACAATCAAACCAGGACACTATCATTGTGTACAATAAACTTTGGGCCATCACAAAGAGATAAAATAGTAATAAAATATTTTAATGAAAAAGAGGAGCATCTTTTAGGATTTTTCCAAGTCTCCACTACTAATTTCTTGGCACAACTCTAAAATTTCCATTATATAAACAACCTAACTATCTAACTGTGAAATTCTATATATCTGCCAACTGGTGATTTTCTTTTAGAATTGTCAGCACTATTCATTGTACATAAAGCGACCTACAGCTAAGGATGAAAGAATAGACAAAATCAATAGTTGATTTTTTAGGATTGGAATGCAGATGGAGCAGATAATCTACTAAAGCCAAGAGAACAAGTTAATTGAATTACAGAGACACTGTCATGGTTATTCTGGGAATACAACAACATAGAATATCACATTATTTGTGCATTGAATAACAATAGAGGGAAGCCTGGGCAAATACCAACCTGCCCCAGAAATACATTATTAGTAACCCTACAGTCTCCCAACTAGGCTTTGACCTACTGAGAAAGAGTTGGTCCTCCCTAAATTGCATGTGGACACCTCATGGAAAATGTGGACACCTACTCCATAAATAGAGAACCAAAGACAGTCTGAGTTGCAATTGTGGTGTAATTTTTCAGATGGTACAACATATTGTGAATGATTGCCCTATCAGATCATTTCATGGATATTTAAAAATCAATCCATGCAGCTACCCCTGAAGCAGTCAAATGACTATCAAATTTAGATATTACTCTATGAATCTTGTAATCCTAAAATGTCATACAAGATAAAAATTATTTTCCTTATTAAAACAAAGGAGACATTATTACATTATCAACCCTTATAAATTTATTTTAACACAATCTATATTAAATGTCTAATGACCCATGGGAATTCTTTATGTTAATATACCTTTTATTACATAAAGTGAGAGCTATAACAGTTTTTCTTCAGGAAATACAAAATATAGTGTGCAGATTTTCCTAACCATGTGATTGTTACCTCTAGAAAAAGTTTACAACTTTCAAGAACACATGACAGTGTTGAGGAAGTTTGAACGCTCACACTGAAATAATAGCCTTCCTAAAATCAATGGGAATTTTGCATTGATTTCCTCCTTCCTGGTTGTAATAGTACTTCTGTCTTTGTGAAGACAGGAGCCCAAGGCTTAAAACACCTCGATTCTCTCAAACCACAGTATGGGGCTTATAGATGACTTAACTCTTCCATCAGTGGTGCTATTAAAATACTTCAAACCCAATCCCAGTAGAGCTTGACTTGGGCACTTTACTGAAAGTAATCTTTTGGCTACAGCAGTTTTGGGCATTTGGGGCTGAATTCATGTCTCATCCAACAGTACTTCACTTCCACATGACTTAAATAGGAAATGAGCAACAACATACAGGAGATAAGATCCAAGAAAGCAGGTGAGTGAGAAAGCACATGGGTGTAAAGCTAACAACTTACTAGTTAGATGAAAGCTGAAGGTCCTAAGCAAATGAATTATGTTTTCTCCTCCAGCCTCTTTGGTTGTTCCACATGTAAAACAGGTGAGGAAACTGGTAAATCTGACCAGGCTGATAAATATTGTGGCAAGAGTGAGTCCTCAGCTGATGCAGATTAGTGTAGTGAGCTCTTGCCCCACACTCTAGTCCTAGCAATCAGATACAGAGACAGCCAGATCAGTAAATTATTCCAGCCATATTCAGCTGGCAAGTGGCCCTTTTACTAGCTGATGCAGTTTCATTAGACTAATTCATAAAACTTAGGGAAATATTTCATTAAAATAGGCCTATATTCACGATTCTAAATATGTGAATTTTTATCACCTGGAATTCATGTCATCTATATTTTTTATTTCTTTACCTGTGCAGTGTTGTCAAAACCAAAACTTAGTAGGAAGTTAGCAAAATTTACAATGCAGGGGGGAGGGGATATTTTTACATCATCAAAACAAAATGCTTTGTTTCAGCTACTTTCATCAAAAATAATTTTGAAATTACCATGTTCCATCCAAAACTGCAGTATAGACACAACGTTTTACAAGAAGTTTATGCCATCAAATGTAGCACAATTTGGAACAGAAACAAGCTTCAAAATGGCAAATTTTCCTGAAGAATAGATATTTCAGTATGGGACCAGATCTATCTTATTTCCCTCTTGTAGATTTCCAGTAGTTCTCTGTTACCTCCTCCAGCTTCCTCAATATAATATAACTTTCTCCAAGAATTTTTCTTACCAAAAATTTCCGTGCAATTTCCTTTCCTTTACCTGTTCAATCCCACTATCACATGCCCCTACTTCTACAAATAAGTTCCTCTTTATGGGGCTTTAGTCTCATCTGTAATGCCCCATTTTGTAATATTGTGGGGCCCCCTACATATTGATGTGTCTAGTATTTTAAACTCACTTGGACAAAGGAGGTTACAGAACCAAGAACACGTAACTGATTTAGTGTACTTTATTATCATTTATAAGAGATCATTCGTTTAGAAAAAATGATCCAGTATATATCAACACCAGTATTATTGCTTCTAAAACGTAAACATGTTTGAAATAAATATTCTGGTGTTGATTTGAAAGACAAACTTTCATTCACTTAATTTTTCTCTTCTCTTCAAACTCAGCCATCTGCACTAGAGAACAATGTGAGCAAGATGAATTGTAAGTGTTAAGTAAGAAGATTCTAATTAAAAAATCTAAAATACAGTAGTCTCTTGATATTATCTGATTGTATAATATGATAAAAGAGAGAACAGACCATGTACAGTAACTACTTACTACTGAAAATGTATAGTTACAAGGGACCAGTTGTTCTGAGGATTGTTACTGGACAGACAGTTAGACATGTTAGTCTGAAGTCAGGGCAGAAGGCAAGGCAGATTTACACCTTACAGGGTTAATTTTTCTTTGGTACTCTGTGTGTGTGTGTGTGTGTGTGTGTGTGTGTGTGTGTGTACTTTGATCAATCTTAACGTACAAATCTTCCCTGCCTTCAGATTGTTATCATATCATACCTTGTATAACTTAAATGTGTGTTAAGGGCCCTTAAACCAGGGGTATCCACACATTAGGGCAGGGAAATGTGCTCAGGGCCCTCTGAATGGCTCAGAGATAATCTTCTTCCATCAGGGATTATCTCTAACTGGTTTTAGGAAGCTTGTCATTGCAACTGTAAAACTGATCCACAGGCCCAAAACCAGTTGGGAGCAGTCCTCCAGCATCACAGGAGCCACCACACACAGGCGCTCTACCTACCCCCACAGAGACAGTTTGGGAACACCTGTAAAAGTAAGAATCCCCCCTCCCATCCCATTCTGGGCTCTTCCTGGCTGCTGGGGCTGCCCCCATATCCCCTCAGGGCTTCCCCTCTGCTTGCCCAGCCACTGCCACTAGGCCTCTTCTGCTCTCCAGGGTGAGTCCAGCCCAGCGAGCTGCAGTGCTACTGGCAACTGGTGGGTTTCTGCTTGCTCTGCCAGGACAGTGAAAGGAGCTGCAGATGTTTCAGAAGCTGATGGTGCCAATAAGCATGAATCTAGGGCACCACCCACCTGCCCCCCCCATGTGGATTAGGCCCACCATGCTGTTCAAATCCTGGATTAGGTCCACATCACCTTCAGGTCCCTGGATCAGACCCAGAACACTGCCTATGCCTCCCAGCCCCCAATCAACCTAGATCAAACCAGCCACACTGTCCACCTCCCCACTAACCCATCTCAGGCCCACTGCACTGCCCACCCCTGCTAGGCTCGATCAGGCCCAGCTCTAGATCAAGCCTGTCCTACCCTACACCCAAGGCCCTGGCTCACTGCCCCATGGCAGATCCAGGGTCATGGGTGGCAGTGCAGATCCAGCAGCCAACAATTTGGACCACCTACCCTGTCCCTGAGAGCAGGCAAGCTGGACCTAACCATACCCCTGCTCATTGGCCCTTTAAGGCAGGGGTGGACAAAGTCTGGCCCATGGGCCCATGGTGGACTACTTACCAGCAGCCCCTGCTCATGTCACTGTGGCTGGTTTCCATGGAGGCCCCAGAAGTGGTGGGACCATGACGGCATGGGGCCAGGGTTTCCATGAAAACCAACCTAAACAGAGCTGGTGGGGTGTGTGGCTGGGCAGAGAGCTGCTCCAGGACTGGGGCCGGGGTCGGGGTCTTGTGGCAGTAACAGTGTGGGCTGGAGCTGGGACAGAGCTGCAACCCATTCCCCACATGCCCTGGGCAGGGGTGTGAAGGTAGAGGATTATAGTTCTGCCCTGGATCTGGACCATGCTGTCACTGCTGCAAAATCCTGGCCCTGGCCTTGGCCCCAGTCCTGGAGCAGCCCCCTGCTCAGCCACACACCTCACCAGCACAGCTTGGGCTGCCCTCTGTGGAAACACTGGCCCTGTGCTATCACAGCTCTGCTGTTCCTGGGGTCTCTATAGAAACCAGCTGCAGCAACTCAGGCAGGTGCAGCTGGGAAATGGAGTCCAGCCACTAGCCACCTCTGCCATTTTGCCCACCTCTGCTCTAAGGGCACGTCAGAGAAGTACACATTACAGGGGGTATTGGCCCTTAACACATGACTACTCAAAGCACATGGTAATTTTAACATCAATTAAAATTAGCATGAGCTAAGTGAAACATGTAACATGGCCCCTACTCTTAATTTTTTCTGTAAACACTAAGCTAAAAGAATAAGGGAGTTTGGTGCCCAATAACCTTTAAGATCCCAAACTTTGACCACATCAGCTGTAATACAGCAGGATCCCCACTTCAGATTTTCATTGTCTTTATAAGTAATTTTTTTTTTGTCATTTGAAGTTTCAATTCCATGTAATGCTTAGCAAACTTGAAAGCCTTTCATTTCCATTAAAATATTCCTGACAAATGCCTCTCTCAAAGTGGATTGTTGCCCCAGATCAACCAGCAACTTTTATGACTGAATTTCTGACTTAACATTTATGTCTTTTAATTGAATATCTGTAATTTACCTCATAGTAGGGATCAAGTATTGTTGTAGCAATAATGGCTCAAGAAAGTATGCGAGAAGTAAGTTTTTCTTGATTATACCTTTTATCAGACTTGAGGAAGGGCATTTTGGGCCCAAAGCTTGTCTAAAAACTCTCTGAACCATACAGTTGTAATTTACCTTGAACATTAATGAAAAAATCCTCAATTCTAATTCTTTACTATAAAAGTTATCTTCTGTTTTCTCATTACTGTTAAAGATAGTATTAATGTGCTTTCTTATTACAGTTTCTCATTGCTTCAACAGTTTCTTAGTAACTGCTTAAGGTAGCGAATACCTTAAACATTCCTGATCAGACTAAGAATGGTATATGAGAATGAGGCAGGGAGCCCACAGGAGAAACCCCTTGGTCAGTAGATTTATTGCATAAAACTACCATTTGAGATCCTCTAGATAAACACAATACTAGTAATAGGTTGTCTCCTTTTTTCTATGGGACTTATAGATTACTTAACTCTTTTCCCTGAGCAGTGCTATTACAAATAGCCATTAGATCTAATAATTGTAATTTGGCCACTTACCAATGCAACCAGGACAGTTTTGGTACCAAACTCAATAACCAGACTGACAAAGGATCAGATAGATCGGGAGTATCCATCTACTCAATTATCTGTGTTTAGTCTGATTAGGAATGGAAAATATCACTTAATTCTATGACCATTTTTGAATGACAGATAGTGGCCTTCTTAACTGGCAACTTGCCCTGTACTCCCTTAAGAGATGCATTAAGAGTCTCCATCAATAATTGAACTAGTTCTACCTCTCTGGCCTTCTCTAGAACTGACTTATGATTAATAATAGGGTTGTGACAGAAATAACCACCATATTTTTGATAGTCAACAACAGAGGTTTAAAGGTGGGCTTGCATCTGTCCCATTTTGCTAGTACTAAGCTGCCAAAATAAACCTGTACTAATTTGGATTGTATCTGGAAAGTAGCATTATGTTTTCTTACAACAGGAAGAAACTTGTGTCATTCACTGCACTAAGTCAAGTTATGTTCACTGGCATATTTGTTACTTCAGTTATATTTATTTTTTATTCCAAATACATGATTTAGTTTTTATTACTTTTGTCATGTGTAATACCAACAGTATTCATAGTGTAAAACCTCAAATATATTTGAAAAGCTCTGCCAACCTATCCTGTATTTCTACTGAAGCTACAGCTAGCTTTTACTTGCACAGAATTTTTCTGAAGTATGCACCCCTTAATCTTATTTTTAGAGACTTCATTTCCCATAAACTATATTTCTGGAATTTATTTATTTATTTATTTTTATCACTAATGCAAAAATGTTTAAGGCCCCAGCAACTTCTCTCATTAAGACCTCATATCTTTGCTCCAAGCCTTCTTCAAAAGCTTCACTTCATGCTAGAAAGGTTCCTCTAAAAGGAACACATTGCTAGGTTGAACTGTCTTAATCTCTCATCACTGAGTGGATTTAGCCCTTCAGTAATATCTACATAAAGAAGCACTGACTATCTAATGTTGTTTAGGCACTACATTTTTTGACATTTTTCTAATTAATGGAAAGATAGATTGTACCATGTTAAACCAGAGAAACTGCACATTCTACAATTGTAGCATTATAAATCACATATGCTTTTGGAGATCAAACAGATTTTTAAAAACAAAATGTAAAAGTAAAATTCCTTTTGTATCATTTTGATAATATCGGTATATGGAGAAATATACAGGAAGCATAGCCATATGAGAATGTAAATACAATGATATTATTTTCTCTTCCTTTCTTGTAGCTCTAATTCGTAAATAAGCATGGGAATTAGTTATACAAGGCTAATCTTTAATCCTTGTATATGAATTAAAATTTTAAGAAATAGTTCTGAATTTACCATTCTAAAGAATTGCAGTTTTGCCCAACATATTAAAATTAGATGCCGCAACATCAGTTTTGTTCAAGTTCCAACTATAACGTTTCTTCAGCCAAGTCTATTTTAAAAATATTTTGGGTACATCTACTAGTCACAGTAATAAGGTATAATACAGTGCTTAGAAGTAGAATATAAACATTCGCTGCTTGTAAAGTAATTTGTTCTAATTGTCTCAGTGAAATTCAGCAGTTTCTTGCAAGTTTGGATGTTAACATTTTAATGCTAACTAACCTACAGGGTTTCAATTATTTTAGCATTAACTTACCTATTTTACTAGGAACTAAACAATATTAATAAATATTTTAAAACATAGACAATGGCAACAAAACTATAATATCAAATAATGGGACCTTTTATCAAAGTTACAGGCAATTCCTACTGTATGTGGTTGTGTTTATTCATGACCCCATTGGCAAAGGATTTCAGACAATGCTCTACAGGTTAAAGCAGCTGCTGTCATTGTCTTTCATTCAAATTCCTCAACCAAGTCATCATGCATTTCTGAAACCATTTACTAATGCTACATAGACTAGGATCAATTTATCAAGGCAATTCTATTTCTTTCTCAAAACCAAGTTCAAAAGACTACAGATAGGGTTGCTGGGCAACTAGTACCTATTTTACTTTTTAATATTATCACAATCACTAAAGCTCAGCTATGTTTTTTCTAAAAGCCTCTTCTGAGCCAGCACATCACTTAGGTCACTATTTTCCCATCTGTTCAGTGCCCTATGATTGCATATACATGAAGCTATCAAGAGATGTTCATTAGTCAACTGAGATTCTACAGGAACTGTGAAGAACTACAGTGGCATTTGCAGCTTCTATCTGCAACAACTATTCTCAAAGCACAGTATCCCCTTCCTACTGCTTTTTATACCACTGCTTTTGTTTCTGTAAATTAGCTTATAGAAAAGCCTTTTCTTATGCCCACTCTTCTTGTTTAATCTTAGGCCTCTTTCAAAGCCCACTAAAGTCCATGGAAAGCCTTGCATTGATTTCAGAGGGCTCTGGATCATGCCCTTAATCCAAAGAATCAGACAGGCATCCTCCTATGTATTGTATTCCTCAACACTACAGATATTTCAATCTTACTGTAGTGCTCTACAGAGAACAAGCTATATATGTATTCCCACCAGCATAGTTAAGAATGTCTAATGACACTCTTTCACCCTCAGTAAGGTCATATTTCATGGCAATTTATTTCTGCATTTCTGTTTTAATTAAAGACCATCTAAATAAGACAGTAACAATGGTATAAGATGGAATCTTATCACAGAAGAGACTGAATTGGTCATGGATTTATTAATCACTACACCATGTTTTGTGTGTGCTGTTGTTGGGATTTTTAATAGGATTTATTACAGTTCAGCATTTCACAACATATAATTCTGGTCTTTATTATTGAGAATAAGACCTATTGAAACATAGGACATAGGAGTACAAGAGATGCTATAGGTAATCAAGTCCAGTTCCATGCCATCACAGGTAAATTTTGAGGTAGAGACTGGGACAGGAAAAAACACAAGAAAAAAATTAGTAAGAGAAGTAGGGAAGAAATTATTATGGGAGGGAAAGCGAAGAAAGAGACAAGGGTTAATAATAAAGGAAAAGGAGATCATGGAATAGAACAAAGATGAGTAGAAGAAGGACAAATAGATATGTATAGTGACAGATACCCTTTTTGTCCCTTAAATCTATAGCTGGCTGAAGTGCTACATCAAAGCTGGTCAGTCTACTTTCCTGAAAACTGAAGTCTGCTCTTCTGAAAATTTGGGGAAAAAAATCTGTTCAAGTTGCCACAAAATAAAAAGTTTTCAATACTTTGAGCACACTGAAAAGAAAAAAAGTCAGTTTAGCTTATAGTATTTTAAAAAAATTAATCGCTCTGTTTTTGAGTTACTATACATTTTAAAATAAAATTGAGGCAACAACTTATGAAATTAAACTGAAGCATTTTGAAAATATTAAATACAAACGTTTCAATGATTTTGGATTTTTTTCAATTTGGGAAAATTGATCTGAATTTGTAAATATTCTGGTCAACCAGAATACATTTTTTTAAACAAAAATATTTGAAGACAAAAAATTTCCCTTTGGTCTAAAGGAAGTTGGTCTCTTTTAATTAAACATACTTCTATTTAGCATCTATGAGCAAAGCAGTACACAAGAACAACAGCTGAAATTTACAATTACTGAAATTTAATGATTGAGAAACTCAAGTTTTAACTGCTGTCCCTTGTACTTCCTAAAATGGTCTTAGTCAAGTCTCAGAAACCAAGCAGTAACAGATTTTGAGCTAGGTACCACCAGAAAAATAGTTTCATCATGCTTAGTTCAGGATAGTCCACAACATTATTTTGTGTCCCAATTATGACAACAAATGGCACTCTCCAGTAAGATGTATCCCAATGTAGGAATCAAACTTCCTGAGCAGATATTCCATGTCTAGTGAAGAGATATGGTATAATACCATATACTGAGTTCCAAAATGAGTTGCAAGCACTAAAATACTTCAGTTCACCAGAAGTATCATACTCTGGATGAAGGTACTTAATTTCTGAAAAATCCCATGGATTTATATTGAAGATCCGTATAGCTAATCACAAGGCTCCCCTATATACATTTCCAACTAATCAAGAAAGATATATGGCTCTGTACCATTTGTACACTAATATTTACCATGAGCAAATTAAAATCATGCTTCATGCATGTGTGCTGTTTCTCTGTCTGAGGATCCTGACAGACGTTACACATAAGACTTGATTAACTGGGTAATCACATCTCAAGTAGTAATCCAGCCACATGTTCATTCAATTAATGGCATAATAAAACAGGAAATAAGCCACAAAGTTATGACACAAAATGTTCCTATGTCTTTAATTGAATGTGTTGCCAGCACTCATGGCACACTGCACACTGCAGAGTGCACTTTAGAGCACACTGCAGCCCTTCAAGACTCCCTCCTTTGCATTTCAGAGGCTAGGAGTGCTGGTCAGCTGATTGGGACTCCCAGCTGCAGGAGCACAGGGGTGACAAGCTTCCTACCTCCCAGTATAGGGGGAGCCCAGGATCATAATCCCAGGTTCCCCCTGCACAGGTAATATGGCACCATGGTATCTGATGCAGATCCCACAATTGTGCCTCCTACCACACAGTTGTGTCATATTAGAGGCACCAAGTATGTGAGGGCCCAAGAGCACAAGCCCCCCCTTCTGAAGAGAGCTAGCACTACGCCCATTATCTGATAAAAAATTGGTGCATATGTATCCCATGACCCCCTTAATATAATATGTCAGTGACCTTACACACATACAACTGGCACTCACAAATAAAACAATTAGGTATAACAGTAAATATATGTTCCCATTATTTCACTCACAAATATTGATAATGTAATGTCTATTTCTTTACCTACCCAGAAAAGAACGTGCCGTCACCCCCTGTTGACAAAATACTTGCAAGAATCAGAAGAGAATTTGGAAATCTGGGCTTTCCACAAAATCTGTACTAAAACAGGCACAAGACTGAAATCCATACACTGCTTGCATCACTGAACACCAAAATACATGTAATTTTTCTTTTTCTGGGGTAATTTCTAGCCATAAGGCAGTCATTTAGAGAAACTGTATCCCTAGCTCCTTAAGGCTAAGCATCTTTCCAATGTAGGAGATGCTATCTAATTACACCAGCATATAAGCAGCCCTCTCAAATTGAAGTTCCTTGTGACAATAACATGTGATGACATTTAGCCATGTTTATTCCTTTAGCATTTCTTAGAATCACAAGTACAGTGAAACGTGTACAAGAAGCAACCTTTACTATGCAAAATCCTGTCTGCAGCCTGCCAGGAAGAAAACTGTTCAGGCTTTAAGTCAACCCCTGGTACCCTTTTCTTGTATTTGGGTGGAGTTACAGGGAAAGAAGGGGTCCCCAAATCTTTATGCTCTATGGGCTCCATCCACAGGTTCAGAGAAACAGAAAGATGTTTTACAGCTACCTTCCCATGGCCTGTACATGTTCTATCAATCATAAGCTCAGGACATGCAGTATTAGAATCAATGGGGCCAGATTCCTGAAAAAATAAACACTCCTGGTCTCTTTGCCTATCAACCTTTGCAAATAGTGCCCCGATATTACACGTAATACCCCAAATTTCCCAATCAAATCCCCTTAAACTAAAGAAGCTTATCAGAGGAGAAATCATTAAAGGAAAAAAAAATCTCTGAAAGGTCATCAAGAAAAAAAATCTCTAGAAACAGCTTACTTCATAGGAGGTGCTACTTAAGTGGCTTTATATTACCAGACAAGCAAGGTTCTTCCTGGATAGATGTGATATCTTTTACCAGACCAACCGAGTAGATGGAAAAAAGTTTTTGCAAGCTTTCAGGCACAATCAACCTTCTTCAGGCCTAGGGAGACTCTGCTGCTGTTCTGAGATCTCCAAGGAATGAAAGAAGCTAAAAGTGTGACAGGAGGTCAGTGAGAACGTAAATAGGTGGAAATTAGAAAAACAAAAGGTAGAGCAGGGAAGGGAGGGGAGAAAGTGTGGGGGGGGGGCAACACTGAGTAAGGGACAGAGGTAGATTTTCAAGGTAGAAAAGAGGCTGTCTGTGATAAAGGAAATAGCTGGAAATTGGGAAGACAACAGGCAGAAAAGGAGGGCAGAGGAGGGGAAAGAAAAATGTAAGAGGTCAGGTCTGGCAGATACCTGGTGAGTCAGATGTCAGGCAGGTTGTAATGTGTCATAAATCTAATGTCTATATTGGGTCCATGGTTTTTTGTATTCAGTAGACTTATAAAAGTGAAGTTTGTAGGCTTGCCTACAAAAGGTGTTTTGTAAGTTCCCTTTGAAGATTAGAACTGAAAGATCAGAGAGGAAGTGATTGTTTTGTGAGAAGTGTGTTCCCACAGGCAATTGGGAATTCTTGTCTTTGATAAATTTTTGGTGGCCATTCATGCTGATATGCAGTTGTTGTTTGGTTTCTCCTACATATTTTCCATCAGGGCATTTGGTGCACTGGAGGAAATATTATTATATGCAATGCAAATCCGGTGGTATCGGAGAGCTTAGCTATAATTTACAGCTTTATAATACCAGTGGTCTCTCCAAAATGGTATTGGAGATACCTCAATTAGTCTCACTTTCAAGTAAAAGGGAAATAATGAATATCATATTGTTTTGGGATACAATGGCAAATATTGACATTAATTATCACTACTGCTTTATTACTTGTCCTTGATTACTACTTATCTTCAATTACAGAGGAAACTTGTATAGGTTAGTTATTCCAGTTAGAGTGCTTTACAGAGAGCTTTAGATAACTTTACTTCAGAGAACAAGGCAACATTTTTATAGGAACCTTGAAAACAGCTGAGGATCTGTATATACCGCAGCCTACAGAATAGAGATACACAAACTAGCTTTATATGAGCTATGGTGGATACTTGTGGCAGGATAGACCACAGCATACAATATTTAACCTGCTTCCCAGCAGCATAAATTAGGCTGTTTAGAGCTTTGTGTTGCATAAATTAGGCTGTTTAGAGCTTTGTATTGACAAACCTAGACTGTTACCATTAATATCACTTTGTACAGCACTGCTTTCTCTGAATTAGGTGCACGTTTGAAAACCAACAAAAATTGTGGTGCTACGTTACTCTTCCTTTGATAAGTTTCTGATTAAATAGTACATTCATAGAAGGGAGAACAAAAAGAGTAGTGACAAAACAACCATGGGAGATCTTTCAGGACTCAGAGGCAGTACTGTCCTATACCTTCTATACCCCTCCTATTTTGCAGCCTCTTTGATTTCCTCGACTATTGCCACTGTAACTGTCTAGCTCAGGCAAAATGTCATTTCAATATTGTGTTCAGGAAATGCTGTGTCTTCTATTTGTCTCCAAAAACATTTTGTGGCAGATGGTGCAGGTGACGAGCGTATAGATGTTGAATTAATGTAAAATTAGATTTTTGCTGATTCTTGATGTTTCACCAACTTGGCAACACTGAATGGTGAAAGTGACTGAAAATAAAAATTTGTTCCCAGATTTTGAGAAGCTTATTTTAGGAAGTTAATCTGAAGAACAGCCACGGTCTCCCTCCACTTCCATTCCCACCCCCACCCCGCAAACTACCCCACTTTCAAAATGTCTTCTTATACTTTCCATCTTGCAAGTGTCTTTGATTATTCAGAAAGGGAAGGATTGATGTGGGTGATATCTTTTATTAGGCCAACCACATGGTTGGGATGAAGTTGGACAAGTGTTCGAATTCAAGGCACTCTTCATCAGGACTGAAGAAAGAAATTTGCACAAAAATGGTTAAACACATTGAGTAGGGCTTTGAAGCTGGAGAATGAGAAATTGACAGGGGTAGCAGAAAACAATTACCATAAGAAAAGAACCTTGATTCATGGGAGATAAAGACATATCAAAAGGGAGGAAGGCCAGCATTACCTGCAATGTAAAGGAAAATGTCAGAAATTCGGTAGGCTATAATACACCATAAAGTCAGCATCAGTGCTCAGTCCTTGGTTCTTACAGTTCAGCCACCTTGTGAAGCCCTCCACCCCCCAACAAATTCATCTTGTAAAGATGCTTAGCAGGCTGAGCACGAGGATAGTGAGGTCCTAAATGGATAAGCTGTTTTGTGAGAAATGTACTCCCATTGGTGCTTGCATATCTCTATCCTTCATATTTTGTTTTCTGTGAGCGTTCCTTCTGGTGTGTAGTTGCTATTTAGTTTCACCCAGGTACTGACCCTGAAAGCATGTGATGCACTGGATCAGATATATCACATTTTGGGAAAGATGTTTGTAGGATCCATGGATTCTGATAGGTTTGTTGTGGGGGAGGTTGATTTTTGTAGCAATAGAGTTGTGTTGACAGGGTTTGTATCTATTGTTAAGGCAAGGCTGCAACCCACTTGATATCTGTTGAACAGTGGGGAGTTTGCTTCTGATGATGAAGTGGGAAAGGTTAGGGTTTTGTTTGAAAGCCAGAAGCAGAAAGGCTAGGAATATTTCTCTCAAGGTCTGATTTTTGTAGAGCTTAGGCTGTAATTATTTCATGGTTTTTTCTGATCAGTTCCAGTATGTGATAGGAGAGGACCACCAAGGGTATGTAGTCATCTTGTAGTCAGTTAATGTTGGGTGGCTGTTTCAAAGATACTGTCTGTTTCCCTACTGAAATGTCCTCATTGTAGAAAAGCAGATTTCAGACTGATCAGATGTCCTAGGTACTCTCCTCAGAGCAGATGCAGCAGTAGCTGAGGGCCTGACTATAAATTACAGCTTTTTTGGTGCACTTGGGATGATTGCTGGTTTTGTGGACATAAATATGGTGGTCTGTGATTATTCAAGACATTATTATGGTGGCCCATTATTATTGCGGTAATACTTGATTGTTCAGACATTTGAGAATAAGATCAAACTTTTTTTTCCATTAGATACAAAGCTCAAGTACTTAGTCATTTTCTCTTCTCAGCTCATCCGATACTTAGGCTCCCTATAATTTCTGATTGAAAACTCCATTTTGAGGGGTAAATGAGAAATCCAAATGGAAGGAAATATAGTTCTCCTTTGACATCTTTGGGCCTCTTTTCCAAATACTCCTCCCCCATGACAGAATGAAGAGAAGAAGTGTGGTACTTTCTTCAACCCTCAGTACCAACCCTAAACTAAAGACCCTTAATAAGAAAGTAGACCATCTCCCTGAAGTAGATAGTCTTTTTTTTTGTTTCAGTCTAAACAGTCCTTTTCTTCTTTCCACTATAATTTTATTCCTCATATCTGGGTTTATGCATGGCTGGCATCAATACTTGTTTACCTTTCCTGGGCTGCACAACAGGAGCACTGAGCTGTGTTGACCCAACAAAAATGAGCATGACTGCTGCATCTTTATATATAATCACCCTTTGTAGCCCACAGACAAGCAACAGTGAACTGCCATTCAAAACAGAGGTAAACATTTATTCCTCAAAACATAACAAATGAATAAAAATAAATATACATCAACTGTGAGCATGAAGCCCAGACCATCATCTCTTTAGTTATTTTCTTTTATTTTTGTATGCTGTTCAGGCAATGTTTTTCTATAGATCTCTGATAATTGGTGCAACGTACAAGATACGTGCGAGTTACAAAGCATACTAAAGTTCCTTCTAAAATGTGAAAAACTGAATGGAACTGATCAAAGCTATCATGGAATTTTTAAAGTTCATGTTAAGACAAAAATCATCTGGGATGGTTTGGAAATAGAAAAAATTGTCTAGAGCAAAGGATAGCATTAGATCTGCTTTATCCTTATTTTTCTGTTATCCTAAATCTAAATCTTAGGCCCTTGGCACATGTTCATTTAATGATATGATGGGCTCTGATCCTTCATCCCAACAATTGCATCTCCTGCCATGACACACATGGCACCATTGTGGAATCAGAGATCAGATCCTAATCACGTCATTACTACTTGCCAGTGTAAAGGGAATCTGGGATCATAATCCTGAGCTTCCCCTGCATGGTCAAATTGAAGGAGGAATGCCTGTAGGCCCAGTCTGGCTGACAATCAGCTGATTGAGGGAGGAACTCTGTTAGTCTGAAGTCAGTCAGTAGGCAGGAGACATATGTACCTTTTTATTCACTATCTACATAAGTGATATATACATATTCACATATATACACATCTCAAAAGCTTTTGTTAACTCAAGTTCCAGTCATCAGATACTGTGAAAAGGACATGCAGAGGGCAGAGTATAATAAGAATACAAAAGACAAGCACAGGGGGAAAGAGAGAGAGAATATATCTTTGTGGCTCTTTGCCACAAAGCTGGCTTTAACATGTGGCCAGGTTACTATATATGGTATGATTAACACCTTAATTACTTCTTAAATGTAATGTGTGCCGGGGACCTTATAGACCCTTTCCAAATAAGATCTTGAAAATACAACCTCTCCATCTAAGTTAATAATCTTGTCCAGGTTTTCATTATCACATATTTCATTTACCATAGCCTGGACAAACTCACTATTGCCCTACTCATTCCATTCAAAACACTTTTGGAAAGATCATTGTCTTTGTCCATGGCTTTGACCCTGTTGCCCATCTCTGAATCCTGCTATTGACTCCACATTCAACAACTGAAGCCATTTATTTTACCTTTCACAGTTATCCCTTCTATAATCCTCATCTCACCAACTGTTACTATGTTACCTCTAATCAGCTCACCATGGTATCTTCCATTGTCCACTTGTTAAATTTTCAAAAGGAGCATTGTTTCAAAAGAAATATATTGTCTACACACTTAAGAAGGATTCCCTGCAAATTTGCACAACATTAATGTCTTAATTTGCTCTCCAGCAATATTCAATACCTTCATTTCATTGCAATGCCTTTAAAAAGTTAACGATTAAGCTACTGCTATAACCACACCGTCTATTGTATTGTGTCCATCACACCAATATCATCTTAATATTTCCTTGCATTCTCCTGGTTAATAGTCTTTTGTTCAAATTATAGGGGTTTTGGGCAGGGTTTTTTTTGTTTGTTTGTTTGTTTTTGTTCCTGGTCCTTCATGTACTCCTAGATGCTAAAATAATGAAAATTGTACTAATTAAAAGAAAAAAAAAATCATCCAGACATTACTGTTACTTGGTGGAAAGATTTTAACTTCATCATAGATATTCTATGTCAACATAAAAAAGTATAAACATCTTGATGGAGCTCAATTAGAGAGAAATAAAATATATGGATCTTTAAGGTGCCTGAACTACATTTATTGAATCATTATTGCCAAAAAAAGAAGAGTATTTGCCCAGTGCAGACTGAGAATATTGAGAAGAGTTAGTCTAAATTGCAAAACTCTTTCTCTGTCCCATAGTGTCATAGGAGAAGGGCAAGCAGTGCTTAAAGTCATCCATCCATGTGATTCCATTGTTAAGCAGCACTAAGGCTTATTGGATGCTCCAGCTACTGGAGTTAGTAAAATTTTGCATAATTTTCCAGACTCTCCAGTATTGAAAAGAAAAATGTTAGCTATGTGAAAAAAAACAGATAGTTCTGGTCTATTCAGAAAACAGAGAAATTTTTTAAAAGTCTTCTAGACAGGGATTTTGCTAGAAGGATAACTTATTAGACATTGTAAGTTGTCTGTATCCTTTAGGGAATATATAGAACTGTAAAAATAAAATATGAGCACTATACAACAGAAGGAATAATTCCTAAAATCTAAAATATAAAAATTCTTTACTCATTCATTGCCTTGAACACTTAAGCAGCTGATCCTAAAATAAAATAAAAATAAAATCCGACTTGTTTAGCAAACATAGGAGGAAAAGAAAAAAAAGGAAGGGTTGGTGGGTGGGAAGCTTCAGGAAACAAGTGTACTTAATAATCTGGCTACTCTATATCAGCAAGAGGAAGCTGCCTGTGTTCTGCCCAAGGATCCATGATGCTTACATTCACATATTTGTTTTTCTGCTCAGTGAGAGTTTAACCTTAGCTCCCCCAAGAGAGAAGACATTTGCCACTGAGAGATTATTCACATTATGCCAAACGACAGTAATCAAGTAATTTATTAGCACACGATTTTAACTGGTCCTTAGAACAATAGCCTTAAAGAGGCAATTAATTTTCAAGTCATGCTGTGTATATTAATCGTAATTGCAACAGGAAAAAAGGACAATGTAATTGGTGCAATTTGGTCGATTGGGTAAACAACATGTGCAATACAAACTAACTTGATTTATTAGTTATCTAACCTTAAAGTTGTTCTATGCAGTTAGTAGGGAAAGTGTAGGCCATAGCAAGTAACATAAAAAGTCCTGACACAAATTCTTCTTCCAAGTGAGCTGGCATCATCCTGGGGTTAATGGGTCAAATTGTAAAACTGTCTCCTCATTTCACATCAGTTTGTTCCCCACTTTGTACACCTCTGCCAAAGAGACCAATATTGCCTGTCAGCCCACTTCAATAAACACTCTAGTTCATGCTGCAGTAGGTGGAGCACAATTCTGTACACATATTTGACTAAACTCTCCTGAGACACAAGAAGAACAATACCTACTCATGGACCCCAAATGAGCTTAAAATATGAGCTAGGCATTGAAGCCTTTTTTTTCTTTTTTTTTAAATCAATGGAATTTTTGGTTTGGTGAATGGGGGTCTGGACCAGATAACCCAGGAGGTTCTTTTCAAACTTAGGATTCTGTGATAGCCAGTCCCAAAAATTAAAAATAAAATCAAGTCTAATCAAATTGAAACTGAATTTCCAGGTTTTTCCAGCAAAGGAAAGAAAAAAATCATAACAGGCAACTCAAAGCATGTCTATCACCTTGAAATGAAACACTGAGCTTCTTTTCTAGGTTATTCAGCTATTTTATTTCAGTTTATTCCTTTAATTTTGGTCAATTTAAAAATGAAATTAAATATTTCAAAAAAAAGAAACTGAAGTTATTTTAACATTTTCAAAATATTTTTTTCAAAATTGTCCCCCTTTTTCATTCAAAACTATTCCCAAAAATTGATCCGTATTCAGTCCTCTTGAAATTCTATCTTTTTAGAAGAGTTACTACTATTCACTGAAAACTTTTTGTGTAGCTCCATACAAAGTAGCCAAGAAAGAAGCCAGAAGCAGACCTTCAGACAACTGGTGAAATACAATATCAGGGACAAAAAGTGATTACAGGCCTAGGAAGCCTGACTAATGAAGAAAGGGTAAAAAAACCCAGAAAATAAAAAGGCTTATTTAGTCAGGAGCAAAGAAGTCTGGGGGGTGAAGGGCGAGGGCTGATAACAACCATACATCAATTATCTGAAGGGTGAGTGTTAGGAGGATAGAGATGTGGCTGTAGGGAACAGGACTTAGAGAAATGACCTCAAACTGTAGTGGAAGAAATTTAGGTTGGAGATTAGAAGAAGTTCAGGAACTTTTACATGTGCCCCCTAGGGGTGCAGGGGGAAGCGCTTTAATTAGAGCAGTTCTGACTAATTAAAATGCCACTGCGTTTCATGTATCAGCATCCTCACACTTAAAAATGGTGACGGGGGCACTTGAACTAAAGCTCATTTAACGAGCTCTAGTTCAAGCACCCCCACTGCCATTTTTAAGTGTGAAGATGAGAAACTGGCTGCAGTATAGGACCTAGACAGTCATAGTGAACAGATCTGTGTCATGCTGCCAGTGTCCCACAGAGGTCAGTGCTCAGTCCAGTACTTTTCAACATATTTATTAACGATTTGGATGTGGGGGTGAAGAGCTCACTGGCTAGGTTCGCAGATGACACCAAGTTATGGGGGATCATGGTCACGCTTGAAGATAGGCTACAGATACAGGTGGACCTAGACAGGCTAGCAAGTTGGGCAGATCAGAATCTGATGAAGTTCATAATCAAAAAATGTAAAAAGCTGCACCTCAGAATGAGCAACCCCCAACACACTTACAGGCTTGGTGGCACCAAAATGACTAGCATCACGAATGAAAGAAACCTGGGGGTAACAATAGACCACAGTATGAATATGAGCTGGCAGTGCAATGCTGTAGCCAGTAGGGCAAATAATACTCTGGCATGCAACTGGAGTACTGTGTCCAGTTCTGGGTGCCACACTTCAACAAGAATGTGGATAAGCTTGATAGAGTCCAAAGAAGGGTAACCCATATGATCAGACTCTTAAAAGGCAAGCCATATGAGGAAAGGCTGAGGGATCTGGGTTTCTTCAGCCTGAGGAAAAGGCCGAGAGAGGACCTGGTAGCAGCTTACCACTGCACTAGGGAAGTACATCAAGGACTCAGTGAGCAACTGTTCACCAGGGCACCCGAGGGGAAAACCAGGAGTAATTGCCACAAACTCCCGGAAGATCAATTCAGGCTCAAAAACTTCTTCACAGTCGGGGTGTTCAGACTGTGGAATAAGCTCCCTCCAGAGGTGGTGCAATCACCTACCCTGGAAATCTTAAAAAGGAGACTGGAGAGTCACCTCGCTGGTGTCACCTGACTCCCAGTTATCTTTCCTGCTTAGTGCAGGGACCTGGGCATGATGATCTTCCAAGGTCCCTTCTGGCCTTACAATCTATGAATCTGATACATGAGATGCAAGAGGCGGCTCGAGCTCAGCAGCTGCCACGCTCCAGCAGACTCAATTAATTGATTAACTGAGTTTGCTGTGATGTGCTAGAATTCCAACATGTTGGAGCAGCCTCCACACTTGTGTATAGGCACCCTTTCTGACCATGAGGTTAGTCAAGCATTGGAACAAGCTACCTAGAGAAGATGTGGAATCTCCATCTTTGTAAATCTTTGAGAGCAGGTTAGACCAGGAGTGGGCAAAATGGTGGATCTGGCTAGCAGCCAGACTCCATTTCCCAGCAGCCCCTGTCCACATGTTCTAGGCAGGGATATATAGGCTGCAGATCATGGCTCTGTCCCAGCTCCTTGCAACAGTGACAGTATGGTCCCAAGCTGGGGCAGAGCTGCAATCCATTGCCTATGCGTCCCTGCCCAGACCATACAGGCTGCCGATCATGGTGTTGCCCTGGCCCTGGACAAAGATGCCCTGGCTGCAAGATCCCAACAGCTCCAGAGCAGCCTCCTGCTCTGCACTGCATCCTGCCAGCACATCTGGGGTCGATCTCTATGGCAACCCCAGCATTGCAGCAGTTATGGCTGCAGTCTCCATGGAGACTGGCCCCAGCCAGGCTGGCAGGGGCTGCTAGGAAATGGAGTCCACTGCTGGCCAGATCCAGCCCACAGGCCAGACTTTGCCCACCCCTGGGTTACATATTCACCTGGGATAATTTAGCCAGGGATGATCCTACCTTGAGAGCTGTTATAGCCCTATTGTCCTATGATCCACAAAAACCTAATACATACTGGGTGCATGTATACATATGCCTTACTGCACAGTTAATTAATTAGCTCTGCAATAAAGCATCGTCATCTACATGTGCCGGTATTAGGGCGCAGTAAATTAACTAACACCACAATAATATAGTATTGATGGGGACAGTACTATCTTACAGAAGACTACTTAACTCTACTGAAACACATGTAGATGGTGGCAGAGACTGGATGGGGCACACGGGTGTTAAAGTGTTGGGGCTGCCTGCCACCTAGCCCCATACTTCAGCACCTTCATGCCCCAGCCAGCCCTTCTATGCCCAACACTGCCACCCTTCTTGAGCCTGCTGCCAGCCCAGGACTACTCTTCCCTGGGTCAAATGGCTGCTGTCTCAGGCAGCTTTGCAGACACTACATGCAGGAGCACTGTGCCTTAGTTTATTTCTTCGCATTAATTGAATGTGTAAATGCATTAATTAGGTTTAGGTGCAAGGTGAATGAGTTTCAGGTATGAGTCCTTTTGTTAATTTTTCCCTAAATTTTCTTATGTCTGTTTGGAAATCCTAGCCTTAATTTTAATTGATTTTGAAATCTGTAACAGTTCCCACCCCCCCCCCCCAATTATTGCAGTCAAGTTAACTGACTTTTTTTTTTTTTGCTAATTCAATAAATAATACTTCTGAGAAATCATACTGCTTCTTCAGCCTCTCTTAACAGTACCAATTTCTAGTACCACCACTGTTCAAAATGCTCCAAGAACAAGTTTATTGATCTCATATATGAAACTGTTCTTATTTTGCAATAAATACCACCAGCTACATGCTGAATCTTCAGAGCATGCCTTAATTGTAAGCTTTTATTCTTTCCACATAAGCAAGAGGGATTGTTAGATCAGCATTAATCATTTTTCAAATCTTTTGGAGACAGAATTCCCATATGGTACTTATTAAATGAACAACTAAAATTAACGCATCCATAACAGGAATTCAGCCTCCCTTTTGCCAAGGAGGGTTTTATGTACTTTGATCCAACAAAACCCATTATTTAAATTTCCCTGTACACTAAGTTTTACAGTTTGGCACGGATCTCATTTCCAACAACATATATTTCTCTGCATTTGTTTACAGGAAAATACAATTTCCAGTTAAACAAACTTGTCACAGCTGCTATTGGCTCAAGGCTTTCTGACTCATCTGCTGTTCACTGGCTAATGTGGTCCAAGATGAGTCTATTTGCTTTACTGGTAGCAAAGCCCCAAATAAATCCAGTTTCTGAATGGATTCTCTGCTAGTAAGTGAAGTGAGCTAGCAGGCAGCCCCTGCACTTTGATGCCCTGGTGTCCCAATCATCCCCCATAATCATTTGCACGTGCATTTTGGTGGAGTAAAGTATTCTGCCATGAGACAGTATTCAAATACAGAGCTGAGGGCAATGCACACAACTGAAAGTAAGTATATGTCAATCTGATTCTGCACCACATTAATTTCAACCACGTAAAAATAACTAAATTGAGATGAAGATTTATAATGAAAGAGAAATGGTTAGTGCCTAACATCCTGGTTATAGACTTTGCTTCCATTTCCATCTTTTAGATCAATTGTTGTCCAGCTTAAGTGACTGGGAAGCCAGAAAAACTTGGCATGAGTGTGGAGTGTACACTAGTCCTTGTAGAAATTCCTCTTCCATTTCTCCATATACTAAAAGTATTTAAATACACTTGGCAATCAAGGCACAGGAATACTTAAGAAAAAAAAAGTTTACTGCTGAAGGTAATAGACTTTTTCTTGCTAAGGTCATAAATCGTCTTACAGTCTGTAAGAACTTATGGACGTGAGAACACAGGCAGTTGTTACTGAATGTTCCACTGAAAATGGGCAAAGAATTCTCTATTTAATTGTTTATGGAGTGAAATGAAACTACTTGTACAAGTAATAAACACATCATCTGCAATAGTGTCATGAGTGATGGGAGACCACGGTAATAGCCCTGGGCACCCATTTATAAGGGTGCATAAATGACAGTCACCACCACTGCCAAAGTTAACCCAGCCCCTGCAGCCATCCTGACTTATGCCTTCATCATTTGGTTAGAGTAAATATCTGTAGTTACTAGGGTTTCACCAAATATTGACTTTAATAAGGATTTGGCTGATTCTGACTCAAGCATTATGAATATTGTATTATTTTTTATTACAACTTCAAAGCAGGAGTTGCTAACAAAGCATAAGCATTCTTCTAATTGTATCTGTATGATAGCTGACAACTGCTTCTCTCCCTCCTCCACATGTTCTGGTGATTGTTTAACACAGGCTTTGAAGGAGAGGTCGCACAAATACCCTGCTCCATTTTTTACCCTCCCAATAGCACCAGTTTATTCATCTTTTCTTAGAGTGATTAGCTGACATCAGGTCCTCTCCCCGACATTTTCATCCCTCTCATTTACACAGTAACAGCTCCCCATACCCCAGATGCCTTGTTGACTGCAGGCTTAAGCTGTACCTATTGCCTGCAGAAATGCTACATGCCTCAATCTTTAATCGTGCCATTCCCATTTTCAAACTAAAATGAGTATGATTAGGCTAATTAAGCTTACTTTGATTATACATTCTGACCAAAATTTCTCTACGGCTGTGTTGACTGAGCAGCTGTGCTATAATTTTCATCGATGGATTCTACTTTGGAAGTATCAGTAAGGCTGTATATTATGGATTTTGCTCTTGCATGTTTATATATTGTAACTGTTCAGACAAACACCTACAAAATAAATTCCAAGGCCTAGTAGGGGGGGAGTGGGGAGAAAGGAAGGTAGAGAATTATTTTCCTAGATATGCCCTTTCTACTCCATAGTCCTTCCTTATTTGACACTTCTGGATTTTGAGCATTCCAGATGCTGAGGAAATGGGCAAGACTCCTTCCTGGTTGGGACTGGTCATCCCTTGCCCATCCATCCCACACCCTGAAGGCCAATCTAACACAAGTTCATCAGGATTGATCCAGTAGTATTATGCACAGATCCCATTTCTATTATCTGAACTCTCATTCCCTTCCAAAGTTCCACAGGCAAAGGTAGGCAATACAGATCCATGCTGCCAAAAGGTCGGCACTACTAGAAGAGGCTTGTTGCACCAAGCAACTGCACATTCCTTGTTTTGGCAGTTCTTGCTTTGATTTGAAAACCAAAGCCTTCTCCTTCTGACTGGGGTAACACCTCCTGCTCCTCAGATAATGGGTGTGGAGCAGAGCCATACCAGCAACCATACAATCCATGGCATTTTCATATCGACTGAGGCAGCTTGATAGATCAAAAGGATTCTGTCTATTTAGGTCTTCATTTAACTCCAGGGACCCCACTTTATGAAGATAGCAACACTACCCAAGTCTTGTGTTGGAAAGCACCTCAGTGAGATGCACCATTCCCCCCGCATATGGTCAAAACCTGTGTAACTGGCTTATTGCTGTACTATCAGAACTTATTGGAGTGTGACCAGTACCACACTAAACTAGTTTTACTTGGTGCCTATAAGAGAAATGTTTGGGCCTAGTACATCCAGGTGCATGTATGTGTGGAAGGGCATCTCTCCCATTTGGGGAAAATTAAATGGAAAAATTCTATTTGAATTCTGAGCTAGATTCATGTTTTGAAATAAATTGCTAGAGATCATATTTCCACTTCATTCATACATTTTAATGCAACATTCTCATAATTTGAGAGTCAGTCCCAAGCAGGGCACCAGCCCGAGGCACCAGCTTAGAGGTCTCTGCACAAAAATAGCAACCCCTGCTGGCCTGACTACTACCACCCCTTGCTCTGTGAGCTTCTGTTGCCTAAGGTCCAAAACTGTTCAGTTATACCTCTAGTCCAAAGCAAAATATTGGCACAATACAGACTTTGCAAGTCCCACAGCGGGAGAACCAGGCCCCAGGGCCCATATTTTCAAGATCTTCCCTACAGGTGGTTTTCTGTGTCCAATTCAATGTTTGCATACAAAACTTAGAAATGTTAATGAACAGTGTATGGGTAAATTGTATTGAAGAAATTGAAATTGTTTCCTCTAAAGATCTGGCTGCAATCAGAGTTAAGTCTGGGCATATGGCCCCTCAGAATCAGATCCCACATTTCTAACACTATGCGAGTGTATTTACATGAGACACTTTACTGCACAGCAGTGTAGTTTACTATGCAGTAAGTGTGTGTGTTTATATGGGCACACACTTACTGTGCAGTAAACCTCACTAATCATGAGTAAATTTGCTACCTGCAAATGCAAGTAGCAAATTTACTTGCTATTACTTACTGCTCCCAGTCAGCCGGCCACCAGAGGGGTGGAAATTGCTCCCTGCACTCATAGATTCATAGATGTTAGGGTCGGAAGGGACCTCAATAGATCATCGAGTCTGACCCCCTGCATAAGCAGGAAAGAGTGCTGGGTCTAGATGACCCCAGCTAGATACTCATCTAACCTCCTCTTGAAGACCCCCAGGGTAGGGGAGAGCACCACCTCCCTTGGGAGCCTGTTCCAGACCTTGGCCACTCGAACTGTGAAGAAGTTCTTCCTAATGTCCAATCTAAATCTGCTCTCTGCTAGCTTGTGGCCATTGTTTCTTGTAACCCCCGGGGGCGCCTTGGTGAATAAATACTCACCAATTCCCTTCTGCGCCCCTGTGATGAACTTATAGGCAGCCACAAGGTCGCCTCTCAACCTTCTCTTGCGGAGGCTGAAAAGGTCCAGTTTCTCTAGTCTCTCCTCGTAGGGCTTGGTCTGCAGGCCCTTGACCATACGAGTTGCCCTTCTCTGGACCCTCTCCAGGTTATCCGCATCCTTCTTGAAGTGTGGCGCCCAGAATTGCACGCAGTACTCCAACTGCGGTCTGACCAGCGCCCGATAGAGGGGAAGTATCACCTCCTTGGACCTATTTGTTATGCATCTGCTGATGTACGATAAAGTGCCATTGGCTTTTTTGATGGCTTCATCACACTGCCGGCTCATGTTCATTTTGGAGTCCACTAGGACTCCAAGATCCCTTTCCACTTCCATGCCACCCAGCAGGTCATTCCCTAGGCTGTAGGTGTGCTGGACATTTTTCCTCCCTAGGTGCAGCACTTTGCATTTCTCCTTGTTGAACTGCATCCTGTTGTTTTTTGCCCACTTGTCCAATCTATCCAGGTCTGCCTGCAGCTGTTCCCTGCCCTCCGGTGTGTCCACTTCTCCCCATAGCTTTGTGTCATCTGCAAACTTGGACAGAGTACATTTGACTCCCTCGTCCAAGTCACTGATGAAGACATTAAAGAGTATTGGTCCAAGGACCGAGCCCTGCGGGACCCCACTGCCCACACCCTTCCAGGTCGAGACCGACCCATCCACCATGACTCTCTGGGTGCGACCCTCTAGCCAATTCACCACCCACCGGACTGTGTAGTCATCCACATCACAGCCTCTTAACTTGTTCACCAGTATGGGGTGGGATACTGTATCGAAGGCCTTCCTGAAGTCTAAGTATATGACATCCACCCCTCCTCCTGTGTCCAGGCGTTTCGTAACCTGGTCATAGAAAGAGACTAGATTGGTCAGGCACGATCTGCCCGCCACAAACCCGTGCTGGTTTCCCCTCAGCATAATTTGCCCTGCTGGGCTCTCACAAATGTGAGCCTTGATAATTTTTTCAAAGACTTTGCCAAGGATGGAGGTGAGACTGACTGGCCTATAGTTGCCCAGGTCCTCCTTCCTCCCCTTTTTGAAAATGGGGACCACGTTAGCCCTTTTCCAGTCCTCCGGGACTTGGCCCGTGTGCCACGAGTGTTCGAATATTCCCGCCAGTGGCTCTGCAATGATGTCGGCCAGTGCCTTCAGTACCCTCGGATGGAGCTCATCCGGGCCTGCCGACTTAAAGGCATCCAGTTCTTCCAAGTGACTCTGCACCATCTCAGGATCTACGTATGGAAGTCTGGCGCCTTGCTGCTGCCTCTCTACAACCCCAGTGAGAGACTTGTCGTGTCCCTCACTTAGGAACACTGAGGCAAAGAACTCGTTGAGGAGTTCAGCCTTGTCCCCCCTGTCTGTCACCAAATGTTTCTGCCCATTTAGCAGGGGTCCCAGCTCAGAAGCTGCCTGCTGCTGGGGTGGGGAGTATGTCCCCCTGCCTCAGCAGCAGGGAGCTCCAAGTCCCCCATGCTGAGATTGTGATCAGGAAATGAGGGCTGGGAAATTCTTAACTCCCAGCCCCCACTTTGTCATTGCAATCAGGGAGCAGGGTGCTGGGAGATCCTTATCTCATCATGCCAGCTGCATGACAGAGAGGACAATGCTAGGTGATCCTTATCTCCCAGCCTGAGCTCCATGGTTGTGGGGCTCAGGATGGGAGATCCTTATTGCAGAGTAGAGGGGAACAGGCTCTCCAGCCCACATCCTGCAATGGTGGAGCAGGGGCTGGGAACTGTCCCAGTCAAGGGCAGATCTCAGCCCCATGCCCTGATTGGATGATTGAGGCACAAGGCTTGGAAAAAGCTGCAAGGGTAGGGTAGGTCCCAGTCCCCTGTCCTAGTCTTCTGGTGAGGCAGCTAACAGCAAGCTAGCTACTAGCTGCCCTACCAGTGGATCAGGGTTAGGACCTGCCTCTCCCCTGCAGCTCTTCCCAAATCCCGTGGCTCCCCATTGGGGAACTCGGGCCAGGAGCTCCCTGTTGCTGGGGCAGGGAGACATTGTTTTTGAACTGGCAGCAAACAGCCCCCCCCCCCCCACCCCCCCAAGGGCAGGGTGCAATGTCCCAGCTCCAGAAAGGGGACAGCCGTCTCCTGGCCCAGTGGTCCCTGCCAGCCCCTAGGCTAGCACCCAGGGGGAGCCTAGAGCTCCCCTTGGTAGCAGTAGAGGCCTACTGCAGGACCCTAGAAAGTGGGAGCAGTTTGCTGCCATTAGCATCAAATCTGCTCCCACTTCCCTCCAGGCCTTGACTACTCCACAGTCCAATGGCTGGGGAGGTTGGACCCAGAGAGTGGTAGTTGACAGAACTGAATCAACATGACACTCAGTGATTAGTGGTGTCCCCCAAGACTCCATTCTCAGACCTGTACTCTTTAATGTCTTCATAAATTATCTGGACACTGGTGTCAAAAGTGGACTGGCTAAGTTCTCTGATGATACTAAACTCTGGGGAAAAATGTCCACACTTGAGGATAGGCTGATGATCCAGGCCAATCTCGATAGGCTTGCAAGGTGGGCGGATGAAAACCTGATTGCATTCAATATGGAGAAATGCCAGGTGCTCCACCTCGGGGTGGGGGGAACCCATATCACACTTACAGGCTCAGCAGTGCTACACAGATATCACGGCTGGCAAAGTGAATAGAACTCTGGCTTGCATCTACCAATGCAACTCAAGCGAGACCCAGGATATCATCCTCCTGCTGTACTCCGCGTTAGTGAAGCCGCAGCTGGAGTACTATATTCAGTTCTGGGCCTCACAATTTAGGAAAGATGTAGAGAAGCTTGAAAGAGTCCAGAGGAGAGCCACATACATGATCAAAGGGCAAGAGAACAGGTCTTGTGAAGACAGGCTACAAGCCATGGGACTCTTCAGCCTGGAGAAGCACAGCCTCAGGGGTGACCTGGTGGCTGCCTACAAATACATCAGGGTGTACATCAGGATCTGGGGGAATGTCTGTTTACCAGAGCACCCCAGGAGATGACAAGGTCCAACAGTCAAACTCCTGCAAGACTGTTTTAGGCTGGACATAAGGTAAAACTTCTTCACTGTCCCCAAGGCCTGAAACAGACTGCCCCCAAAGGTGGTGCAAGCACCTACTCTGGACACTTATAAGAAAGATTTGGGTGCCTAACTTGCTGGGATCCTTTGACCCTAGCCAACTTCCTGCCCCTTGGGCAGGGGGCTGGACCAGATGATCTTACGAGGTTCCTTCCAGCCCTAATGTCTATGAAATCTATGTGTAGATTCCTGCCCCAGAGCATTTACTCACTGATAGTTTACTCATAAGTAAACTGCTCCCACATCTAATGCACATGTAGACACACTGTGTTTACAGAGATTTAGTGGAAACAAAAGGCCCAAGTACTGTCTATAGGAAAATAATTAGAAGGATCAAAACACATCTGAATGCATCATGCAAGATGTTTTTGTACAAGACTATAATCCAGTTGTGCTTTTGGCAAAACAGACTTAAAGCAGCTTTCCTATTACCTTGCTAAATGGATTAGCTATAATTATTCATTATCCAAAAAGGAATAAATTGTTTTCCATTCTTCAGACTGCCTGGTGATCAAGAGAAATGCCTATCAAAGATTTTAGTGGAGACCTGCAGGTGAAGGTAAGCACTGTTTAGATTTTAATAGCAGCAAAGTAGACCATAGAGGTAAATTCCCTATTTCTTATAAATTAAAAGGACAGAATTGGACTTGACTGAGAAAAGAAGAAAGATTATTTTCATATATTCATAGGGTTAGACTGCCTTGTGGGGCTTGAATGATGCAGACCAACACAGACCCAGAGAGATATGCCAGAAAGATCTTGAGAGAGTATTCTACATATACATTACATTATCTTCAGGGGTATTTCATCTAGCTAGGTCTGCTGGCCAACACACAGAATGATGTCACCATGAATACAAATTCTCCCAACTCTCACCCACTCCTAGAGAATAATTAAGGAACTCTCTTAAGATGCAAACTTCATACAATTCTGTGCTGTGTAGAAATACCCATGTTGTCACCAAATAAGGTAGGATATGTAGAACAGCATAGTCTAGTATTTATGGGTCCCAGAACCAGCAAGTTATATAGCAATGTCAGGTACCAGGTCTGCAATGTAGCTTAGCCTCAGTAAAGAAAGTTACTCAGTACCTGATAAATTCTAGAGGTTATCTAGGGATTAAAATTTGTTTGTTGAAATAAAAGAGTAAAAATATATAGCACACAGTGTTTGGCAAACCTTTAGCATAAATGGAAAAATGTCCCTCTGCAACGTTCTTGGTAATAACATTATCACAATGGAAAAAGAAAGAGGGAGATATTGAGATGTCTATCCTTTAAAATGCATTGAAGGATCCTGCTCTAAAATTTTCAGAGGTGTGAAATAATTAGGGTGAAATTTCCAAAGTGATTTTGGTTACTGAAAAACATAGGATGGATAGTGAAAACTATATTGATCACATTTGGGTCTGATAACACATCAGCTACAGAAGAAATCTGTTCACGTTCAAAGCATGTAAAGAGTTCCCGTTAATGTCACATACCAAAGCAAAAACTATATCCCCAATATAGCTGGTCATCCAAATTCAAATGAGCTGTCCATTGGGTAGCATAATAATGGTATAAAAAAAGAAAAATTATTAATATTAACTTTATAGCCACCAGTATAAGAAGTACAACTTCAGAAATATCCAGGCACCCTTTGCACACATATATGAAATACTTCCTTGCCTCTATCTCTGCAGTGCTCCCATTATTTATCTGCTGCTTAAAAATTTAAAAAGGGTCAAACCAGGATGAGTACATGTACAAAGGCTGGAAGGAAGATTTGCCAAATTCTCCCCCATGCCCAAACTATGGGCTCAGACCTGCTTCAGACAATGGTAAACTACATGAGGCTTTTATACGGTCCAAAGGCAAAGCTATGTAAAAAGTAGGGAATTCAGTAGTGCAGGGCTGTCCAACTTGCTGCTCAGAATTGCAGCTTCAGAATTGCAGCTCAGAATTGCAGCTTCTGAGATCTAACCTGGACCTCATTCCCCACATTGCTGTGGCTGCTGTTGCAGCTGAGGTCTGTTTGCTCCCATTTCCTCCTCTGGCTGCTGCTTCCTGCCTTTATTTTAGGGGGGCAGAACAGTACAGTACAGCTCAGGGAGCTGAAAATTAAATCTGGGCCCCAAAGGGGTGGTGGGCAGGGGAAACTACTCTCTGTGCAGGGGAACTGTATAAGGGTGCTGCCAGTACAGCCTCCACAACTGCACTTGCCAATTCTGTCAGGTTTATGTGAACTCCAATTTTATTACTTTTTTTTTTCCCCACAGCACAGTGAGTTTCTCTATACTCGTTAGACTCATTAGAGATATTGTCCAGCATGCAGATTTAAAGTGGTTTCCCATAAAAAAGGTTACTAATTTAAATTAGAAATTCACAGTTTAAACAAGAGAAACCCCCTAGCCTCACCCAGTCAACAAAAATTTCCCTGATTTGGCAAATAATATTTCCGGGGGGGGGGGAGGGAGGAGGGGGAAGAGAGTAAAATTTTGAAATAATATAAGGGCAAAGGAGAGAATTGTGCGCATCTACAAATCAAAAGATTTACTATAGTTCTTATTTTAAAACACAAGGTTTGACAATGCAAATCTTTTCAGCATGTGAAGCAACATTAGGTTAAATCCAGACACTAAACTGAAAAATCCTAAACTTTCCAACTTCAAAGGCAATACCTCACCAGGTAATTAGATGAAAGCAGTTTGAAAGCCGAAGGATGTATCCTAGAAGTGATATGTCCTGAATAATAATTTTCTATAGATATGGCAGTGTATGTATTTTTATTTGAAATTACATTGACTTCCCCCCTCCCCCCCCCCCTTTATACACAGCTATAAAAAATGAACTGCGAGACAAGGGCAAATGTTGTAAATGGGATAATCTAGTTACAATAAGTTGAAGACAAGATGACCTTTTGAGGATTCACCAATGATTTGCATACAGTAATCTACAAACTTTTTATGTTTAAACTCCACTGTCTCCTTTTCCTGGATTTGCTAATTTAACAACGTCCTCACCAATGTACTGAAAATGGAGAGGTCGGCCAGTACAATCAGGATTGGCACATTTTCCTTGAACACTATGTAAAGACTTCAAAATCCTTCTTTTCCTGCTGGGCATACAACAAGCCTATTGACTCTTCCATGGCAAAAAACATTAAGCTACAGGTTGCGCTTCCAAGAGTGAAAAATCTTCACTCATAGTGTTAAACTCCTAAGGGTCAGGAGGCTGTCTGGCAAAAATACCACACGAGTCCCTTTGCCCAGGACAAAGCCTCCTGCAGAGATAAGTAGTAGGACCACCTGCATAGTCTGACCCTGGTCTATGCCACTTCCTTCTGCTTAACTCTACCCTAGGGGGAAGCTGAAGAGAAAGGTGGTATTGGGACACGGAGTCTATGATTAGCTCAGAGAATGGAACTGCAAGCTCAGGAAAGTCAGTGAGCTTCCCTGAATCAGTACTTGGAGATTTGGAGTAGAGCCCAACCTACACTATTTTCAATGGGACTATGAAATGAAAGATGTTTTAAACTACAGTCTTGTTCTGGCAAAAAAAAGTAAAATGTTAAAAACTGCAGAGTTGATCATTTATTTTCCAAAGCATAATGGGCAAAGAGCTCAATTTGTTTTTAGTATGGATGATTTTTAATTCTTTTGGTTTTGTTTGTTCTAATCCAATTATCTAGCACTGCCTTTAAAAAACAGTGCTTAAGGGAAAGATTTTCATCTGGGCCTCAGTCAGGCTTCCAAAAGTAATTCTCTGCTGGTGGAAAAAAGACTGTGCTTGCATTTTAGAACTTGCAGTGAACTGCAAGAGAAAATATTCGTAATTAGCTCTCTAACGGAGTGCTTTGCTGTCAAAGATACAGGGTTAAGCCATTACTGGGTTTAGTAATATTTGCACCTTTAATATAATGAAGTAAGTGTGTGAGCATGGAACTGAACTGACAAAGAGAGGACAAATGTGAGATGTCGAGATGGTGGTGCTGCATTTTTATCTCATCATGAATTTTTTACCGTCTTTCAGAACATGGTAAGCAGGTAACTGAGCAGTAGACTGTGTCTTCTATTCATGTCTCTTATTCTATACAAAATTGAAGCATGTAGCCTTTTAGTCATGAAATAAAATAATTCAATGTCAATTGAAGTGCTTTTTATTATTGCACCACATTAATCTTAAGTATATTTTTTGGTTGCAGCATTTTATGTGATTCATTAATTCTTATACCATCTTAAAGTGTGCATCCTTGAGCTGTAAAAGATATGGTACATCTTCATTCTTTACAGTGTGCAAGAAACCTATCATTTTCATACCAATTATTTTGAAAGAGATAAAAAGGATGACAGCACCATTTGGTTTTAGTGGGATGCAGTGCATACCCTTTAATACAGCTCCTCATTTTAAGTCTGCCACATACTGGCTTCAGTCTCCACTGCTGCCCCTTATAGTTCACCTTGTTTTAGGACAGAGATAGCCAACTCGGGGCATGAGTGCCACAAGTGGCCCAGGCAGCCTGTGTGTGTGCCATGCAGTAGATCAGGCAGGAGACAGGCAGCACAGCAGCAGATAGCAGGGCTGTTTGAAGCTTCAATCCCCGATTCAATTCAGCGGAAATTTGGCCTTATTCGGATTCAGAGATTTGGCCACCGAATCGAATCAGAGGACCCTTTAATCTCTCCGAATCAAATCGGAGCCCTCCAAATCGATTCAGAGAGATTTGAAAAGATTTCATGATTCAGACAGACACAGCTTTAAATGTTTTCTATATACCTCTAGGTAGCAGATGGCTCATGAACACTGCGATGCTGGGGCGCATGGAGTGTCTCACAGAAGCACAGGGGGCTCCTCAGTGTGCTTGGCAACAGATCCAGAAGTGGACCAGAAGCACTTCCTGTCCACTTCTGGGTCTGCCATGGAGTGCGCAGGGAGCGCCCCCCCCCCCCGGTGCCCCTCTGGCTAGGTAACTGGTGCCTTCTGGGTCAGGGAGGGCACCCAGGGTCCCCCCATGGCCGACTGCCAAGCCGGGGGGGGCATGGGGCGGCCCCCAGTGTGGTCCCCAGCAGACCTAGAGTCTACTTCCAGGTTTGCCTCCAAGCACATGGAAGGCCCCCCAGTACACCTGTGGGATACTCCATGCGCCCCAGCATTGCAGCTTTCACAAGCTGTGCTGCTACCTCAAGGTATGTAGAAAAAATATTTAAAGCTGTGTCAATGTCTAAATTGCTGATTCTCAGAATCAGCATCAAATCTTCAGATTCGGATTCAGCCAAATCAGGAACAGCGATCCAAATCAACTAACTGAATTACTGTGCCTGATTCAGGCCGAATCCAAATCAGAATCAAATAGGGCCCACTTCTCACACCCCTAGTAGATAGGACGGGGAGAAGAAAACAGCAGCGGATTGGGCAGGGAGCAGAAAGCAGAACAGCCATTTGGGCAGGAAAAGGGGATTGAAGTAGCACTCAAGGAGGGTGTGGGGCCTTATTTGTGGCACTCCTATCAAAAAGGATGCTCCCCCCTCCCCCCCCAGTTTTAGGGTATTGAGAGCCAAGTACATTTTGCAAGACATTCAGAACTAAAATCAGGGAGAGACCCATTGCCCACTGGCTAATCACAGCTTGATTTTGCATTGAGAACTTTGACAGCAATCAGTTTTACAGGGTTTAGGTTTAGCTTACACGTGCTTGATAGCTCTCCTCTTCAGAGAACTGACTTGCCTCTCCCAATATATTATCTACCAAATCACTAGCTGTAATGAATTTGAGTCTCAGCCCCAGGAGCTGGGGTTGTTGAATGGTTCAGTTCAAGTAGCCTATTTTTAATTTAAGCATTAATTTACTTTTTAAACAATCAAGAAAAAGATGCATTTAAAAGAAACTACATATTTTATAGGATTTTCCTAGAGTTTCAAACCCTGAACTATTCCATGTGTTCTATAAAAAGAAGTCGTCTTTATTTCCTTCCAGGTCATAAACTTCACCTTCAAGGCATCCTTGTTGATTTATATCACCTAATGATAGAGCCTAAAATTCATAGGCTTCATTGAAACTATGTTAGTTCATAAAAGGTGATGATGGGATTCTCTGTACATCTCATACAGCATGGTCTCATATCGTGGATAACTGGGTGTGCCTTGCTGGGTCTCCTTCTGCTTTCTTTTATGATACTAAATCTATTCTGTTGGCTGAACGTCTATAATAAAAGAGAGACAGAAGAGGTGGACTATTCAACAATAGGACTGAAATGCAGACTCTTCCTCTCTCTAGACAGGATCTTAAATTGAAAATGTTCTCAGGGCTTCAGGGTTAATGAGAGTTATTTACAGAAAGCAATTTGAGAACCTATTTAACTTCTACATCATGTGGAGATGTAGCCTTGACCTAGTAAAGTTAATAAATAGGAATTTCCACATGCCCACGATAAATGCCAGGGTTATAATTAGCAGCCCTTGAAATTCACAGAACTAGAACATAGTTTGAATAAAATCATGTCTAAGTATCAGACAGAATTTACAAAAGTCTGCAAGAAAGGTGCTAGCTGTTTGAGGGATTCTCCCTCTCTCCTTTTTAGAGCATTCTCAGACAACAGGAAAGTTCATTGAAGGAGGTGCAAGCTAGCAATGATTGATTTTCCATATTATGGGACAAGAGTAGGCAAATAGGTAGAGGTAGTTAGCCATGTTAGTCTGAATTTAGGCAAAAGGCAGGACAGAGATTAGAAATTAGCGCTTTAGGGCATTTATACACATGCTCTGGGAATGGGGGTGGAGGGGAGGTACTTTAATGAACTTTAATTAAAGCTCCCCCACCACCATTTTTCAGTGTGGGGACACTGATACAAGAGATGCTGGAATCTGTTTAAGCATGGTAATTACCATGCTTAAGCAGACTTGATTAATGCGCTGTAATTACAGTGCATCATAGCAGCTTTGCTGCTCATGTTTAGGCACCCTTAGAGGTTAACTTGTTCAGAGGCATGAGCTTTTTCAGGTTAGAACCTACTTAGAAGCTACTGACAGCATCCGAGGAAGTAGCCTGTAGCCTACAAAAGCTCATGCCTCTCTGAATCAGTCTCTAAGGTGACATTTTGCCAGATGTTATGAACATATTTGCAGAGACCAAGAAATAAAAACAAAGGACAGGAACAGGTGAAGGAAAGGCGGAGGCACTGTTAGGAGAGGTGAAGGTGGGTGAAAGTGATAAAACAAACAAAGAAACCACATGAAGTGATTAACCCAATAAGAACTCCTTTCTACTTTGTACCCCCACCCTCTGCAAGTCTCTTCATAGCACATGAATAAGCAAGCAGTAGCCTATGAAAGATCGTGCCTCTCTGAATGAGTTAAGTCTATAAGACTAGAAACAGAACTCTCATTTGTCCCAGGATCAGTTGTGCCTGTGTTTGTCCCAGAAAAGTCCCAAAATCAGCATGTACACGTCACCCTTCCTATTGGGTTCTAGCAAGCAGCTGAAAGCACTGTCACTTTTCTGCCATTTGGCTCAATCCTGTGACAACCATTCAGATCCACTTCATGGATGTCCCAGGACAAAAGTGTTCTTATTCTGTGAACCATTTTAGGATTTATCTCAGGACAACAAGCAAATACCTTTGTCCCAGAACAGATGGAATGTCTGTTTCTAGCCTCAGCCTAACTACTGCAGATAGCACCATACTTAAACTCCCGCTGGCCCCAGGTGAACTTTGAATATCAGGCCCCCCTTCACCAGAGATGATGATGATGGACAATGGAAAAAAATTACCATTTTTGGGCCCCCTTTCTGTCTAGGCCCCAGGCGGCTGCCCAGTTTCCCCATGCCCGTGTCTGACCCTAACTGCAAAGCAGTTAAAACATTATAAATCTCTGCTGTATTTCATTTTTTCCAGTATTCCTAAGTGCCTGCATTCTCAGAATCACACTGTCTCCAAAACAAAAGTTTTTGGCCAACTATATTAGTAAAAGTTAATATAAGTTCCTTTTGTATATGCAATACAAGATGGAAAGTTGATAGGTTCTGTTTTGAAATATCTATATTTCTTTCCATGTCTTTTCATGTCAAAACATAACATTAAGAATCAGGTTTTCAAAAGGTACTTAAACACCTAAAATACAGATGATATCTAGGTGGATTTCTATCCTATTAAAATCAATGGGATTTAGGTACCTAAGTTGTTTCAATACTTCTGAAAATCCTAATAGGCATTTATCTGCATCATCAGATGCCTAACTATTTTAATACTTCACATAAGTACATTTTTTCAAAAGTTAAAAAAGACGCTTATTTGAACTTCATACTTCCTTCATATACTCAGACCATAAAAGAATTGTGGCTTCTTTTTTTTTGGATTAGTTTTCAAAAAATAAAGCCAATTTAGCTAGCTTGTTTATACTACCCTTTTAGACAACAATAATAGAACCAGAGGAATAATAATACAAGTTGTGACTCCGGAAAGCATTTAAATGGGACTAACACTTAAATGTGGCTTTGTTTTGTAAAAAAAAAAAAAAAAATTAGAAAAAACCCAAAGACAAACCATAAATGAATACTTCTGCTTATTAAATAGATTCAGACTCCTGGGTAAAATCATATTCAATATTTAGATTTTCAGTATTGGGGAATGATGTTCAGATTCTAAATGCTGATGTAGATGGTAGGTTTTACCACAATAAAAGATACATGAAGTTACTGTAACTTTTGCTTTACCTTTAAAAAATGTACACGGCATGTTTTCTCTGATATAGAGAAATATTTGCGTGTTCTGAAAGAGCAGCACTAGACAATGAGCTCTTGCACTGGCAGATTGTCAAAACAGCCTGCTTTCAACATTAAGTTAAGTGACTGCAGTGTAATGTAAAATGTACCCAAACTAGCTTTAAAGTAGCCTGTTCAAGTTCCAGCAGCAATCTAAATGTGACAGCACTATTTAGTATGAGCTAATTTAATTTGCCTATGAAGCATAAACTGCAGTTTGCCCAAAGCTCCGTGCTGCTACAGCTAGATTGCTACCAGTACTTGAGCTAACTAATTTAAAGTTATCTTGAGAAGCTCTATACTGCAATCTCTTTTGTAACTGCCTTACAATTGTGTCTCTATAAAGAAATACTGACATTGTGGTCCAAAAGTTGAAAATTCTTGTTAACTGCATTATACCAAAGTAGTCTCGACTTTCTGCATGTGACATATGAATGCAAGTTCCATGAGAAAAAAAATCTACTCAGTCTGGGTTAGTATGCAGGACTGCAATGAAAGCTTGTCCTTGCTCCCAAAGCCCATGGTAAGTCTAGGAATGTATCCATAATCCTGTATACAAATTGTACAGGAATTCTTGGAGCCACTGTATCTGTTTAATCTTGTCTTGCCAGGAACCCACTGGTTCCAATTTCCTCAAGAAAACAGAAGAGAGAACCCTAGCAATAAGATAAGGCAATGAGGAACTGTCTGATGGGCTCCAGGGTTAGACAGTCCTTTCAACAAAATTGAAACGATGATTGGGGCTTATTTTGGGTACACAGTGGCTAGGTACAGACGTTACACTAACCATCTTTAAGAGTGCAGCAAACGCTTTAAAGCTGTAACTGAGCAGATATTCATGGCTCTTAGAGTGCAACCTGCAATTTTTAAAGTGATCTATGTCATCCCTCAATAAATGAGGTATTAAATTAAAGCACTTTTTCTAAGAGCACTTTATCAAACATCTGTGCCAAACCCCATCAAGAAGCATAATAGTTGTCATCCCAAGCATCAATGCATAAGGCTGTGCTTTACCCTCGGTTTAGCCCCACCTCCTCAGCTGTCACTGACCTGAGTCCATGACAGCCTCAGATCCCAGCCCCACCTCCTCCCTCCAACCAGCTATAAGCTGACTGGGGGGGAAGTGGGGTGAAAGGGAGGTATCAGCATGCTGCAGCCCAGCCTGGGGAGGGGACCTGCAGGGAGAGGGGTCCAGGGGTTCTGGCCCCACAGCAGCCCCAGCCAGGCAATGACATGTCATGAGGCTAAGGCTACTGTGAGATGCACAGCCCCAATCCCTTTCCCCTCCAGCCCCACCCTGGAATGGCCAGCAGGGCTGCCCAGCCGGGGGGGGGGGGGGGGGCTATGGGGGAAATGGGTTTGGGATTTCTCTCCCCACAGCAGCTCCATTCACTCAGCATGCTGCTGCCTGACCAGAAGGGTTGTGCTGGAAGGGGTCCAAGGTTTCTCCCTCCTCACCACCCAGCCACTTCTAACAGTTTCAGCTGGTGTGGGAAACATGGTTGGGGAAGATGCAGAAATGCCCCCAGCAGCCAGTGCAGACAGGTTCTGAGCCCCGCACCTCACCCCACCAAACAGTGAACATCTGTTCATTTCACTCATGCTCTAACTTATAGTACTTTAAGTAAAGTGTGATAGTTAGAGCACTTCTGCCAAGGACTTTTTGAACATCTGTACTTAGTCTATATGACACCACAAGACCAAACTTGACCTTGGCTCAAAGCCTTGTTACAGAGCCTGATAATGCCACGCTAAAAATGTGAATCTGATCTTACTTTAGTCAGAGAATCAGGTTGCCCTTCTCCGTTCTGTCATATTTCCACTAGAACTCCTATCTTAAGTTTGGTTTGGTCCAGTTCTCATTCCAAGAGGGATAACCTGCCATAACGTTGTTAAATTCCATGTTATGATATTTATAGTCTTCCTCAGACACAGTCCTCTTATGGCAATCTGGTTGATCAATGAATTAACCAGAAAAATAATGAGCTAAAATCTAATTAGCGATCAAATAATCTGAGTGAAGTTCAAAGCCATGTTTATTACTATATCTATCATACAAGCATACACCCTACCAAATCCTGTATCAGATAAAGAGCTGCATGATTGTTATGGACAATTCCTGAGTGGGGACCAATTTATCCTAATGAGCTATGTGGTTCTTTTAAATTTATAACTTGAATTCAAAGGTTGGAGGAGTACTGGATAACAGAAGCTCCTTGGATGGTGGGGCTTTGTTGAGATGAAAGGAGCCAGAAAGGGACTAACTGGATTTTGTCATAAAAATTGATTCTGTGCTGCTAATATGTTTCATCACCAGAGACAGTGATACCAATGGAATTCTCCACATGGTATAGTCAGGAATCAGACTGATTACATCTTGGCAAGCCAAAGGTAGAAGTCAAGCATCCTTAACTATAGGTCATTCCCTGGTGCAGACTGCTCATTGACCATCAGCAACTCTCAGCCAACCTTAGACTTAAATTTAAATAACTGCCAAAACAAACAGACGTTTTTTGGATTGCCCTAGAAACAAAGAGTTCATAGTGGAGGCCAAGAAGAGATAGAGAGATGGAGATGCAAACAAAATGACAGAAAAGTAGCACCAGAAGAGATAGATAGCATAAAGGTGCAATACTAGCAGACTCCAATGAAACACTGGGCAGACTAAAGAAATAGAAAAATCCCTGGGTAGCAGAAGAAAACATGAAAAAGATTCCGCAGTATCCAAGCCAAGGATGAATGCGTAACAATAAACAAAGAAAAAAAAAACTAGGCAGAAGATATAAGGAAAGATATTTGGCTAGCATTTATAATACTTTAGAGTTGGCAGAAAAGAAAAGGAGCTCTTGCAAACTTTTTGCAACACTGAAAACACTGACAACAGAAAAAAGGTGAACATTAATGGGGTAATCAGATCCAATCAGGCACACTACTTTCTGGGTGCATCTACACTTGCACATTAATGCGCAGTAGTTTATTTACCGTGCATTAAAGCATCATGTCAAAAACCATGCTAATATGTAGTAAAAATATTTTACTGTGCATCACTAAAAAAAGCATACACTTATGCTACTATGCATTAGGGTAGCCTAATGCACATTTATATAGTAGCATGTCACATTAGAGGTACTAAATTTAATGTGCAGTAGCAGAAGCGCATTAATGAACATGTAGGTATGCCCACTGACTAAACAAGCAGCAGAAAGGTAGAGGAATTACTGTGAATAATTACATGGCAATACCAAGACCATCAACATAACATGAAAAGATTGTGTGTAAAAACCCTCACCACTGACATCTAAAGGAACTCTCCCACTGAAGAAGACCAAGTCAAGAAAAGCCCCCAACATTTAGAAGATTATTCAGATGAATATTCAGACCATTTCAAGATTTCTTATAAAGCAAAACATTGTTAAGGACAGTTCTGGAGATGATACAAAATAAGTTAGAACAACAGATTATAACAAAGCAAGCAGGATTTTGGCAGGACAAAGGGACAAGAAACCAGGAGACAAATTGAAGAATTGATATGTAGAGAACACAAGCATTGGGCTAAGCTTTGTATCTCTGTGTTGATTTCCATAAAACTTATAATTCAGTGGAATACGTAAAACTGTAGTTATTCATGCTTAAAATGGATTTCCCACATTTGACTGACCTGTGCATATCCTGTGCAGAAGATACAAAATGATAGTTGCGGTTGCTGCATTGACATCACAGTGGTTTCAAGTACAGAAAGGAGCTTGACAAGGCTATATTCTCTATCTTGTACTCCAATATCCACGCAGAAGTGATCATCTATGAGGAATCAGAGACAAAAGGCTTAGTCATTTGAAGTTTACCGATGATGCCATTTTGATTACCACTATCCCATAAAAACTGAAAGATCTAGTACAAAGCTTAGTCATGGCAGGATAGAGACATTAGATGATTTATATTCCAAAGCAGAGGTCAGTAACCTTTCAGTAACAGTGGGCTGAATTAACCAGTTCTATCGTAAGGCAGGCTAGAGTTGGTAGACATTCCACCACCATATGGCACAGTCTTGCATAAACTTTACTAATGGCAAGACATATAAACTTTCTTTTTGGTCTGGTTCATGAACCAGATCCACCCCAAATGGCAGAAACCTACAAAAAAAAAACAAAAACAAAAACAAACAAACCCCATAAAACACTGAAGACCACAAATGCAGAAAGAATTAGAGTCAACTTAGATAATGAACCCTCAGAGCAAGTTTCAAGTTTTACATATTCACATGACATCTGAACAGAATAAAATGAACATATTAATGAAGATAGAGGGTAGACAAAGCATTGGAGTGTGATATGTACAAGTAGACAGATTACTAACAAAACAAAGACAAGGCTGTTAAAAATATTGATATGGTCAATGGCTATATACAGCTGTGAAATTTGGATGCTTACAAAAGAGGGGAAATTACAAGCTTTACAGATGTGTTACAGAAGGATATTGACTATTTACTGGACCTAAAAAAAAATAATCCAACAAATGCATGCTCAATAAAACTGGACTAACATGATAGGTGAAAAAGAAGAAATTGATGTGCTATTGGCACATTCTAAGAACACAAGATGACAGCTTAGAAAAGAACATATTAAAATGGTGTATGCTAGGTAAGAGAAAAAGGCATCAACCAAAGAAAAGATGGTATGAAAAGACAAAATTGGAACAGATTACATATAAATACATTGACAAAGCTGAGGACAAAGAGTGCCAAGAAAAGAACATTTGTCCATTGTGTTTCAAAGCCTCTTATGAGGATGGCACTTGATTGATTAAATGTGAAAGCAACACTGTAATGCTTTCCATTTTGCTCTAATTCCAAATGCACAAGTTCATTTGTTTTTGGCTGGTTTACATTATGCTGTACTGGCTTTTACCTCTTCCGAGTTTATGAAGAATATCTTGCATTTGAAAGCTTTTCTACCTTATCCCAACTATGCAGTTGGTATAATAAAACTACCACCCTTAGAAGCCTTGTCTCTCTCATAATTCCTGGACCATCATGGCTACACTACTACTCTAATACTGCCAAGTTCTTCTTGAAAGAGTAATCACTCAGTGGGTGCATCTACGTGTGCACTTTACTTTAAAGTTGACTAATTAGCTCTGCAGTAAAACATCATTGTCTACATGTCCACCGGTATCAGGGAGCAGTAAATTAACTAACCCCACAATAAGGTTTTACTGGTCCCAACAGTACTATCTTAGAGTGGAATTATTAACTGTGGTGAAACATGTGTAAATGCTCATCTGGGTGTAAATTGTCCCGGTCAGCTAATGCAGCAGGGGGCCAGACCCTTTCCTGCTGCCCAGCTGCATGGCTCTGCACATTCAGCACTCTCATGCCCTAGCCAGCCCCTCCACTGCCCAACACTATCACCCAAAGCTGAGGGATAACCTCCCTCCACCCCTGAGCCTGCTGCCAGCCTGGGCCTGCTCCACCCTGGCTCAAAATACTGCTGTCCCAGGTACACGTGTAGATGTTGTGCCCAGAAGCTAACTGCTCCAGAGTTTATCCCTTTGCATTAATTACATGTGTAAATGTGTCTAGTGTGATACATAATCCCATCAAAGAGTTTAAGTAATTCATGGATCCTTTATAGCTATTCTGGACCTGGGCACATTTTACACAGAGACATTAAAGAGATCTGCCCAGGTCTGCAGAGACAAAAATATAATCCAGATTGCCATAACTGTACTTAGTCACATACAGAGTACAGAATATTTTCAATGTCAAATAAGCAATACAATTCTTGGCTCTATTTTAACTCAAACCCCTTATTTCCTTCTATCTACTTATATAGTCATAGGTTTCCAATGTCTCATGAAGCATTAAGGTTCTTACCTCCAGCGGTGGCCAACAGCACATTTTGACCTTACACACACATGGCCATGTACAATTAAACAATGCCTGAGTATGGAGTATGAGGGAAATTTTTTATTTACGTTACCAGCAAGCATTCTTCTTAAAATTGTATTCATGGCATCCTTACCTTAATTTGTACAAATGCAAAGAATATTAGGGCCTATTCAATTTTCTATTGCATTTTAAATCCAATCATAGCATTTGAATCAAATTCTTGCAAGCTTAAATTTCAGCATACTGTAAGAATGCCCTGTAGTTCATCCTACTTCCATTTATTTGTTGTAAATTTACCAGACATTTTCATTGACCTTATGTTCTCAAAGCATGGTACAGGGGAAAGATATGTTGATTCCTCTCTTCGCCCCACGTTTATAAATTGTAAGATGTCTCATCTCCCCTACTTCCCTTCCCTCACTAAAAAACCCCAAAATCTATAAAAAAAAATCTAGTTGTCCTGGTTATACTACTACCCATCTTTTTTGAATGTTCATAGGACTTACCTCAAATGAAGCATGTAATTATGGGGAAGCAAAGAAGTTGGATGCAGTGCCTTATTTGATGTCATCTTCTTTGATTTCTATTCTAGTGAAATATCCTTTTTAAAAACATTACTCTTAGTTGGTTCATTCATTAAATCAGCCATGATAACTCTTGAATCTTTCTTCTCAGAGATTCCTTTCCTTTCTGCACTCCTCATCACAAATGTAAAGTTTAAATGTTGACATGGATCGTTATCTTTTATTTAGTCAGGCTAAAGCATCCTATTAAATGATACAGTTTGAGATCTAGCAATGGTGGACTTATGCCAAATTTATATCGCCTTGATCCTGAGATAGCTTCTATGCAAATAAGAACATCGTGCAGGCTCCTCATCACCACCACTGCATCAATTCATACTGTTGTTAATGCATCCCCAAGATGTACTACAACCTTATATCTGCCAGAGTTCCCCACCATTCTCATTTTTCTGTGCATGTGTTACAGCAGTGTTACAACACCTGAAGAAAGCCCTGTAACAGGGGAGTCCTCAAGAGACTGGGGCTAATATGGTACATCTTGATATCAAGTCACCATCGCAGTTCACAGTAAAAGATGACCCCTTATATAGCAGGAGCAATTTTGGCATTTCAAAGGAAGAAACTTCAGACCTAATAAACTGTGTATTATTTTTTCCCCTTGCACACGAACACACACACATCCCACTGAAAAAATCTACTCCTCCAACAAAGTGTTCTTTTATAGCCTCTAGAATGATTTCTTGGCCTTTTCCTCTAAACATTCTCTCTTTGCCCTTCACCCTGATAACTATCCTATTAATATTAATATTCTTTAGTCTCAAAATCTGCATTTCATATTTGCCATTTATTCCATCATCTTTCTATTAAAAAGCATTATGAAGAATAATAAATGAATGGCTATGCAGGAATTCCATGGATGCAATAGCTTGTCTGCAGACAAATTAAAAAAAATAAATTACTGAAGAAACCTGAAATAGGATTAAAAGATTTCCACTCCTGTACCTTTAGAGCATATTTCTGGATTCTGTGCTGCTACTATTCTTCCTGATCAACTTCTGGGACCCTAGAGTTCCAGCCAATCAGTGATCATTTTTCAGATGAAATTATTCACTGCTAGTAAAACATAAAGAGGCCCCAAAATTTGTATTGTAGAAAAACTTTTTTATATTATGAATCCAAGATGAAGCAAGTGGAAAAAGTAGGGAATAAACAGTACTGAAGATCAAAAGAGGGTCTCAAAAAGCAGCCTAAAGGAGTTCTTATATGCAAGTTTACTGACTCGATATGTAACTTTGGAATCACTTCATTTTGTGCTCAACCTGATGAACAGGCTATCAAGCATTTGGGTAGATGTGTGCTGCAGATTGCAACATACTGTAGAGACAGCTGAGCTAGGAGAAGCAGAAGCATTTTAGCCATTATAGCAAGGAGCTCAGCATAGGATAGTTAATCCTGCTGAGTAGCTTGGTCTGAGCAGACCCCTAGTGTTGCTAGATTATTTTTTGAACCCCGGCTAGCTTACTTAAAGGTAATTCTGATATCTCTGTACTATACAGTTGCCCACAGTGCAGGCGATGCCACATGACAAAGCCTTCTACTATTCAAGGCTTTTGATTCTAAGTTGCTTATTGTTAAGGGAGTTTTTCCTTAGCTCTAGAGGCAGAAGAAGAGATGTGATACAATCAGTAATACAGTCCCAACGCGCAACCAGGCAGAGGCATAAACTACCAGGACCTGTTCTCTGGGTAGCAATGGTGACAGGAGCTGGGCTGACAGTGGCAGTGGTTACCAACCTTGTGTCTTCTACAATTAGGCACCTGAAACTGGTGTCCCGGTCACCCATCTCTCATTACACTATTGCAAGAAGAGGATTTTAGGAAATGACCCAGTCTCTAAAGTGACATTAAGTAAACTGAGGAACTCACTAACTTCAGTGTTTGCAGCAAGTAGCTCTCTGCTATTTCTCTGTTGCGCTTACACTGCAGAGTGAGCTTGAAAATACTTTTCACTTACAGATAATAAAATAAATACCCTAAAATAATTTTAAAAATATCAAAATGCTCCAATAATTAAATTCAAAAGCACTACTAAAATAACAAAATATTCCAGTCCCCAGAGAGTGTAATATACCATGACCTTATTGTAATCATGATGCTGTAGTTGTTGCATGTTTGACTTGAGAAAAAAAAAAAAAAATCAGCAGCATTCATAGATTATAAAGAATGAGAGAGAAAAAAACCAATGATGGTTAATACTGTATTTACTCCATTTTAAAATGAGCCCCTCCCCTCCCCACCATTTAACATGAGGTAAAGCACCTCACTTTAGAACTGAGCATGAGGACAGTGAAGGGGAAGTGAAGGGGCAGGTGGCTTCTGTGGCTTGGGCTCCAGCCCCTACCTGGGGTTGGAGCCTTAGCTGCAACTGCTGCTTGGCCCCACACTGCCACCTCTGCACCCTACCTTCTCAGTGTTGCAGCCTCTGCCCCCCCCCCCACATCTTCCCTTCCCTGTGTAGCCTCTACTTCCCTTCTAGTCCCTTTCCCTCTCCCCCTCCCCCTTGCTCCATGCCACTAGGCATTGTCCATTTTGCAGCCTGGGGTATTGAGCATGACACCATCCCAGCCTTGTAGCAGTAATCCATAAACTACACAGCTGTTAAGGGGGCTTGGCTGGGGCCATGCTCCATGCCCTGGGCTGGAATAGGTATGGATCCTGCCAACATGGAGCAAGGGCAATGGGGGAGGGAGCATAGGTAGTGGTGGAAGCAGGGATTGAGGCTATGGGGGAAGGGGGCAAGCTGCTTCAGATTCCCACACCACTTACCCCCCTGCAGTGGTGGGGGGGGGGAGTGACCCCTCCAATAATTAGGTTCTATACATATGAAAAATTACAACAAATTTATGGGCACATTTTTAGTCTTTATTTGCCAAGAGTCAACAAAAACTTTATGTGCATCTATTAAATTCACAGAAGCTCATATTTATTTGAGAAAATGGAATTTGGGCATTTGTATGCATAATCATAGTTATACCCTTAACCCAAATGTCATAAAATGTGGGACCATACAAATAGATATTGAATGCATTTTTGTAAATACATTTATTAAGAAGCCTTTAATAAACGTAAATACATTTATAAAAATGATGCCCTTTGAGCCCTTTAATTATAGGCTACTTTTAATTTGCACATATATAAAAATCTAGGAGAAGAAAAATGACAGCCCATTCATATTTGAGCCAAAAACCACATCGCTGTTACAGAATGAATGAAAATTCAGAGAATTCCTATTGATTTATTAGAACACAGTTGTTAGAGTTGAATGTCTGTAAATTACATCAGTATTTTTATGTTCCTCCCATTCTTTCCTCTAATCTGAACCAAAAACAAGATGCTTAATAGATAAATCAATAATTATTTTTTTTTTAAATATCAAGCATCTGTGCTGTTGAAGATCCTCATAACTCTGATCAACTCATCATCCTAGAATCAAATAAAGAAGACCATATTTTTTGTTCAAGTTGATACACTTGTACCAGTTCACACTCTTCTGTGCTCAGGGTACACTTAAGTGTATGTTCATCTATGAAGGCAGGGGTCAGTTCCATGGTATAAATCAGCTCCATGGAATAAATAACTACATGGAATTCAATTAGCTACACCAGCACAAAACCAGTCTAAATAAATATCAGGAGAATTTTGCTCTTTTTTTTCCTTCCTACCACTTTGCTCTTCCTTCACCTCTTCCTTTTCCCATGATTTCAGAGAATGTAAGAAAATATTTATACTCATCTTCCACCCATTAATTGAATGCTGACATTTATATTGTAGTTGTGATGGTCCAGGAAAATGTGAGGAGGAAGAATTTTGGGGGAGTATATATTTTATTAGACTAACTATATACAACTGTCACCCCCCCTAGGAAATCTGGCTGTTAACATTTCAGTTTCCTCCTAGTTTACAAACTGGTTTTGTTCCTCCATATCCTGATGCACCACACCTTAGCATAGCAAACAGGATTCACTACCCTCTTTCTTCAAGCTTTAGTGAGGTATTACAGTACATTAGCATTCTATTTATAAGGAAAGAATGGAGTAAATAGCTTGCAGCTGCTTTCATCTAGGGTGGGAGGGGGGTGGGCAGATAGACAGGTATCGTACAGGAGCTATTAGAGGTCATTACCGAAAATCTCCCTAAAAGTTCTTAACAATAACGAGACAATATTCTCTCTTTTTTTTTTTTTTTGGGGCAAACTAAAGCTTCGTGCTGTGCATTTGAAAGATGAATAGAACAGACTCGCATCTTCATTCAAAATGCTGTCATTAGACCAATCTAAGGAAATTATTAGACCCCTTTGGAATCAGAAACAAAGTTTTTTAACTTCATTCTCTAACTGTGAGCTACTCCATCAAAATAGAAGAGTCAATCCCCTTTGTGTAAGTAACAAAGCATTTTGACACTTGTGAAGCATAAATACTAAGTGGTTGATAGATAATGATAGTCAGGAATTATACAGTGATTTGGTTTCTTTTCATTACTAAAGAGAGACAAATACATTAAGGATAAATTAATTTGACCAGGACATCAAGGCAAGGAAACAATGTGCCAGAAGCACGCAAACAGAGTAAATACCGATGTATGAAATTTAAAAGTAACACTCAAATCTTTTGAGGCACAATGAGGACAAAATACAATGTTATAAGTTAGTTAGGCAGACACGGAAGAGCAAAACAACATTTCTGCTGTATACCCATCACCTGAAAAAGATGGTATTTTGTTATCCTGTTAGAAGCAATAATGATTTTGGTGAATAACTTTTAAAAGAGCTTCACAATAGATACATTGAGAGGCATAAGCATGCAAATTGCCTTCTTCTTTTGCCATTCCTTAACAACCACCCTCAGTCCTATACTAAGACAGTAGAAGACCAAGGTTTTGTGCAAATGTCTTATTTTTACTGAAATGTAAGAACTCTGAATAACTTCATTTTTTCCTATGCAGGCTAATTGCATGTCAGTCTCAATATCTAAAGATGTAATCACTCATGTTTGCAGAAATGATTTGAGGCAATGTTTTGAAAACCACACAATGCTGACACAGCTTCAGATTAATAACCCTTAATCATCTATAACCTTGAGCAGGAGTAAATCTAATAATTAAAAAACAACAACTGAATAATATCTCCACATTCAATTTGCATGGGTACTTCAAAAATCCTTGAATGTCTTACCTGCAACTAGGAACAGACATTACACCTATAGCGCTATAAGAATGGAGAAAGTGTTCTATAGCCATAACAGATGTTCATGGCTCATAGAGCACTTTAAAATGGTGGATCATTCTCTAAATTAACCATCAATAGATGTGCTATCAAAGTGAAGTGCTTTAGGTTAGAGAACTTTTTTGAACATCTGTGCCATCCCATCAGGCATTAAGCTAGGTTTCATTCAACAGCATCCCAGGTGCCATTCACAGGGCAGTGTGCTCATCTTGGGCAGAGCTCATCTGTTCTGCCTAAGGGCTGGGATGGCCCCACCCCCTTGGCTATCACTGTTCCAAGTCAGTACACTGCTCCCCCACTCAAAACAGCCAATCAGGGATGGTTTGCCCATTTGGCTGTTCTCAGGAGTCCCTGGCAGCCTGGGGAGTCCACGTGGCATGCTGAGAGGCATGCAAGAGCTCTCCCTACCTACTGGCCTCAGGCAGTGTGAGCCTCACCTTCCCAACAAACAAGGAACATCTGTTTGGTTTGAATGCACACTTTAAATAAGACATGATGGAGCACTTTTGCCACAGGCTTTTTGAACATCTGTACTTAGCCTAGGGGTGGGCAAAATGCATCCCGTGAGCCAGGTGTGGCCCACCAGGCCATTCTATCCAGCCCGTGGGGCCGCTAAAAATTTAGAAAGTTAATATTTATCTGCCCCTGACTGCCCATCATGCAGCCCTTGATGGCTTGCCAAAACTCAGTAAGTGGCCCTCCATCCAAAATAATTGCCCACCTCTGACTTAGCCTATATCTTATTTTCCAAATATATCAGAATGAGTATTTCCACTTATGCTTTGAGATAAATACATAAATTATTACCAAAAAGTTATGAACACTGCCTTTCAATGCCATTTACCTAGGTTACGTATGTACTATATCTAAATGTAGGCAACTATCAGTCTTCTGGATCATGATGTAGAAGATATCTAGTCAGATGGCTTATGAATCCATTTCTGGCTGACAAGCCCAATTTGAGAGCAAGAGCTTGTTATAAGTTTCACTAATATAGACAAGACATAGAAGGATTTAAAATCTTTAGCCAACTTTCCCATATTGACACATCTATTTGTTCAAATCCTATTTGGAGACAAGTCTTTTCAATCAATTGGCCTATTATAGGTGTGAGTAGTGCTACCAGTACTACCTGTGCCACAATATATGTGAACTCCAATCCCTGAAGTGTCGGCTTTTTGGACTGGACAGTTTAGCCTTCAGCGGGTCTCACACAGGAAATCTGACCCTCTCATTGTCCACCACACCTTCATTTTGAATGTTGTTGAGAGGGTTCCTGGTCATTAACTGTAGTTTATGCTCGCCACATGCGAGGATGATATATGGGGCTCTGCCTTCCCTCACAACCCTTCCACACACCAACTGGGTATTATGCTGGTGTCTGATCTCCCCACAGTATGGTGTAGCGACAAGGCTGGCCTGCTGGGTGCTATTAATATAAATCTGGAAAAGTAATCTCACTTCAGACCAAGGTTCAATCTGTCTGAGTCTTCTCTCCCTTCCCCCCTCCAATTAGTGGCTTATAAATAAATAACAAATAGTAAAAAAATCAAAAGAAAGGTCCATCATTCATTAACCCTGAGGAAAAACAAATCATTTAATTCACTTTTTAGGCCATCACATGGTGATATCCAGTGAACTCAAAAAAAAAAAATCAGAAGAGGTCCCCAGTGCATATGTTCTTAAGGGAATCAGTCTATTCAATCAATTTAGCTGATCAATCCACCAACAATAATTAATTAAATCAAGGTAACATCTGTAATTCACTGTTCATTAAATAAATCAGTTGATCCAATTAATCTTATTGAACGCTCATTACATAAATAACCTAATTAATTTCCTGTTCATAAAGTAAATCAATTAGTCCAATTAATTTCATTAACTAATCAAGCACTCTTAATTCATTCAGGGGCTAAATCCACTCACATAAGATTCTTGATCTCTGGGAAGTACAATTCATGAGAAATCATTCATTCTGAATAACTGGCCATTCCTGGTTCATCTGCCCTGGTGTCATCACGGCTCACTGGCTCTGTCAGTTCCCAATCAAAAGTGATCAATCTTCCGTCTCTGCACCTGGCTTGGGAAGAGTGTCCTGGAGATTCCTCTCCCTGCCCCGTCTCCAGGGCCCAGGGTACCTGATGCCAGGTGTTCTTCTGAATTTCTGAGCTAAGGAGGTTTTCCCCTCACCAATCTTGTTGGTGTTCAGCTTTTTCTCACTGTGGTGCAGCTCCACTCAGCACTTCCATGCTGCTCCCTTGCCCCTTTCCACTCATGCTGGACATCCAGTTATACTGCTGGCTCTTGGGCATCCTCCAATGTGGAGTGATCAGGAGTTCACAAAGTGGGGCTGTTGCTCAGCTGCTGCCACTGTCTTTGCAAGAGCACATCAAAACTCTCCAGCCCTTACTGGGTCTGCATGCTTTACCCAGATACTAGGAAGGGAATTTCCAGAAGCTCTTATCCTTAGGTTCCGTTTTGGTTAGTATCCCCCCTGCTTCCACAGTAAGTGAAAGGGCCAAGAGAATTCCTATACTAGGTATCTCCATACAATGTACACAACACAAAGTAAATTAGATTTAAAAACAAAACAAAACATTATTTTAGTCAGGTTTTAATCTCCAATTATGTTGCAGTCGTAGCCAAACTGAAATTTATTCTTAAATTGAGATTTCATGAGATAGCATTAAGGGATTTATTTAAAATAAAAATACTACCTGCATCATGCTCCTTTTGGCTACTGATTTTATAATACTACTAGCTGAAACACACAAAACATTTGTGAATAAATTTTTATTGCAAAAGCATTTCTTTAAATACAGGATTTTTAGTTATCCTTTGACTGAATACTTCAATGGAATAAAAACTTCTCACCCTTGAAAAGGCTAAATAAAGCTGTCTATGTGTAAACACTAGAGAAGTGCAAAGCTTCAGGTGCCGATTCAATTTGGAGGAGATTTGGCAACATAATCTCCATTGAATCACAAGACCAATTTGATGGTTCAAATTGATTCAAAACTCTCCGAATTGATTCAGAAAAGATTTGGAGAGCTTCAGACAATTCCCACTTGCTGCTGCTGGGAGCTGGACCCAGACTCCATGCTAGGGGAGTGGGGGAGGGGGAAGGGGACCATGCAGGGACCCCCATCAGGACCCATCCCCTGCCTGCTCCCCCAGCCCCTCAAGTACCCCCGACCCCTGCCTGCTGTCTCAGCTCCCCCTCCCCCCCCGGCTGTTCCACCCAGCCCAATCTCCTGACTTTAAAAAAAAGCCCCTACTCACTGGCTGCCGCCTGCATCTCCTATGGTCAGGGAGCAAGCTGCTGGTGGGTCATGAAGCCCCTTAGCTGTGGAGGAGTGCTTCCCTCTGCAGGGCAGCACCCATACACTGACACCCTGCCTGGGCAGTCCTAGGGGGCACCACCACTGTGGAGGGAAGCACCAGGGTTCCCTGCAGATTAAGGCCCACTAGGAACTCACTCCCCCCACTGGAGGAGAAGCAGGCAGGCTCCAGGGGAAAGGATCAGGCCCCTCACTGCTTTTTCTTTTCCCCCTTCAGCAGATTCTGCCCGCTCCATAGCAGGGGGTTCTGGTGCTTCATTCTAGGTCTGACTTGCCTGCATCTCTGTTTTAAATGCCTCAGGGTCTATAATAACAACAACACACTTATTCTGTGCATCTGGAGCACTATGATTGGTTGTTTCAGTAAGCATTGTAAATCAAATGCTGAGACAACCAGAGTGCTCCGGGAAGACTGAATAAACCTATTATTATCATTATAGATTTAAAAAAAAAACAAAAAACACCTATTCCTTATAAACCTTTATTCTCGTTGCATATGATTTCATTACTTTTCAGACATTTTTTACTTTCTAATATCTGTTCAGTTACAGTATCAATCAATTTTGAAATTAAAAAAGATTTAATCATGATCGAAAGCAATACTACATTACCCAGAATTATTGTTGTAGGGTATTAAATCTTCAAAGAAGTATGCTTGAAGCTAGTTTTTCTGTTTAATTATAATCTAGATTGCAACACTTCAATAGGTTGTTTGGAAAGTTTAATGATGAATCCAGCAGAAATTTCAGAGGTAGCTTTGCAAATTCTCTCCCTGCCGCTACCAGTAGTGTTTGGTGGATCATCTCTCAGATGTGTTATCTTCCAAAACTGATATTTCATTTCTCCCACTACACTTAATAGGTTAATACCAAAATGTGAAATATGTTTGATACCTGTATGATAAACTTGCAACAATTTCGTGTGAAGTTTAAAAGAAGAGCCAAAGTGAAAAAAAAAACAGGACAAAAATTATTTTGGGTCTTCATCGCCCCAAAAAACAAGAACAAAACATTTTGGGTTAACCAAAGTGTGATTTTGTTCAATTTAAGGGGAAAAAAATTATTTCCTTTTTCATGTTACTTAAACTCTAGGAGGTGGAGGAGGTGGGGGAGGGGACAAACAAATAAACATTTTATGAACATTTATGTTCATTCCTAAATGAAAATGTCCCTCTAAAAATGTCACAATAGTCTTTTAGAAATATAGTAAAATACAGGATTTAAACTTCTGTCATTTTGATCAAACTGTTAACCCAAATTAAAAATATGTTCAGTGACCTTGTGCAGCAAAGTGGGGCTCCCTGACTAGCCACAGTGCTAGTTTCCCCACTTGCATTTGGGCACACCACCCACCTGACTCTCCTGCCACACCTTGTTCTTAATTAATTATGATGTTAATTAAAGGTGGGAGGCTGCCCATTCTTGCCCCGATGCCAGGAGGTGCTATTTGTGGCTCCAGTCCTCCCCTACACCACAGCCCAAGCTTTGCAGATGGCATCCAGCTGTTAGTTTCACCGGCCCCACAATGGGCCCCAGAATCCTCCAGTTCAGACCCCCAACTGGATCCCTCCACTCAGGCAACCTGTCCCACCCTCATTCAGGGCTGCCTAGCTCCCTGAAACTATTTCCCCTCTCAGGCATGGTCTCCCTGGGACCTTTGGCCACACAGGCCCTGGCCTCACCTCCTAGGCCTGTCGGAACCCCAGGCCTCCAGCTCTGGGCGTCCCTCTCAGTGGGCCCTGGCCCTTTTGACCATTCTGGTCCTGGCCCCAGCATCGACCAGTTGAGGGTACTCTACATCAGGCCTCTGAGCCTCTAGCCCCACTCTCACTCCTGGGTCCACCTTCCAGCCCTACTAGGGGTTAACTCACCCAGTTGTGGGAGCTGAGGTAACTCACACCACGACTGGTGCTCCAAGGTTTCATGGGGACTCTCATTCCCCCTGCAGAGCAGCATGTCATGGTGTTCTTATATATATATATATATAAACATACTGGGCTCTCAGCCCTCTGGTTTTCTCCCCCTTCACTGGGGTTCCTCATCTTTGCCCCCTCACTTGGGGCTCCACACCACCCCCTCACTCGGGGCCATGGGGCTTCCCTCCCCAGTGGGCTCAGGTGGTCATAGCCATACCTGGCCCCCACTACCTCCAATGTTACTAGAGCCACCCGAAGGTGAGGGCTAAGTTTAGGGTGCCTCTACCCACCTTTCATTGGTGTGATAACTGGCCTGGCATTTCCTGGGGGCTCCCATGCCACTGGGTACCCCACCAGGCCACCCACTCCCAGCAGGGTGCAGTTTTAGGTCATGTCCAGGACCAGGAGCCTCCAAAACATCCCCTACAGCTCCTGCCCTTACCTCCAGAATGTTCCATGAAGTCTTGCAGCCAGGCAATGTTGCTGCCTAGCCTACCAGCAGGCAACTGATCTGTTTATATAGGCAGCCAGGGATCTAAAATGTCTGCCGCAATTGAGCACCTGCTGGCTGCTTGGCTCCGCTCTTAAAGTGGCAGGTACCAACAGTGCCCTGCCACACAACTTCCTCCTTAAAATGGTACCTGGAGGAGGTTTCCCCTGCTGCTCCTCCAAAACAGGCTCCCCTCAGAGCCTGTGTGAGCCCTCAAGTGGCGAGCACCCCAAAGGTGGTCCACCACACACCTCCCCCCTTAAAATGACATTTGGGGGCTTCATTTGGCTGCCTTCCCTGCTGGCTTTGCTCCAGCCTACTGCAGCCCCTGCCACATGGTGACCACCCCAAAGGTGCTCTGTCACACCTTGATAATACATTTGATTATTTTTTTTAATTAAATTTGTAATTTGCCAAAAAATTCCACCTAGCTCTATATAGTACTACAGGAGGATTAGAAAATTCAGATAGACCAGGCAAGGGTCAGAGTGATATGAGAAGTGGCTGACAGAGAACAAGAAAGCATTGCTCAATTTTCAGACTGGAAGGAATAAAGCAAAGAAAGCTACACTGTTGGGAAGACAAGGTACTTTGGGTAAATCTGATATCTTTTATTAGACCAACTCAAATAGTTGGAAAAATTCTTGGCAAGCTTTCAGGCACAAACACCCTTTTTCAGGCTGAGGAAGTGTCTGCAGATGGTGTGTGTTCTTCCTGGATGTAGTAGTAAAGCAGCCAGAGGCCAGTACATATGCAAGAAAGCCAGTAAGTTAAAGTGTAAGCTGAGGTGGTCAGTAGGTTAGGGTTACCATAAATCTGAGTTTTCCCGGACATGTCCTCTTTTTTTGGCCTTTTGTCCTTTCTTTGGGCAGGTTTTTAAAAATGCAACCAAGTGTCCATGTTTTTGCTTTACCTTTGCTTTTGCTTGAGGCTGGGGACAGTGGGGAAGCTTATTGGCTGTTGGGAGATCATGTGCTCTGTGCACAGGCCCCGGCAGGTGCTAGCAGATGACTGAGTGAGTGCACATGCACCTGGCAAGTCATGTGGGCAGCAGGGCTGGGAGAGAGCAGGGGTTGTGGGTCAGGAGTGAATGGCACCAGCAGGGCTGGGGGGGATGACTGCACCCCCCAAAATCATATACCCCTTTCCCCTCCCCCCCCCTGCCCCCACAACTGTAGTCAAAGGAGACAGGAGGTTGGGGGTGAGGGTGGGGGTGGGGAGGGAATGAGAATAGCTGTAAAAAGTGGAGGGTTTACCTGGGGAGTCAGTCTTGCATATGTACTGGCCTCTGGCTGCTTTACTGCTCCATCCAGGAAGAGCACAGACCATCTGCAGTCACTTCCTCAGCCTGATGAAGTGTGTTTGTGCACAAAAGCTTGCTAAGAAGAATTTTTCCAACTATTTGAGTTGGTCTAATAAAAGATATCAGATATAACCAAAGAACCTTGTCTGCCTATGTTCTTAGACCAAGACGGCTACAACCTACACCCCTGAAACACTGTTTAGAAGGAATTCAAGTAAAGGGAACAAAAGACAACTACACATCAAGGTCAAAGGGTCTATCCTCAGTTGGTTTTAAGGTCAGTAGGGAATCTTGTCACCTGAGCAATTGAAATTTTTTTGTATAAAAAAAGATTAAAAGAATGTTCTAAATGAAAAAAAACCAAACAAATATCCCTTCATTCTAGGTCAGGGTTTTTCAACTTTTTAAAATAAGTGTACCCCTGGCAGCTAGATGCAGACTGGGGGGGGGTGGAGGGGGGTGGTATGCAGCAGCGTGGGATGGTGGGTGGTTGTGGTCGCCACACATAAGCCTCCCCCCCCCCACGTCAGCTGGGTAGCACCTGTGCAGCCCACAGAGGGGCACTGCTGGCCTCGTCCCCCCTGGCCCTGCTCCTGGGAGGCAGTGGCATGGGGTGGTGGGTGGCAGCACTCCATCACTGCCCACCCATGCGTATCTCCTAGGCCCTTCCCATGTATCCAAAGTTCACAACCCCTGTTCTAGGTTAATCATTACTTTGACCCACTTGAATGAAATCTGTTTTGGAGGGCAAAATATCTGAGTGATGATCCACCAAAGATAACTGGTGGTTGTTTTGCACTTCAGAGAACACAGTGGATTAAGAGGCTCCAGACTGTAGGAGAAACACTGACCACCAAAGGAATCCCTAACACTATCTTCAGGCATTAAATGGCTCCTATTGGGACCACCCTTTCCTCCAGGATCTTCCATAGCCCATAATTGTATATAGGAGAGCCCATCACTATTCCTGGAGAACTGGGATCCAGGTGGTACATGCCCTCTCCCCACTATGTCACCCTTCAGGGAAACTGCAGAGAGCAATGAGAGAGTCAAACCATCAGAAATACATGCACCCAAAAACAAAACAAACAAACAAACAAACAAACAAAAGGTTTCCTTTGCTCTGTGTTGACTGGATACTTGTTCCAACTCTCCCATTGCCTTTCCCTTTCATATCTTCCAATCAGCTACACTTCACAACTGCCCCTTTTTTTACCCTATCCCATCACTTTTTATTTCCTCCTCTTCATTTATCTCCTTCTTATTAAGTCCACCCACACCAAAGAAAGAAACAACCACCATAAAATTAACATATTTCATAGACATTAGGGCTGGAAGGGACCTCAGATGATCATTCAGTCCAGCTCCCTGCCCCATGGGCAGGAAGTCAGCAGAAATCATAGGATACCAGCAAAATAAACATCCAAATGTCTCTTGAAGCAAAGTCGGTGTTTGAACTATCTCCAGCAGGAGTCTATTCCAAATCTTGGGGGCTTGGACAATAAAGAAGTTCTTCCTTGTGTCCACCCTGAAATGGTTGTGGAGGAGTTTGTGATCATTCGACCTTATCATCCCTTGGGGCACTCTGGTGAACAGAAATTCCCCCAGATCCTGGTGAGCACCCCTGATAAACTTATAGGAGGCCACCAGATCACCCATGAGCCTGCAGTTTTCCAGGCTGAAGAGTCCCATAGCTCTCAGCCTGTCATCATAAGGTCTGTTTTCCTGATCTCTGATCATGCGCGTGGCTCTCCTCTGGACTCTCTCAAGCTTCTCCACATCCTTTCTGAATTGTGGAGCCCAAAACTGGATGCAGTACTCCAGCTGCGGCCTCACTAAGACCGAGTACAATGGGAGAATGACGTCCTGTGCAGCTACCACTTGTTCAGTCTTTTTACATATTATGGACTTTCCCAACCTTAAGGTTTTTTGTCTGTCAAGATGGTTAGCACTTTGGGACAGAGACCATTTAAAATTATCTAGCACAATCACAACACATTCAGAGCTAGATATCCAATAATACCATAACAATATTTATTATTAACAAAACAACATATTTGAAAGAATAGAAATTACAAACTAATGATTCCATTTTCATTCTCTGTCAGAAAAAATAATTGGAAATATGAAATCCATGATAGGTATCACCCAAGCAATCTATACTTTGTGACTGTACACCTCTTTTAACAATAAATTAGCTGGATAAAATTGAGTTTCTAAGAGAGATTCCACTCCATATAGTCTTAATGAACTGCTGATAAAATCAGAGTTTCTGATTCTTTGCACAGCACTGCTACTTGGGCAATGTTAAAACTCTCTGCAGGCCCATATCTATATATTTACATGCATTTAAATATTTGGGAAGATTTCATAAAATGAAAATTAATCTTTGTATTTCCAAGTTAGCATTTATGCTATAAGAGAACTACAAGTTTTCTGACTGAATCAAGTTATTTTTTCCAATCTTAAGTCCAAGTTAAAGTTCTCTGGTTGGATATTGCTATAGTAGGGCTGGGTACAGACATTTGAGGAGATGAGGAGGAGGCTAGATTGAGTTTAAACGGGCCATATGATCAAAAGTAAGTCACTCTCAGGGCCTAGTGGGGGAGCTTGGGGGGCTAGCAGGATACATGGGAAGAATTGAGGGGATCAAGAGGGTAGGCAGCATCTGCAGTGGGACCCTGCTAGCAGGGTACTTGGGGGGAATTGGGGGAGCAGGCAGCAGGGAATTAGGGGAGCAGGCAACAGACAAATCAAGGGGCATAAGACCAATCCACAAGGGGGATCAGGGAAGTAGGCAGGGTTTACAAGGAGGGGCAGGGGGCATGTGGGGTCTGCAGAGGTTATTGGGGTCTGGAAGGGTTTGGTGAGATCAGGGGAGCTCATGGGTTCCACAGGTGGGCTTTTGGGGGTGGTTGGGGGAGTTCTCCCCCACCCCCCAGGATCAGGGACTATTTTTAGCCGCCTCACCCCCAGTGGGACTTATTAGCCCCCTGAGCCCCCTCCCCCTGTGAACCTACCCCCTTCCCCACTGGGACTTATTTCCTTGGCTCCCAGCATTGGCAAATGCTTATAAAACCTGCCCAGGATGTGGCTTGTGGGATGGGGGATTTGGTGGGCTTGGTGGGGAGGGGACAGTTGTCTGCCTAAGGACAGGGGGAGGGGTGAAGGGCTAAAAATAGCCCAGTGCCAGGGGTACAGGTAGGGAAAGTACAGTCTCAGGGCTGGGGCCAGCAGCTGGGCTATCCCAGCCCTGGAGCTGCACTAAGAACAGTACAGAACTTTGGAAAAAGTTAGATTGATCTAAAAATGTCCAACCTGATCTAAGTTAGAGTACCTTGGAGGTAAGGTGAGCTTAGATCAAGTCAGCTTCCTGGAACTTCTGTATAGTTTGCATTTAGATGGACCTAACTAGGCATGTAAGTGTAAGGTTTGCACCTGAGTGAACTAAGTTAGTTCAGGTGGCCATTTTTAATTCAAATCCAACCTCCCTGAAAATCTGTATGCACTCTAGAAGTCAGGCCTGGAGGACAGTATACATGATCTTAAGACTGTACAGTGGAAAACTTCCCCAATTTCTTTGTTCTACATCATATTTTCAAAAAAAAGGGAAAAAAATACCATACACTAAACAAAAATGCAATAAGTGCAGTTTCCAAAGGAAGTATTTGCCATTAGTTTGTTAACAATTTTCTAGCTGGGAACTTCAAACAGAGATTTTTTTTAACTACTTTATCAGAAAATGTTGATGGAACAGATTATTTAAATAGATGTTGCTAAAAAAGAAAAAGTTTAGTTAGACAGTTAAGGAGATTATGTACTCTCACATACCTCTATTACACAGTGTTTGCTGTGTCTCTAAGTGTTTAGAGTTGAGGTTTATTGTATTTGCATAATGAAATATGCCTCTAAATTTTTTCAATAAATAAAAGTTTAAAACCCTAAATCATCTACTTAACAGTAATACCTTTGATTCACTAAATTTTCTGATGGAACAGAAGTAGCAAAGAAGCAGTTTTATTGATTTGCTACCAAATAATTAATGTTTGCAACTGCCGAATTCCACTGAATATTTTATTCTATTATCATAGCTACTCCTGCAGCCTGGATCTGGTACAGTGGGTAAAAATGGTTTACTTTCAGGATGTCATGATGCAATATAAGTTTTAAACACTATATGAGAAGTAGTTGAAATAGTTGTTTCTATCTTGAAAAAGAATCCTGAAATCATTACTATTGAACCTAGGTTTTACAAGATCTTATTTTAGCTAACTTATGGGCTACCAGGATAAATTGTCAATGTTCTTTTAAGCAGTCTAGAGACAGAACACTGTCGATTTTGCATAGAGGGGAGACACAGCTGGATACTTGCTAAACTATTTTTCCCCTCATTGATGTCTATGTTATACTGTGATTTCTAGATACTGCATCTATAGTAAGAGCTAAACATGAGTCCCTGTTTCAAAGACATGGCCGTTTTATATTCAAATGCAGTCTGCTAGAGAGGAAGAAAACAATTTGTTGTTATGCGTGGGGCTCTTTTCCTTTATTTCCTAAAAAAGGTGAAAGTGTCTCACTTGTAACTTGTATGGCCCCTGTCACAGGTAACACCAGGGGTGGGCAAAGTCCAGGGCCAGGAGTGAGACAGGCAGGAGAGACCCTGGGATCTTGGGGCAGTGACAGTGTGAAGCTGGGACCAGAGCAGAGCCTGTATGCCCCTGTAATGGGTGCAGTTTCTGTGGCCAGGGGCGTGCAGGGAGTAGACAGCAGTTCTGCCCCAGCCTGGGTCCCATGCTGTCACTGCTACAAAATCCCAGCCCCAGCTCTGACCTCAGAGCAGGTCCCCACCCAGATGCAAGCCCTGTCCCCACCACTCCCAGACACTCTCCATGGAGACCCCAGTAGCCCAGGGACATGATAGCACGGGGCTGGGCTGGGTCAGAGCCCTGGTTCTGCAGCCCTGTGCTATCACAAGCCCATGCTCCGGGGGTCTACATGAAAACCAACTGGGAGTGACATGGGCAGGAGCTGCTGGGAAATGGAGTTCAGCTGCTGGTTAGATCCACTCCCCCACCTGCCTGGGGTTACACCTAAAACATGATTAATTTGTTAGTCAGCTGATCAGGGCTCCCAGCTAGGGAAGTACAAAGAGCTTCTTTTCAGCTGTGAGAGCAAATGGTGTGCCCCCAGAACTGGGAGCTTTATCATCTGATGGGGCTTACAGCCATGGAGATGAAGATGGCCAGTACAGGGGAAGTCTGGGCTTGTGATTCTGCACTGTCCCTGCACTGGCAGCATTGTGTGATGGGACTTGAGGCTTGATCCCACAATCATGTCTCCTGCCATGTATGTACTGTAGGGCAGGAGGTGTGATTGTTAGGATTGTGCATCAGATCCCATCATGCCTTCTTTTTAATGTCTGTCAGTAGTCTAAATGGTTGCCATTGATGTACAGACATGCATAGTAACTTTTAGGCATATATGCTATGTTTATTACAGATAGATATGGCAACAGCAGATATTATAAGTTTTGCAACACTTCCTAAAGAAACTCTTTTCAATAGCTTATAACTAATTATTTGAAAGGACATTTTTCCTTGCCCCATATTTGCATTGGGTTGATTCTTTTATCTTTTTTTTTTCTTCTTCTTTTTTTTTTTTCCAGAGCTGTGGAAGTTTTTAGCCAAAATATTCCTACCAATTTTGAAATTAAGGTCTTGGGCCGGGGGGGGGGGGAGGGGGGGAAGGAACAAGTGTTTTTGCTCATGTTAACAAAATTAGTACATTATCATGTACAGGCTGAAATGCAGTAATAGTTTTGTGAGCTTCATGTCGCACTCTTACAGGTTTTTCATTTAATATTTTTTTGGTCCTAGGAAAAACTTTTGACAAAATTGTTAAGGAGGCCATCAGTCACAAGCTTGTAACTGATAAGATATTAAGAAACAAACAGCATGAGTTTGTGGAGGGTAGATCATGCCTAAGAAACCTGGTGCCCTTCTATGACCAAGTAACTGACCAGCTGGACAAGGGATATGAGGTAGACATCATTTACTTAGACTTCAGTAAGGCCTTTGATTCCGTCTCCCATGAAATTCTCTCAATTAAACTGGAGGGTGTTGGCCTGGGCCAGCCGACAATGAGGTGAGTGGATAACTGGCTTAGAGGCCAGTCCCAGAGGGTTGAAAATCAATGGGATGGCCTCATCCTGGAGGACTGTCTCCAGTGGTGTTCCACAGGGATCACTGGTTGGACCTGTGCTTTTTAACATATTTACTAATCATTTGGATGAGGGGGTGGAATGCTCCATGTTTAAGTTTATGGATGATACCAAGCTGTGGGGAAATGCGGGCACACCAGAGGATAGGGTAAAGATCCAGGATGACCTTGACAGACTGGTTCTATGGGCTGATTGGAATCAGATGAGGTTCAACAGGGAAAAGTCCTGGGTCCCCCATCTGGGCAGGAAGAATCTTCACCACAACTATAGGATAGATGGTAGTTCACTGTCTGGTATAGCATCTAAATGGGACCTGTGAGTCACAGTTGACCAGAAAATGAATATGAGCCAATACTGAGATGAAGTTGCCAGCAGGGCAAACAGACCTCTGGCGTGTATCAGTCAATGTGCTGCCAACAGATCCAGGCAGGTGCTCCTCCCTCTCTGCTCAGTGTTGGTTAGGCCACAGCTGGAGTACTATGCTACACTTGAAGAAGGATGCAGATAAACTCGGGAGGAACCAAAAAAGAGCCGCCCACATGGTTAGAGGCCCAGAGGATAGGCCCTATGAGGAGAGACTCTGGGAGCTGGGCTTGTTCAGTCTGGGTAAAAGACTGTGAAGAGAATTGATAGCTGCCTACAGGTATGTCGGAGGAAGCACCAAGATCTGGGTGAGCAACTCTTCAGGGAGGCACTCTTGGGAGGACGAGGACCAATGGTCACAAACCAATAGAGGGAAGATTTAGACTGGACAACATAAGGAAGAACTTCTTCTCTGTAAGGTAACTAGAACCTGAAATACACTCCCAGCAGAGGTGGTTTGGTTGCTATCCTTGGACATGTTCAAGAGAAGGCTGGATAAGCACCTCTTTGAGCTAGTTTGAGCTGATTAACCTCCTGCCTATGGCAGGGGACCAGACTTGATCTCTCCCAGATATAGGTCTCTTTTGGTCCATTCTCTCTATGACTTTTCTGTGTGGAGAACAAGTGCTTTTAAATTAAAATAAAGTTACACATGGTTATGAAATAATACATGATATATAAATCCAAATATAGACTCTGTAGATACAAAGAAAGTAAAGTAAATGGATTTTTTTTTAGTTTAAAAAAATCTATTTACTTATATACAATATATGCAGTTTAAAAATATCTATTTGCTTTATTAAAGCAAAAATTGAATCTAGGATCACATTGACATGACAGAACACTGACCTTCTTAACAAGTATTGGTAAACAAGTATTGGTGAACAAGTCCCCAATTCATTGTTCATAATAGAAATTCATACTTCACATTAACATGAATTAGGCCAGAAATTCTTTGTATCTACAGAGCCTATGTGTGGATTTACACATCATGTATATTTGAAAAGAGCTTCCTCCTGCATGGAGGAGTCCATATTAAAATAATAGGTTCAACTTTGGATCTTAAAGATAGAGTTTTCTTTAATTTTGTCTTTCTTTTCTTCTTATTACTTAATTAAACTGAATACCAATACATCAAAGTGTTTAGGCCATTTAAACTTTCATAGAAATAGCTGTTTTAGTTCAAATTATGCTTACTATGCATTCAGGCCATATTTAAAGTCAAATCTCAAAGCAGAATATAAAAAAAAATACAGTACTTTGAAAGGATAAGTGAAGGATAACAGACATTGTAACCAATCCATCCATATCGACACCTTTCAGGATAAGTGTGACCTTTCTACATCCATATAATATCACTGTCATATCAAAACCTTGCCCCCAAGCATCTTCTATAGAATTCAGGGAATACTGATATAAGGCTAAGCTAATATCAGTTTACCTCTGTGGGCTAGATTATCTAATTTTTCATACTTATAAGACATTTAAATAAGTAATTGGATTTTGGTTAGAAGTGTGTACAACACCTAATACAATAAGGCTAGAACTTCTAAACAGCTCTATGATAATTTGGGTCAAAATGTCAAAGTATTTCATTACTTTGACCTTGGAAAAAAAATGATAGAATCTTCAAATCAGTATTATCAGTAGCAGTATAATGTGGCATATATATTATAAATATAATATACATATTGTGGGTAGGTGGATCTATCTATCTATCTATCTATCTATCTATCTATCTATCTATCTATCTATCTATCCTCATGCCATTAAGGAGAGGATAATAAACTAAATAAAGCTATATATAGACACACACACACACTTTCCCTCATATATACACACCCCCACACACACTATCAAATGTAAAATAATGAAAACAGAAAAATCTCATTAAAAAGTCAGAGCAAAATTTTTTCAATGCCTTTTTTTCATTTTGAGGTAATTTTCAGAATGCTTTCAATCCAATTTTGAAAAATGTCTGCATCAAAATATCATAATTTCCTGTGAAATGAAAATGTCAAGTTTTGACCAGCTTCCATCCAAAAGACTGGAATCAAACTCTCAAGAGATAAACTGGTTTAATGCATCTTCTGAGAAGCCAATAGATTCCCAGTGGAACCCCAACCACAAATTAGAAGTTATCTTCCTCTGATGACACCAGCAAAATGGAGAGTATGAACACTCCTCCCCTTTAACTGAAGTATATTATTATTATATGCATGGTCACAATATGAACAAGATATACTATCCAACTCAAATAGTACTTCTATCTGACCAAGTGGCTATATTACCCCAGTAAAATCATCATGTGATTTCCTATGTATTCTATTCTTCTGACACCTATACATATATTTTCCATCTGTCACCCAGTTTCACCAGGACAGCTGTCACCCAGTCCCTTCCTCCTAAGTACCAGACAACATGACTTGTTATCTGTTAACTGAACGAGTTTGAGCTAAATTAACTCATCGCTATCCAACTACACCAGATTAATGCTAAATCATTTCACTTTCAGTGCTATGCATCCCTTAATTTCTCTCAATAATTTGTTCTCAAAATGTAATAGATTACATTCTAAGAAGTATTCAGCAATTCAGCTAATTCCCTTTTCTTTGCAAGTAGACTCTTCTGTACAAATATCCAAGTACTGTGTGTTTTCATGATTAAAAATGTCAATTTTTATCTCTAGTTGTAACTGGAACTTTAATAAGTGAAAGATTAATAATTTTGCCATTCAAATATTTTATGATTGTTTGCATTGCTATGAGAAATTGCTATATTTATCCTAGAATAGTTTTCATTTTGGGTCATATAATACTAATATAATTTCCATTAGATAATTCATATTAAAAAGTTTACTGAATTGAATATATAAATGATTCCCTAGTAATTAAATTTTAAAATGTATACATTTATATCAGAGCATTTTAACAAGATGATAAACAATGCTAGACTGAATTCTGCTATTAATACACATAACATATATGGCAAAGAAGTCCATGTGGCAAGCCATTTTCATTCACCATTAAAATAACCTTAATATTCCAAATCTAAAGCATACCAAAAATTTGTATACACATATGTAGCAAATGAAAAGGTGGGAATTAGATCTATTTAGTGAGGCCCCGGTGGGCATCCCAGCATAAATCAAAAGCTATTTGAAAAAGCCAACATATTGAGTCATAAATTCTGTTTGTAAAAATAAGTGGTTTATTAAAGTCAAACTGACATTCCATAGCACTCTGATGTCTAAACTATTTGGTGGTTATTTGATTGCAATTCTTTACACATATCTGAACAACCACGACTGGTTAGATTCCATTAAACCAAAGCAGACACAAAGCTGAGTGCTTTTAGCTCCCTATGTAATTTTGTTTAGTTTTACAAAAAATTACAGGAAGAGAAGTTTCAGGCTGTTTTTGTACTGGAACATCACTTCAACCCCTCCCACAAGGTAATCTGTGCATCAGGGTTCACCTTAACTGTATATAGTCTTGTGCAGGAAGAAAGGCAAAAGATACAGAAAATCTGTAGTATGTGCACAAGCCCTTAAACTCTTGATCCTATGAAAATTATAATAGGAACCATAAAGTCATACAAAGAAGACAAGAATTTGTGTTTTAAAGGCCCTCATCAAAAGATCATAATTAAAAGGATTATTTATTTCTTCCTTCTGTTTAATCGTCTGTGCTCTTTTCTGGCTCCATCTGTAAGCTATTAACATTAGAGCAAATTATATGGCAATGTAAGTGCTTGCAAAACTCTGCCTGCTCTCTCTATCTCTGGGAATTTAGTAGGCAACTATTTTCATTGCTGTGATTCCTCAAAGTCAGTAGTCTTAAGAAAAAGTCAGCAAAAGAAACATTATAATGTTAAACGTGCTTCACTGTCTAAGGTTTGGGTATAGTTGAGCAGATGGGTACCTCAGATGCTACTCAGCATTTCACTACCATTGCACTACACTGACAACAAAGTCATCTATCATTAAGTTAATAAATAAGGAAGACTAGACTAACTTTTTTTAAAAAATGTGCAAATATTGCAGTGTCTGAGAACAGACACCAGGCAATATTTTCTACTGCTTTCGTTTTCATTTAACTCAACTGACAAAAAGTAATACATCTTTATCTTAAAATAAAAGAGAAACGAAGAAAAAAGTGGTCATAAGCACTACAGAAACTGCAATACTGATGAGCAATGGTTATGACTTCGTAGCAATCAAGGGTGAAAGATAAAATAGACTCTGCATGCAATACATGGCCTGATTGTTTACAATCAAAAAGTCTGAGAGTTGTTTCAGATAAAACATCAAGAAATATAGTCACAAAAAGGACTTTAAGGCATTTAAGGCCTTCCTAATTCCAAAACTGTGATCCCCAGACTCTCATTTGGCTGTTGCCTGAAGATGGAGGTATAAAGTTCCCCAAGTGCCTAAACAGCCCCAGCACACTCTGAAGCACCCAAGTCATGACAGGCTGAAGACATAGCTAGGCACCTATCGTGCTAAGCCCCATCAAGATGGATAAAGTAGGTATTCTTCTGTCAGCCAAGAGGCTTGATCTAAAAGTTGTTTTGAAAGCATCTCTCACAGGTTCTGCACAAAAGAACAAATTAAATTGATTGCACCCTTGCCATCTACACCTATTTACTCAGTGATTACTGTACGCAGCAAGGATGCAGGAGACCCAAGGTCCATTTCCTTCCTTACAGAAGGTGTTAATGGCCACATCTCCCACAATTCACAAAAGCACTCCTTCAACATTCACTGGACTCTAGAAACTAGAGCATGGGCACTGCTCTCTCAAGTAAGCACACTAAGTACTAGATCATTCTTGGTCTCCCTCATCTATTGAATATTTAATTTATACATGAAAGCTAGAACAGGTTCCAAAAGAGAGAATAAGTGTCCAAAATAGCCATGGCCTGGTGGTTAGGGCCTTTTCCAAAGAAGGTAAAAAGTACATTTAAACCATCCCAAATGAAAAAGGGAGTTGCACCAGGGTCTGCTATATCCACCACCAATGTAGGTGCTCTGGGGTCACCCTATGTAGTCATTTCTAAGCACAACAGAGGCTGTGGTCTCAAGAGCAGGGGAACATTTGTTTGTGATTTCACTGACATGTTTCCAGTTGTCAAGGATGTGAATAGGAGCAGGTAGACAGGAGATGCTTGGAAAAGGCCCCCATGTAACATACTAGGGATGCTGTTGGCAGACTTCTTATTCTCTCCTTGTACAAGGAACTCATTCTACAAGGAACAAACATGCTTAATGCAGACACTGTACTTCATAAGTTTCTTTAGGTATCAAGCACAATAGCCTGCCATTTGAATTCTATGAGTTATGATTAATTTACATCATATCTAAGGAAACTTTATCAACACACACTAAAATATTGCATAGCATGACAAATAGAGAAGAAGCAATGGTTATATGACCACAGCTAAGACTCCCCTCCACCACACATACAGAGCTTGTCCTTTTGCAGCTATCATTACTGGACAAGAACATTTAAGCTAGGGACAGAGTTACACATAAATCAGTTTAAGTGATCAGCAACTGGTTTAAACCTGTAACAGAACAGAAGTTCAGTGCACATAAACCCTTTTCAAAATGGCCAAAACTGGTTTAAGATAAACCTGATTGGATGTTGTATTAGACTTAACTGATTTAGGTCAAACCTAACTTTATGGAACTTCTGTCTCAGATCCCTACCTAGTTCAAGTTAACCCACAGTCCCTCAGCATCCCAGAATGCTTTCCAGCCCTGAGCTATTCTTCCTGTTCCAGTGGAGCAGAGACTGCTTTGCCCCTCTGCTCCCTAGCCTGCTTCAAGCAGGGGTCCATCAGCCCATAGGGACAGGGGAACAGACCCTAGCCAGGGTCTACACAGTACATGGGTGAAAGGAAAGCCCCTGTGGTAGGGGCTTTTCAAACCCTGGCAGTCCTCTCCCCTCCCCAGCTACTGATTCCTTCAGTGGCTGTTACAGGAGAGAGGGACAAGAAGTCCTCCAGGCCTGGTGCCTGCCCATGCAGCCCAGCATGGGGACTTAGGCTCTTTAGGGTCCCCTCCTGAACCATATTGCTGCTTGCCTCAGCCACTGCGAGTCTCAGGCAGCTTCAGGGGGTGGAAGGAAATTCTTCTGCTCCTCCACAGCCAGCTTTGCCTCAGCTGCTGCAAGTCTGAGGGGAAACTAATACAGGGGAGCAAAGGGATTTCTCTCTGCTCCCTGGGCTATCCCAGAGACTTGCAGAAGCTAAGACAAGGGGGGTGGGGGTTGGGGAGGCCAAGAATTCCCATCAACTCCCTGGGGCTGCCCAGGTCTGGGGAACTCTGGGTTAGGGTTGGGGGAAGCCCAAAGTGGCTCCCCAGTGCCTCCTTGCTGGGCTGCATGGGCAGGCACCTGGCCCAGAGGTCTCCATCTCCCTCTCTCCTCTGGAAGCCACTGGCAAAGGGGAAGAGGGAATTTCTGTCAGCTCCCCAGGGCTGCCCGAGCTGGGGAACCCAGGCTGGGGGAAACCTCCTGAGAGGAAGTCTCCCCCAAGGTGGCCAGCACCAAGACAGGGGGCTTCTTAACCCCCCTGTGGGGGCACAACAGAGGTTTGGGGACACTTGGCTGGACTGGCAATGGCCAACAGGCTGGGAGACATGCTTTAGTATACCCTGCCTACTGGTCTGGGTAAGTGCAGGCCTCCCCCTGCCTTTCCCAATTGAAAACTGAACATCAGTTCAGTTGATTATTGGTTCAACCTATGCAGCTTAGAGGAAGCTACCTAGATTGAATCAATTCAGCCTCAGGCTTTTTGACTGTCTGTGCTTAGCTTAAAAAACAAACAGAAAAAAACACCTTATGAATACCTGATATTTCTAACTGCATCTATTCAGAGAATGATATCTCAAACTGAAAAATCATTTGATCTTGCAAAAAAAACCACAAAAAATTAAATAATGCATAATCCATTGTCACATGCTTAGTTTAGGCACTGAAAAGATCTTTGCTTTCATTCTATGATACGCTCAATTTAGGGTATAGTCACCTAATGTAAAAATGATCAATTCTGACCTGAAAATAAGGAAAAATAATAAGTTATTCTAAAGGAAATAAGAAACTTTTGTTAGAATTTTTCAGGTGCTTTGAGGAAGACAGACCTGGGCATGAAGTGTCATCTTTATTTTTTTTTTCTCCTACTTAGAAATAATTCAGGCTACAACAAAAGTTAAGTGTACGAGAGCATCAAATATATTGCTCTTTGCAGGCAACATCCTCCAATACATTTTTAATACACATACGAATGTAAACGAATTTTTAAAAAGAAATTCAACAATAAGGAGTCCTGTCAAGTTTAATCACAAACTTGACTAATTGGAAGTTCTAACTCATACCAAAAACATAGTTGCCAAACACTGGGTGCATCTACACATGATGCTATGTCACCATAGCAACAAGGTATAGAGACCTAGCATCAGCAGGCACAAACCATGATTCTGACACTACATCGCCATAGTAATGAGCTACCTCACTACAGTGTGTCACTACAGCAACATCGCTGCTAAAAATAACCATGAGCCACCAGGACAGCACAGTAACAGCTGTTACTGCTCCATCATTTAATACTTCTTAAAGCAAGTACTAAATGATGGCACAGTACCAACTGCACCATGGGGGACAAGTGTAGACACAACCACTGTTTATTTCAGGGAGCTCCTCCAAATATATTCTATTCAGATATAATTATACACCCTGAAATATATAAAATCAAAATGAGACAAATGAAGTCTAAACCTCAAGGGATACATCCTGGATTAAGGTGTCAATAATTCTAGCTAATAGTATTGGTGTAATTAAGGTAGAATCATTCCCCAGGGGCTCAGTCCATTGTAGCAGAGTGATCCACATGACACTCTGCACCAAAGGGTACAAAAGCACTATTTACAGTGGTAAAATATGCCTTAATTTGTTTCAAATTAATTTCTCATATCTCAGAATCTTAGCATGAATAGGTAAACCACCAGTTAAGTTAACCACACACCACCTCATGAACAAATACATTGACAGGACTGCAGCTAGGAATTATTTTATACTAACAGTTTAATTAGGGGCAGCTTGTACTTAAACAGTGACCCATAGCCCATTGAAATCAATGGGCTTTGTTTACAGTCCTTACAATCCATTATTTTATGACACACATATATACATCATAAGTGTTTATTTAATAGAGTATACACTCATTCCATTTTGAATAACAAGACGATATGATGCCATCTTCAAACCAAGAAGCTCTATGGGCTTCTCAAACATTAGCTAATTAAACCTCAATGCTCATATATAGAAGATTGGGTGTTATAGTTCCCTGGTAAATATTCTTGTTCTACTGCAGGGTGACTGAAGTGATTTATTCAGTGCCATATAGTAAAATAGTGACAGAGTAAGAATTAGAAATGTAGAATCCATGGTTTCTAGTCCTGTGCTCTAAATATTGCACTGCATTTCCATTTTATTAATTTCTTGGTTGTTGAACAATGAGTATGGAGAATCTGTAAAAATTAAACATATATGAAAAGGTGGCCAAATCAATGTATCTAACTTGTAGCAACTATCTTTCCCCTTTTCTATGATCACTTTTAGCTAAGGGGAAGGCAAATCATGAGGTCTGTGAAGTTTTATTTGCATCACAATTAAGACATGGTTACATGATAGAGTCAAGTCCCATACACCAGCAGTGACATTTCCTCCCTAACTTAAGCAAAATGAGGATAAAGTATACAGTCACTTTAAGGTTAGGTTTTAGCCATAAGTGAATTCAGACATCCTTACTTGCTCACCTTTCTTCTTTCTTTAAATAGTCCTTAAAAGTATAGCCCCAAAGTTTGTTTTTGACAAAGTATGAAGAAATGACCATGTTATGGGTACAGATATCAGGTACACCCTCAAAAAATATAACTCATAGGTACTGGCAATAAGCTCTTTGGAAGATTTTTCTTCTACAGCTTCTCATAGACTAGGCTCAGCACAATCTCTCCCCATTTGTGTTTCTATTTATTCCTTGCTTCACTGTTCTCTAAAATATAATAACATCATGTAGACCCAATACTTGGTACCTAGCTCCTAATAAAAAACAAACCTTAGACCACAATTCTGCAAGTTAATCTACAAGAGCAGAACACTGAAATCAAGAATGATTTAAAATGATTTGCATGGTAAAATAAACAGAACTGTAGTCTTTGTTTTCTTTTAAGTTGTTTCAACCTTTCTTTACTACCAGACTGGAAAAGAAATACATATACTAGAGAATATTGTGTACATTAGGCTGAAAAGTCTGTATGTTTTGGTTAAGGAGGGTAGAGTTTTTTTTCAGAGAAGAACTCAACTCAGACCAAACTCTTGAAGTGCTTGCAACAGGTTTTTGAAAGAGAGCAACATATTTCATAATGACTGATTTCTACAAGTGAGGTTGGGTTTTGCTCAACAGAAGCATTTCTGGTCAGAATAAGAACTAGATATGCTAATAGGCAGACAAGATTCCTTGGGTGAATTTGATATCTTTTATTAGACCAACCCAAATGGTTGGAGAATAGTTATTAAGCAAGCTTTCGGGTTCAAAAACCCTTCGTCAGGCTAAGGAAGCTGCAGCACTTGGTGTGTGCTCTTCCTGGATGGAATGGAAAGTAAAGAAACCAGGGGCTGGGCTGGGCTGGGGAGTCAGTTGCCAGGCAGATTATAATGTATCAAAAATCCAATGTCTATGTTTAGTTCATGATCTCTAGTATCTAGCAGGTTGATGAAATGGAGCTCATAGGCTCATCTCTGGGAAGTGTTGTGTAAGTTTCCCTTGAGGATCAGGACTGAGAGATTGGAGAGAGAGTGGCCCTCCTGTGAGAAATGTGCCCCCACCGGTAATTGGGTATTTCTGTCTTTGATGGATTTCTGGTGTGCGTTCATTCTGGTGTGCAGTTGTTGTTTGGTTTCTCCTACATATCTTCCATCAGGGCATTTGGTGCATTGGATGAGGTCTATTACATTTCTGGAGGTGCAGCTGTAAGATCCTGGGATGCTGATGGCTCTGTTGTGGGGTGTAGTAATAGTGGAGGTGGTGGAGATGTGTGGACAGGGTTTGCATTTCTTGTCCTGGCATGGTCTGGATCCTTTTGGTGTGTTGTTGGCTTGAGGAAGTTTGCTTCTGGTGATGAGGTTGGCGAGGTTCGGTGCTTGTTTGAAGGCTAGGATGGGTGGCTCTGGGAAGATCTTTTTAAGAATAGGGTCTCTTTCTAATATGGGTTACAATTTTTTGAGGATTTTCTGTACAGGTTCAAGGGAGGGGTGATACGTCATAACCAGCGGTGTGCGATTTGTGGGTGTTTTTCTTTTGTACTGCAGCAGTTTGTTATGTGGTATCCAGGTGGCTCTTTCAAACGTGCGATCTACCTCTCTGGAGGAGTGTCCTTGCTGGGTGAAAGCCTTTTTAAGATTGGTGAGGTGGCAATTCCGGATGTTCTCTTCAGTACAAATGCGGTGGTATCTGAGGGCTTGGCTGTATATCACAGCTTTTTTGGTGTGTTTAGGGTGATTGCTGGTTCTGTGCAGATATGTATGTTGGTCTGTGGGTTTCTTGTATACTGTGGTCTGTATTTTACCCTTCTGGATACTGATCATTGTGTCTAAAAAGGGGATGTTGGTGCTGGAGTATTCTAAAGAAAATCGGATGGAGGGATGGTGACTGTTGAATTTCTGATGGAACTCAATCAGAGATTGCAGGTTCTCACTCCGAATGATGAAGATGTCATCAATGTATCTTAGGTATAGTAAGGGTTTGATGGTGCAGTTCTTGAGGCAGTCTTCTTCCAGGTGGCTCATAAAAAGGTTGGCATAATGTGGGGCCATTTTAGTGCCCATAGCTATTCCCGTCATCTGGAGGAAGTGTTGATTATTAAAAGTGGAATTGTTGTGTGTGAGGATGAAATGTATAAGCTCAGTAATATCTTTGGGTCTGTATTCTGGGTTGTAATCTTGTTCCTGTAGATATGTAAGGCAGGCTTGGATGCCATCCTGGTGTGGGATGTTGGTATATTGGCTGGTAACGTCCATGGTGGCTAGGAGTGTGTTGCTGGGAAGGTGGTCTATGTTTTTAAGTTTCCGTAACAAGTCTTAAAAACTTAAACCCATCTCCACCACCCCCACTATTACTACACCCCACAACAGAGCCATCAGCATCCCAGGATCTTACAGCTGCGCCTCCAGAAATGTAATAGACCTCATCCAATGCACCAAATGCCCTGATGGAAGATATGTAGGAGAGACCAAACAACAACTGTGCACCAGAATGAACACACACCAGAAATCCATCAAAGACAGAAACACCCAATTACTGGTGGGGGCACATTTCTCACAGGAGGGCCACTCTCTCTCCAATCTCTCAGTCCTGATCCTCAAGGGAAACTTACACAACACTTCCCAGAGACGAGCCTATGAGCTCCATTTCATCAACCTGCTAGATACTAGAGATTATGGACTAAACATTGACATTGGATTTTTGATACATTACAATCTGCCTGGCAACTGACTCCCCAGCCCAGCCCAGCCCAGCCCCTGGTTTCTTTACTTTCCATTCCATCCAGGAAGAGCACACACCAAGTGCTGCAGCTTCCTTAGCCTGACGAAGGGTTTTTGAACCCGAAAGCTTGCTTAATAACTATTCTCCAACCATTTGGGTTGGTCTAATAAAAGATATCAAATTCACCCAAGGAACCTTGTCTGCCTATGTCCTTAGACCAACATGGCTACAACCTAAACCCCTGCAGATATGCTAATAGGCTTTTTTTTTTCCTTTTTAGATAGAAAAGTTCTAAGGGTTGTAAGACATTGTGCCAGAGTTGGAGGAAGGGGACCCAGCTGAGCTATAACTAAATTTTGTGTTATCCAGACTGGACCCAATAGAAAGAGCATAGGTTATGCAGGAAAATGAAGTATCTTATTGTTTTGGCTTTCTTTGTTCTAAGATGTTTCTTGCTTATTGTGGTTTAGGGAGCCAACTACTATTTGGGGGCTAGATGAATAGGACAGAGTTGGGGAGCCATTTATTTGACAAGGAGCCCTAAAACATGTTTTATTGCTTTCTGCCCAACCATTTTACAGCATAAATCAATAAGAACAGAAAGAATGAGACATGATGTCTGCAATCAGCGATGCTGAACGTTAACACAAAAACTAATTACTTGAGAACAAAATCATAAAAATCTAGTCACAGCTGTACTGAATCAATGGTAAAAAAGCTGCCTAACAATATGCAGCGCACACCACCTTCTGCTTCGTTGCTCCTTAGCTATGCTTTGGAGGGATATATTCTCTGACAAAAATTATCTTGAGATGGTATTAATATCATGAAACAACCAACAAATTCAGATAGGGCTGACATTTGTTCATTATCTTTGATGGTTTTGTAGACCAATAATGTTTTTGAATGAGCTTCTTAATATTTTAAAAAGGATATATGAAAAATAACTTTCTACAGAAGATTATAAAATAAATGCCCCTTTTCTCATTTCTCTGTCAGGATATTGGAATGGTTCTTCTAAAGAAATACTGAAGGAATGTATTCTGCCATATGACTACTTGAAATACTCATCCATTGGATTTGAGTTTCCTCTTAAGTAAGCTGATGTGCATTCCTGGATTACCCAATTGAAAGGAGAGTTGACAGCAAAGAGGGCATTCAGAGCTCCAAGAGCATTGGGCATAGAGTTAAAAAGAAAATACCACAGATAAATCATCCAAAGCAGCATTTCTTCCATCTACTTCTACCTACATACTTTATTTACAAGGAGTCTAATTCAATCCCCACTCCATGAAACCTGAACCTTCATTGTACTCTCTTACCAGATTGGTATTCACTCTCAGTTGCCTCAGTTTTCCACAAATGCTTGTCTAAATAGATTAGCTTTATACAAATGAGTAGGAAGATCAGTAAATTCAGGCTATTTCAGAGCTGAGGGAGAATAGCACTGTAAAGGAAAGGGGTTATGAATAAGTTTGATTACAAAAAATTCTGACAATAACAATTACTTCAAAAAATGATCCAAACATTTCATTAAAATAATCTTAGATTTGACAAACTGCAGCCAAATCCCAGGTGTTGTTACAGTGGAAATCTGTCTGGATTCCTGGAGGGCTGATACCCTTTCTTCAAGGGCCCCAACACTGAGGAAGATGTACCAAAGGGATCCTGGAATGCTAGTTTCCACAGATCAGAGGCAGCCCTGCATTAGGCAAAATTGCCATCTAAGCAGTTCCGTTGCTAGATCCAAGGACCTTTGGGTGTTCTTAGGGACAAAATATCTGTATTAAAGATCATGTCTAACTTTGCTCTGTATAATAACAATATATTTTCTAGTGAGATTCTTAATGACTTTGGAAGGTCTCCTTAGCGACTTTTTTAGGATTTGTTTGGCAAATTTGTTTTAAGGAGATAACAAAACTTCTGGTGAATCTATTCTAATTTCCATAGCTCAGGGAGAGTGCTGATGCTGTTAGATACGTTTGCAAAGAAAAATAATCTTGTCGCTGAAAACAATATTATCAGGGATAAATCAAGTTTTACCTAAATCTTGAAGGAAGTGCGAAACTTAAGTATGCACCTCGGCCTTTATTGTTAATCCTTTTCTCTGTGGTTAAGATTTGCTCTTTAATATACAAATTAAGGATAAATGTATCCATTTACAAGAATCTGTTCAGTGCTGTTTGGGAGCCAATGCCCACAGCTCCTACATGGAAGTCTAAAGCAGGGTCCAGAACCACTTGGACCTGCTTGTAGACAGAGATTTCTTTGAAAAAAAGAAAAGACAAAAAAGAGAGACAATGGTGCCTGATGAACAGAGTGAATTGCAAGTTTCTACACTGAGAGGAACATAGGCACGAAGTCAATCACTTAAAGGGGAGCCCACAGAGAAACTGTGCACCAGGTCAAAGAGAGAACTCATTCTGGAACCATGACAGAGGCTCTTTCAGAGAATCTCTACCAGTAATCCTCTCCCTTTTTACAACAAAAAAGATCAAGCTCAAGGTCACATCTGTCACAGATGTAGCAATAAGCACTCACTGAACCCACCGCTTCCACGGGGAAGCTCTTCCTTGGAAGTCCCCGTGAAGAAGCTGTGTCTGGTCCCCCGCTCCCATAAGAGCCCCTAAAGCCAAACCTGGCTCTGCTTCACATAGGGCAAGCCTCTGGCTCAAGTCAAGTAGCTTTTTGTCTCTGGCTTCCCCCACTTCTCACTAGCTGAGCAAAGAAGCAGCTGTCTGAAGGGGATATTTTCCTCTTCAAAAGGAGGGTCAAAGTACCAACATCCCAGCCAAACTCAGCTCCAAATGGGATCCTATGCCACTGCAGTTCTCTCTGTCCTCCCCTCAGACTCTACTCTGTCCTTTTCTCTATATTTTCTCTTAACACTTTAATTGAAAACTGTACAATAGCCAAAGACAATACTTGTGATGTCCTAGTATCTAGGATTCCCACCCCTGCTGATCAGCAGTTGTACTCACATGCTGAAAGTAGGTGACAAACCATTGTCTTCTTTGGTTTATTTCAATATTTCCTGTGCATCCTGAGGTCCCTCAGAGGTCAACCAAGATAGGGAAAGGCTATATTGATTTACTCTTGCTAGTAGGGAATCTTTATTATTGATTACTGATCCCTCCCTCCCCCACCCCCCCTCCACCTCCTCCCACAGAGAACACCCCTTCATATTTTATTCTATCCTGTTTTAGTTGGTCACAATCTTACTATATGCCATGTTTCATTAAAAATGTGCAAAAATATTCCTGATAAATATACATGAGGCCATTCTAATGAAACCTGTTCACTGAGATTTGAAAGAAGGAAAGATTGTTCTCTGTTATTTTCCCTCTTGATCCTTGAATCAAGGACTTGTCTTAGAACTTTTCTTTTCCAAGAAATGGTTCAGAAAAACTAGCCACAGTAGCAATGGACCTGTCAAGCTTGCAAGTAAAACTTAAGGAGGAAATCAGACTAATGACAGATGATAATATCTTTAGTATATCACACATTCTTGCCATTCCTTAGAACGTTATGATGGAGCTGACTTGTTCTAGGATTTTTCCCCTTATCTCTACTACCACTGCAAAAGATTAGAAGAAATGCTTTGCAGCTGCGTAGTCCCCCCCCACCCCCACCACCTCTCATTGATCATGGGTGAGGGAAATACATTGTTCAAAAAATGTAATGTCAGAATATGCCACCTAAAAATATAGTGGTGTAGTGGGAATAGATTGTTTGCAAGAATATGGTAGCTTTGTTTTTTACCCAAGTGTAACCTCTATAATGAAAAGATTATTAATTGAGGAGCCAAAAGTCAGGAGACACTAGATGTACAAAAGGGCCACTTTATAAATCTTTATGGATGTGACTGCTATTATAATCCTGTGGCACTAAACTGAGGTAACTTCAGAGTTTAAATGGGTTTGTATAATAGAATGGGAATTGTTATGGCCAAGAGTGCTATGCTAAAGGAGAATTAGAGGGCATCCTCCCCACAAGGAGGGAGTAATAATGATGAAAAAAGGAATGTGATAGAAATTAGAAGTTACTTGGTAAAATATATGTCCTTTGGCTAAGAATAAGTGAGGTATTATTCAGCTATCAGGTTAGTATATGAAAAATAATTTATTTTAGGATTCTACCCTGCTTTGGCAGCAGGTGGTACTTTTCAATCTCTGATGCTTCTTGTCTTGAGATTTATATGACCTAGCATAAGGAAACATGTCCCATGAAGAACAGAGTGAAAATATGAGAATAAAAGGAAGCTTGAAACCAGTGACCATGAACCACTTGAATTCATTCAGAGATTTATAGGTTTTAAGACCAACAAGGGGAACAAAAAGTAAATTGAATAAAGGAACTCCTGCATAGCACAGTCCATAAAGTTTTACCCACTTACCCCTATATTGAGGAGATAAAATTAGAAGTTAGATTTGCAAGACATAGTGGAAGAGTGTGTAAGCCCTAGTGGAATTTTTAAAGTTTTTTTAGCAAGTTAGGCACCTAATCCCCATTTATTTCATGATAATTAAGCAACTGACCAACTTAGTTGCTTAAAAAAAATCTACTAGGTATCCATCTCCGTCATGATGTACCTCAATACTGCAGATAATCTGGACTGGGGTGCAATCATATATAAAAACGTTTCATATGACACATTTTTAAATACAAGTTATTTCCTAGCCTCTTAGACTGTTAGGTCTTTGGGTATGGGGCAATATCATCAAACATAAGAGCTAGAACTTGAAAGGGGCATTTGTCTATTACATTAGTCTTTTATGGCAAAATAGTGATAATTCTCACTTATGCACAAGGAAAAGCTTAAATATCACTGTTCACAACTAAAGTATGATCCCTATCTATATTTATGAAATTGTGTTCATGTAAAATAATTTTCCTGTTATTTCCCATAGAAGAAAATATTTTCTGTTTAAATTTTGATAAGCTTGTATTTTTAGTGGTTTTATAGAGGATGTTAAGCTGCTTAGATTTTCAGTTAAAATATTTGTAGAAGTTCAGTAGAGGCCAAAAAAGTTTCATTTCAGAATTTTCTTTATAAGTGCATATCCATTTTTCTTCTTTTGGCTATGGAACAGAAGATAAGTAGGTGTGAGAAGGAAACAACTGTGACATGCAGAAGAAAAAGATCAAAGCAGCTTCTGCAATTTTTTCTTTTTCTTCTTCTTTTCCATATGGCTAACATACAATAGCTCTCTGTTCGCTAATGTATTCTGTTACTACTGAATAGATGGTCTCTTCTTCACAATTACAAAGGTATGGTGTTGAGCCTCCAAAACTTGCCACATCTTGGGGTATCTAGTAGATGCAAAATTAATCTGCACTTTGGCTATGTATGTACTCCTTCTCTCAACACCCTGCATTTTTCTGCCCTGTGACTTTCTCCACTGGCATAGCTCCAGTTTCCCAGTACAAGGCTAATATTGAACTGCCCACCATTTTCAGCTGGAAATTATTTATGTGCATGTCTATTCCATTTGGCTTGTTGCTCACTCACATGAAAGGAGCAAGGGAATGCCTGAGAGAAAGCCTCCACATAGAGTTTAAAGTCAAAAGGAAATATGTTCAAAGAAATGGTGTGCTCCTGTTATCCCCATACTCAGTAATTGCTTATTTTTAACATAATTTCTAACATATATATTTTCAAAGCGCTGCTTTCAAGAAAAACTTCCTGAATGCTCAGAGACACAGGCAAATAGCATTTCTATTGATCTCTACTAGAATGCAACCAGGCATTCCTTTGAGTGAGTATGATAGCCCCTGCCTTAGCCAGGTCATCCCCAGGAGACAGTACACTGAATGCAGTCCCTAATCTTCTTTGATTACATGCTCTGCAAGTCTATTGGGCAAGTTGTGCAAGTGACAAATGACATACAGGCTTTTTCCCTCCTCATTACCCAAGGGCCAATTTAAGCTTAAGTATTCTTAAGTATCCAAATCAAAGTGATGCTGTTCTAACTGATAGAACTATTCACTACAAAACAATTTGTTTAACTGATTTTGCCTTCCCCATCCTTCATCAACTGATCCACTTCATTTAAGAGGTGCTGATTAATTGCTAAATAGTTTAATTAAATTTCAGTCTATTAGCTGTTCTGTATGGCTACTTAGGCCACTGAAACATGTTAAAAAGAAGGCAAAACGGAACCTAATGTACAATCCCAACAATTTCACTTCCTGAGATCTCACACATGCATGTCAGGAGATGACTGTGGGATCAAGCCTCAGATCTCATCATGCCATATTGCTGGTTAAGGGTTAGCCCAGGATCATGATCCCAGGCTCCCCCTGAAGTGGCAAGCTTTACTTCCATGGCTGGGAGCACCATCAGTTGACTGAGCTCCCAGCCCCAGGGAAGCATGGAGCCCCCATGGCTTGGAGCTTTGATCAGCAAAAGGGCTCCCATCCATAAGTCGGGGGGAGGCTGTAATCCTCTTGCTGGGAGCTCTGTCCATTGATCAGGGCTCCCAGCTGGGGAAGCTCATTGTGCTCCCCCAGCTAGAAGCCCTAATCAGCTGACCAATGGGAATGTGCTCCTGAGGGTAGGAGCACTGGCCACACATTCAACTAAAGATGTGATAAGAACCAGCCACAAGTTATTACATCTATTTTTTCTAATAATTTTGTTCTTTGTTCCTGGCCTCCTTACTCCATTATATGACTGAATATGTGGTCAGGTGACTACTTAAGACATGATTAACCAGATAATCACATCTTAAGAGCAATGTGGGTCAGGGGCCTCACTGTATAATGTATATAAGTGACTGGCCCCTAGTAATGTAGCATTCTTCAACTAAAGGATCAAAAATTTTAAATTAAGAGAAAAAATTGTGGAGAACTAATTCCATTACCAATGTAGCCCTCAGTTCTGTAACTTCTTGCACAAATATGGCCTCTTGTGCCCATTCATAATACCACTTATTTTAGTAGGACTAGTGGGAACAAATATGGTCACACACAATCAGGTGCAAAATTTAAAAGGTACTGAACTGGGGAAAAGATCATCCCTAACACCTGTGAAAATTTCAGATTTGGTAAATATTTCTGTTATTAAACCTACAGAATACTATCTCTTTTTAGAGAAAAAAAATATTGTAATTCTGTGAATCACATCCAAATTAACTCATCAGGTTTATTATTACATTTTTTTTCGTAATGAAAGTTATGGAACATTTATAGAGCATTTTTCATAATGAAATAATCTTTTAACTAAACATCATTCTCTGAAAATTTCTATTTTATTTATCCCTTATGCACTATAACATAACATATATAGTGAATCTTAAGTAATAGAATAAATGATTATATATAAACTTATTTAACACAAAATTGTGAAGGTTTGAATGGTAACATCTGTGAGGATGTATAGATGCAAATGCATGTGGGAATGTATTTGTATGTTCCCACAGTTTCATCTAATTTAATTAAAACTATGAAGGATTATATAGCTGTATATTATTTTCCAGAAACAAAATATAGACTTTACACTAGCATTCCTCAAATCTAACATAAACCTAAATAAGCTTGCCTTAATAGGACATTGTCAATGAGTTCTCTGAGAGGCCTTTCTGCAATAGTCAGGTGTGTACAGAATTCTTTTGTACACAGGAGCTCCTTACAGGAGATGAAACAAAGTCACCACTCAATCTGAACTAAAATTAGCATATTCAGGAACCAAGGGCTTCCTGGATAATTAGCATACAGCTGTTAATCACCACGTAAATAGTTGTTACAACCAGCCATAACCCTGCCAATACATTTTACTAGAAAATTACAGCAATCACGTACTCACTTTTAATTGTCTGATAGGAAAAAAAGATCATCAAAAATAGATGCAAAAGACAGGCCTAAGGCAAAATAAAGCACTAAGGTTTACTGCTAATTTAGGGGTAGATTGAGAGTTTATTCTTAGCCCTGGGTTTGAAATGGTATACAGCTGAGCCAATGCAAAAGGAGCTCTCAAAAGAAACTGTGACTCAGAAGGTCACAATTCCGTACAACCTCAGCCTTTTTAACCGGGCACTGTGTAAGCTCCCCCCAACACTTCTCCATTAGAGAGTGCTTTAAATTGTGTTGTACATAATCAGGATGCACAAATAAACCCAGCGCTGCCCTACTTGCTAATTAGAACCTTTAGGGAGTAAAGAAACATTTTCCACTGCAAATTCCATTAGGGCTATTAACAAGGAAGAGTGACAGAGGATACAGTTTAGGAACAATCGTTTGTTAACTCACATCGCTACTGTTTTTAATACGTTTTATCTGTTAGTAAAATACATTCCATCTTCATTTCACTCAGTCTTTCATTCAATGAGTTAAAATTTGATACTCAAGGGAGAGAGAAAAATAAGTGGTTTAGGGGGAAGGGGTATGACCTTTTTACATGAGATTTAAAGAGGTGGAGAGTCAATGAGGCAGAGAGACACAGGAAGGCTATGCCAGATGGCAGGTGGCGCATAGGAGAAAGCTCTCACACTAGAACTGGCAAGGGTTTATTAAGGTTCAGAGAACAGACTTATGAGGAAAGAGAAGAAGAATAATAAGAAAGTATTAGAAGTGGTTCCCCTTGACTATACACTGAGTTTATTCATTTCCCTCTTCTACCAATCAGTGCCATCAGGAATGAATATTAAAAGCTCATTGGTACTTCTGTGGCTGCTGCTAGTTTTACTGTTGTTGGCACAGTATCTGCTACTAACTGGGGGATGGGAAAGCCGGTCCAAAGATCATAAAAATCAACATAAGCCTTCATCCAAAGCACAGAACAAGCCTGAATGTAACAATTTTTGAGATTCATTTCCTGGCTTTAGTTCAGACACATAGCTCACATACTGGAGCGCATATAAAGTATTTGTGCAGCATTTCCAGCTAGATTTGTTGACTGGGACATTAATATTGGGTTGAGATAGGATATGCATTTAAAGTGCAATATTTATTCCTGAGTAACATTATTGGTTGATGCTCCTATTCCTGAATAATAGGGCTTTCATCTGCTTAATCTAGGTTCCAGTGTAATTTGCTCTGACTAATAATACAACAATTATAGTAAGACTAAAGTAGGTAATATTTTTAGCATTTTGATATTATTTTCATGCAAATATCTCAAAATGCTTTCCAGAAGTGACAATGCGCTGCTAAACTTCACTTTACATATGGAGAAAACAGTACTCAGAATAAAGCAAAATCCGATGTAGAACAAGGAACAGAACTTGTGAGTCAGGTATGCTGGTGGCATTTGCCTTCAGAAATGTAAATACAGTCTTGTAATATGCATCAAGTTTCCATCAATTGAAATAAGAGAATTACAAATGTATCTCAAAAAATTCACAACTTTTCACCCATTTTTAAGTTGCTTTTACCTTTCTCCAGAAGGATAAAAATTTCTTATGGTTGCTTCCATCACAGCTGAAACTTCTTTTTAATTGAGAGAGAGAGAGAAAGACAGAGAGAGAGAGAAACAGTGATGGAGCGAGCAGCAGTAGAATTTGAGTTTGGTAAATATTTCTTTATCTTTGACTCACATGAGCCAAAAGGTATTTTAACCTTTAATAAATAATTGGATGGTTTGTGTTTTTGTTGCACTTATAACTCAATAGTAATTTTTTAATCTTCCTATGAAACATGGATTGACGTATCCCAATTCAAGAAAGCACTTAAGTATGAGGCTCAGACTCCAAGGGAGTCGGGTTAAAGCATACACTTAGAGTTGAAAATATGTTTTCTGAACAGGGATGGATTGAAGTTTGAACTTAAAATGCTTTCTTGAATAGCAGAAAGAGAATCTTTTTTCCTCGGACAATACAAGAGGTATGCAAATTATTGTCTGGCATGTCTCATCCTCCACATTTAAAATGCAATGTATCACACTATCAGGGAATAACACTGGAAGTGAAAGAGGTAGAAATGCTTAGCCAGCAATAAATAAGGCAGGAATGGTTGGTGTGCTGAAACTCATCTTTCCATTTGCATTTTCCATAGTTAATTAGTGTCCAAAATAGCAACTAGCATAAAGCTGTTGCTACATATATGCAAAAGATGTAAAATTGTTTAAGGCAGACAAGGTTCCTTGGGTGAATTTGATATCTTTTATTAGACCAACCCAAACGGTTGGAGAATAGTTATTAAGCAAGCTTTTGGGTTCAAAAACCCTTCGTCGGGCTAAGGACACTGCAGCAGTTGCTGCCTGCTCTTCCTGAATGGAATGAAAAGTAAAGAAGCCAGGGGCTGGGCTGGGCTGGGCTGGGCTGCGGAGTCAGTTGCCAGGCAGATTGTAATGTATCAAAAATCCAATGTCTGTGTTTAGTCCCTGATCTCTAGTATCCAGCAGGTTGATGAAATGGAGCTCATAGGCTCGTCTCTGGGAAGTGTTGTGTAAATTTCCCTTGAGGATCAGGACTGAGAGATTGGAGAGAGAGTGGCCCTCCTGTGAGAAATGTGCCCCCACCGGTAATTGGGTGTTTCTGTCTTTGATGGATTTCCGGTGTGCGTTCATTCTGGTGCGCAGTTGTTGTCTGGTCTCTCCTACATATCTTCCATCAGGGCATTTGGTGCATTGGATGAGGTATACTACATTCTTGGAGGTGCAGCTGTAAGATCCTGGGATGCTGATGGCTCTGTTGTGGGGTGTAGTAATAGTGGAGGTGGTGGAGATGTGGGGGCAGGTTTTGCATTTCTTGTCATGGCACGGTCTGGATCCTTTTGGTGTGTTCTGGGGTTGAGGAAGTTTGCTTCTGGTGATGAGGTTGGCGAGGTTCGGTGCTTGTCTGAAGGCTAGGATGGGTGGCTCTGGGAAGATTTTTTTAAGAATAGGGTCTTTTTCTAATATGGGTTGCAATTTTTTTGAGGATTTTCTGTACAGGTTCAAGGGATGGGTGATAGGTCATAACCAGCGGTGTGCGATTTGTGGGTGTTTTTCTTCTGTACTGCAGCAGTTCTTCACGTGGTATCCAGGTGGCTCTTTCAAACGTGCGATCTACCTCTCTGGAGGAGTGTCCTTGCTGGGTGAAAGCCTTTTTCAGATTGGTGAGGTGGCAATCCTGGGTGTTCTCTTCAGTACAAATGTGGTGGTATCTGAGAGCTTGGCTGTATATTACAGCTTTTTTGGTGTGTTTCAGGTGATTGCTGGTTCTGTGCAGGTATGTGTGTTGGTCTGTGGGTTTCTTGTATACTGTGGTCTGTATTTTACCCTTCTGGATACTGATCATTGTGTCTAAAAAGGGGATGTTGGTGCTGGAGTATTCTAAAGAAAGTCGGATGGAGGGATGGTGACTGTTGAATTTCTGGTGGAACTCAATTAGATGTTCCCAGTTCTCACTCCAAATGATGAAGATGTCATCGATATATCGTAAGTACAGCAAGGGTTTGATGGTGCAGTTCTTGAGGAAGTCTTCTTCCAGGTGGCTCATAAAAAGGTTGGCATACTGTGGGGCCATTTTATAACTATTTTATAACTATTCTCCAACCATTTGGGTTGGTCTAATAAAAGATATCAAATTCACCCAAGGAACCTTGTCTGCCTATATCCTTAGACCAACATGGCTACAACCTAAACCCCTGCAACATGGAAGATATCGAATTCAGCCGTCTGAAATGGAAACTGTACAACATGAAAAAGAAATAAGCCAGACTCAACAGCAACATATATTTTCTAAGCCTTTACAAGAAACACAACTTCATTCCCCAAGGACTAAACACCTACAATCCCCTGACTACTACACACAACTCTAAATATTCTGCACAGCTATGCAGAAGAACTTCAGAGAAAATTAGAAATCATCTACTTCACCTACTCTACTCCAAAAGAGACCAACTCAGGAAGGAAATCGTCATACACTACAACAACTTAAAAGATAGAAATCCATGCATGTTCCCTGACAATATACAGCAGATACAAAGAGACTACGAAAAACTTTCTACAGCATTCATCCTACATAAAAAGAAGAAATGGGACAAATTACTCCAAGAACAAGCTCCCCAGCCACAAAACAACCATCAGAGGAACAACACCAACACCTTACGACCTTCCAACCTCAGACTTGATGAAACTGCAAGCAGCAACCAACCTACAAATATTATCAATCTCTCCACACACACGCTTACCAAAACTGAAAAATCTGTCCTTTCTAAAGGCCTAAATTTCTGTCCAGAAAAATACCCTAATAAAATACTTCAATGTGGAGAACTAGGAGAATTCTTCCGACGCCTACGCCTCAAAGAATATTTCCACGACCAAACTGAACCCACTCCCAACAACAACTCATCCTCTGACAACATTCAAGAAAAGATCAATGCCAAAAAACCCAAAAAAACATCAGATTGGACACCTCGCAGTGGACGAAACCCTAACCTTGACCGCTACATTGACTACTTCAGGGAAAGAATGAACAATGAAATAATCAGCAACACGCGCCACCACAACAACCTCTCTCTACCAGAGAAAAAGGCCATAGAATCTCTAAGATCCAACCACCAAATAGTAATAAAACCAGCAGATAAAGGAGGAGCCATAGCGATCCTAAACCGTGAGGATTACATAAAGGAAGCCAACAGACAGCTCTCTGACACCACCTACTACAAAGAACTACAAGAAGATCCTACTCCCCTTTTCACCAAAAAACTCAACAATACCATCAAATGATTTCCACCGAGATTACAAGAAAAACTACAGACCTTGATCCCCCCACTACCTAACCCAGGGACTTTTTACATGCTCCCTAAAATCCACAAACAAGGGAACCTTGGCAGACCTATCATATCCAACCATGGGACCCTAACTGAAGAAATATCAGGTTTTGTTGAATCCATCCTAAAACCGCTTGTAACCCACAGAGCAAGTTTTGTCCAAGACACCACAGACTTGCTACGGAAACTTAAAAACATAGACCACCTTCCCAGCAACACACTCCTAGCCACCATGGACGTTACCAGCCTATACACCAACATCCCACACCAGGATGGCATCCATGCCTGCCTTACATATCTACAGGAACAAGATTACAACCCAGAATACAGACCCAAAGACATCACTGAGCTTATACACTTCACCCTCACACACAACAATTTCACTTTTAATAATCAACACTTTCTCCAGATGATGGGAACAGCTACGGGCACTAAAATGACCCCACAGTATGCCAACCTTTTTATGAGCCACCTGGAAGAAGACTTCCTCAAGAACTGCACCATCAAACCCTTGCTGTACTTACGATATATCGATGACATATTCATCATTTGGAGTGAGAACCGGGAATCTCTAATTGAGTTCCACCAGAAATTCAACAGTCACCATCCCTCCATTCGACTTTCTTTAGAATACTTCAGCACCAACATCCCCTTTTTAGACACAATGATCAGTATCCAGAATGGTAAAATACAGACCACAGTATACAAGAAACCCACAGACCAACACACATACCTGCACAGAACCAGCAATCACCCGAAACACACCAAAAAAGCTGTAATATACAGCCAAGCCCTCAGATACCACCGCATCTGTACTGAAAAGAACACCTGGGATTGCCACCTCACCAATCTTAAAAAGGCTTTCAGCCAGCAAGGACACTCCTCCAGAGAGGTAGATCACACGTTTGAAAGAGCCACCTGGATACCACATGAAGAACTGCTGCAGTACTGAAGAAAAACACCCACAAATCGCACACCGCCGGTTATGACCTATCACCCATCCCTTGAACCTGTACGGAAAATCCTCAAAAAATTACAACCCATATTAGAAAAAGACCCTATTCTTGAAAAAAATCTTCCCAGAGCCACCCATCCTAGCCTTCAGACAAGCACCGAACCTCGCCAACCTCATCACCAGAAGCAAACTTCCTCAACCCCAGAACACACCAAAAGGATCCAGACCGTGCCATGACAAGAAATGCAAAACCTGCCCCCACATCTCCACCACCTCCACTATTACTACACCCCACAACAGAGCCATCAGCATCCCAGGATCTTACAGCTGCACCTCCAAGAATGTAGTATACCTCATCCAATGCACCAAATGCTCTGATGGAAGATATGTAGGAGAGACCAGACAACAACTGCGCACCAGAATGAACGCACACCGGAAATCCATCAAAGACAGAAACACCCAATTACCGGTGGGGGCACGTTTCTCACAGGAGGGCCACTCTCTCTCCAATCTCTCAGTCCTGATCCTCAAGGGAAATTTACACAACACTTCCCAGAGACGAGCCTATGAGCTCCATTTCATCAACCTGCTGGAGAGATCAGGGACTAAACATAGACATTGGATTTTTGATACATTACAATCTGCTTGGCAACTGACTCCCCAGCCCAGCCCCTGGCTTGTTTACTTTTCATTCCATCCAGGAAGAGCACGCAGCAACTGCTGCAGTGTCCTTAGCCCGACAAAGGGTTTTTGAACCCAAAAGCTTGCTTAATAACTATTCTCCAACCATTTGGGTTGGTCTAATAAAAGATATCAAATTCACCCAAGGAACCTTGTCTGCCTATATCCTTAGACCAACACGGCTACAACCTAAACCCCTAAAATTGCTTAATGCATTTAAGTATAAAAATAAAAGTATATCGTAACATGGGTGAATGCAGGGACATAAATATCTCTATCAAAATTTAGGATGGTGCAGAAAGATTCATTTAAACTAGAATGGGTTAGAAAGGGGCTAGGTAGGATGATCATGGGAAAGAACTTGTCTTGTGAAATGAACATAAATTGTCCTCATCTTAACAAGCCAGGTTAACAAAAGATGAGAGTGAATGGTTATTGCTTATAAATATACTAGAGAGGGAGAAGAATTTTGAAACTAATATCAAAATGCTAAGTCCAAAAATATTACCTACTTAAGTCTTACTGTAATTGTTGTATTATTAGAATTGGACTAAAAGATAGTATTATAAGTGAATCCTTGATTTCATCAGCTTACCGCTACATCAGGACTGTACATCAGGGGCTCGGTGAACAACTGTTCACCAGGGCACCCTTGGGGAAAACTAGGAGTAACGGTCACAAGCTCCTGGAAGATCGTTTCAGGCTCAACATTACAAAAAACTACTTCACAACTAGGGTGTCCAGACTGTGGAATAAGCTCCCTCCAGAGGTGGTGCAATCACCTACCCTGGAAATCTTCAAGAGGAGACTAGACAGTCACCATGCTGGGGTCACCAGACCCCAGTTGTCTTTCCTGCTCGGTTCAGGGGGCTGGACCCAATTATCTTCCAAGGTCCCTTCCACACCTACAATCTATGAATCTATGGAAACCACCTTGATGTGGTGGTTTGATGATGGCTGAGTAGGAAAATATATTTTAACATTGGTGATAGGTATTACAATGGTAAGGAGTTCCAGTTAGATTCTGAGAAGAAAAATCTCAAATAAGTTTTAGTAATTCAGGACCTCATCAAAGCCTGTAAGTGCTAGCTAAAGACTTGTGAAACTACCTATTCTATGGCTGAAAAAGCTCTTACAATAACAGAAATATATATAGTAAGCCAGCAGGCACAAAGCCAAGTTGACATTCCACTGATCGTCCTCCATTCATTGGAAGATGAAAGCAGCAACTTGACATTTGCCCTCTTTTGATGTCATGGCATGGCAAACACTTGGCAAGGATAAAAAATAATGGCGTTGTGTCAAGGTTGGCAGGCCACAGAAATGACCTGCTGGCTTTTTTTTTTTTTATAAACAAGTTTGTAAAACCTCTGCAATTCTTCCTTGGTGAATTTTGTTGTTGCTGCTGCTGCAAAATATATATATTTATATGAATGCTTGCAGCCCACTCTTGAACAAACACACAATTTAAAAAACTGTCTTTACAAAGCAAAGGGAAGAAATGTCACCAGGGAAATGCATTCCATTGTCTCAACAATTATTTTATTATTGGCAACATTTAGCCTCCTTTTTCTTTTTTATGTTAAAAGCTTAATTGAATACCATTAAGAAATTAAGTATTGCCAGAACTGCCATTTTCCATATGAATCTCTATGTATGTCCAAACAAATGTGTAAACAAAAGGATGATTTAAAGGTATAACTGGCAGGAGAAATAGAATTTTACTTTCAATTTCACTGGTGTGACTGATCACAGAGATTACCTTAAAGGCTTTTTCCTCCTGCAGATGATGGGGTAAATGAAAAAAGGTACTAAAAAGAAGTACACTTTAATATGTTTCCCACACTTCTCCATTAATATTTGGAGCAAGAATTTCAAGTGGCAAGGCATAGAGTTTATATCATGAACAGAGTACTGACAACTAATAATGGAAGGCTAACGGGGTTACAATGCTTCAGCTAAATCCTTAGTTTCATTCATTCATTCATTCATTCATTCATTCATTCAAAAAAAAAAAAAAAAGAAAAAAAGAAAACTTTCTGGTAAATAGTTTTCCTTTTATTTCTTTCCCTTTTCTACCAACAAAGTATGGATAATGGGCAGAAAAGGCGGGGAGGGAGGTAAGACAGAAACATTGGATATGAACTGCATATATCATTAAATCTATACCTCTGCTTTGGCACATACCACATCATACTCTCCCTTTCATTATCTTACTAAGATTCCCTCTGAAGTTGTTTGCCTCTTTCTGGAACACAATTTCAGAATCTCACTGTTCTGATTATTAGACTCCTTCTTATTATTCACAGCCTAAACTTATTCATAGTCAATTTATACCCATTTCCTCTTCTGTCACCATTGACCTAATGCTTAAATAATTCTTTCCCTCTCTAGTATATTTATAAACAATAACCAGTCCCTCTTATCTTTTGTTTTTCTAGTCTTAACAAGCCAGGTTATTTTAGGTTCATTTCACAAAAATAGTTCTTTCCCATGATCATCCTACCTAGCCTCTTTCTAACCCATTTGAATGAATCTTTCTACACTGTACTAAATGAGGTCTCATCAGCAGCTTGTACATGGCACCAATAATTACTTTCCTTTACTGAAAATACCATTCAGAGCTACATGTTTACTTATAGCAATGCTGCTTTTTGACATTGCACTAGTTGTGATTACCAGGTTCAGCAAATACAGGCATATGTGAATGAAAAGAACAAAATAATAAACTTCATAGTGCAGCAGTAGGCAACATCTACAGACCCTTCATCTGTCTCTCTCAACACTGCCTAATCTGACTCAGGGACCATCTCCCAATTCCTAATCTCTATAGTCTTTTTAGTTAGAGAGAGTCTGTATTTTATTATGTCTATCATCATAATTTATCTCATTGTAAAAAATCCTAATGGAATGTATTTGAGGAGAATTTATAAATATGAGTTCTTAGACACAGGCCAAAGGTATCTTTGTGGCCAGGGGTTGAATCTACATTTGGATCCAAACTTCAGAATACAAACTGTGTAATCTGCAGGCTTGTAGCTTCACTAGTGTCCAGTAACACCGATGCAAGTAGCTTTCCTCAGTGCAGCTAGTTTAGGTCTCCCTACCCTACACTACCTTGCCTACTTACATAGTGTATATCAAATGAACAGCCAATGGAATCTGGTTTATTTCTTCCTTTCCCCACCCTCCCAGTCAGGGGTAGGTGTGTTAACAGGTTGGAAAAAGGTTGTCAAACAGTTATACTTATTTCCTTAATAAATACAGCTTTTGCTTGCTTGATGAGTGAGGTGAGTGTAGTCCCCCTGGCTCCAAAAACAATCTCTTGTAGTCACTGTAAACTGTAAGACTTCTGAACAAAGAGAAATTTCCATTATTATTTCTATTGCTGTAGCACCTAAAATAGGCATGTTCTAATTACATAGAAAGAGAAATCCCTGCCCTGAAGAACACGGCATCAGAAAACAATCTTTTCCTATTTGGAATTTTGCTGTCCACTTTGGTAGGTCAGTAAAATCAAGTTGAAGCCAGTACAAAGGAGTATTTTGGAAGGACTCAGGGTTAATAAAATACCTAGCCAAGACTTTCAAAGGTGATTAATGCTTTTGGATGCTTCCATTTTGGGGGGCACAATTTGACATTCCTTTTTTTTAGCCAGTGTCCCACCCTCATCATCCTCCCCCCAGAATTTTTTTAGAAATGATATTGATTAGAAAACCCAATATCTAAAAATTAAAAAAAAAGACACAACGTCTCTACTTGTATTATTTACATTCTGGCCCCTGTTTTTTTTTTTTTGCACTGGATTCCAAAAATCCTATGCTACAAGACGAGAGAGTATTTAGATTTTTATTCAAAATCTAATGGTCGGTCTGTCTCTGAAAAAGACACTAAAGTAATTTGATGAATCCATTTACTCTATACTAAATATAATAAGCCTCTAAGATCTTTCTCTTTGCCTTCTCCTTTCCTCCCCTCCCCGCTCCAGCTGTTCTTCACTGTTCATTTCTGCAGGCCCCATTCAGACTGAACATTGGACTATTGTTCTCATTTATGAAAGGGTTGCTTCCTTGGTCCCTCATATGGCAATATAACCATCTGTAAGATCAGAACAGAAAAATCAAATACCTGAATACATAATCTCATCACTAAGACTGGCAAAAAGCCTACCCCTTGACTCTGATGAATCAAGATCTATATATCTTTTTCCCAAAAAAGCAAGGGTCCCTGCTTACAACTCTACATTATTTAAATTGCAATGTGAAGTTAATGAACTGAAAATAATATTTAAGTACTTATTTTCAAAGCCCTGTAAAAAAAATTAAGAAATTAATGCTTCCTAATAAGCAGTAAGCCCAGGCTAAAATGTAATTTGAATAATCAACATTGATAAAATGATATAAAATGGAGAAGTCTCTAGTGATTGTCTAGATAATGCAGCTTTAAACTAGTACAGATGCTTGTGCTTAAAAGGTTTTTTATTTAAATTTTATTAAGGGCCTTAGTTATTCCCAAAGAATCTAAAAGTCTAACTTACTTCTTTGGGTGCAGGATTAGGGCCTATGTTGGAATAAAAATGAATCCTGCTACTTTAGTATTTTAGCTTCAGATTAAGTATGTCAGTGTTTCTCAGCCTTTTCAGTAGCAAGTACCCCCTAACTTCTGAAAATTTTAAGAAGCACCCCAACACTCAATTTTCCAGGGGATTTTATATTTACAGACTAATGTGTACTATATGTTGGAAGAAGGGCCATGTATATAAGGCCGTGATATGACAGATGTCTGATCTGGTGTGGGTAGGGTTGCTACCTTTTACACCAGGGGTGCACAACTGAAGTATGTACCTGGGCTAGAGGTGATGTTGGCCAAAGCTAGGAGGGCTGAAACCAGTGCCGTGCAAAGCGACAGCATGTCAAATTATTACTGGGGAAATTAAAGCGTTACACAATGCACGGCGCACCAATTTTTTTGCCATAATTTTGAGAGGAGGTAAGGGCAAGAGAGAGAGAGTGTTGGGGTACTCACATACATCCTGCCTGTGTCTCACATACCCCCGGTTGTACATGTACCACAGGTTGAGAAACTATGAGGTAGGTTAAGGAAGGAATGCTTAAATGACTTTCAAAATGAGGTTGATTTAATTGACTGGTACTCTTCTGATGCATGTGCTGCTTTGATTAAAAATAATTAGAGTTTGCCCAATTTTTTTTTTCCCAGCAGATGCAACCAAGAATATTGTGGTATAAACATTCATTTGGTTTAATTTATTGTTTCTTTTTATGACCAGGTCACAAAATGCTTAGAGAAAGGAGTCGAGGTAGATGTCATCTACCTGGACCTTAATAAGGTCTTTGATAAAGTATCTCATTCTGTTCTCGTAAATAAACTGCCAGGCTGTGATGTAAATGATTACATAGTCAGGTGGGTGGCAAATTGGCTTAGGGGTTGCACCCAGAGAGTGGTGGTGGATGGGTTAATATCAACCTGGAAAGATGTGGGCATTGTTGTCCTGCAAGGCTCGGTCCTTGGACCAATGCTATTCAATGTCTTCATCAGTGACTCGGACGAGGGCATGGAGAGCACCCTGTCCAAGTTCGCATAAGATACCAAAGTATGGGGCAAAATTAACACACCAGAGGGTAGGGAACAGATTGAGGCAGATCTGGACAGGTTGGAAAAAGGGGCAGAACAAAATAGGACGCAGTTCAACAAAGACAAGTGAAAAGTGTTGCACCTGGGAAAAAAGAACCACCAACACACTTACAAGCTGGGGGATGACCTTCTCAGCAGCACAAAGGGATCTTGAAGTCATAGTTGACTCCCAGATGAGCATGAGTCATCAATGTGACAAAGTGATCAACAAGACTAGCCATACTTTATCATGCATTAGCAGATGCATGATGAACAGGTACATGGAGGTGATGCTTCCCTTCTATGTGGCACTGGTCAGACCGCAGTTGGAGTACTGCATCCAGTTTTGGGTGCCGCACTTCAAGAGGGATGCAGAGAATCTTGCAAGGGTTCAAAGGAGGCTACTCATGTGGTCAGAGGCCTGAAGGCAAGGCCCTATGAGGAGAGCCTGAGGGACCAAGCTCTCTTCAGCCTTTACAAGAGGAGGCTGAGAGGTGATCTTGTGGCTGCTTATAAATTCATCAGAGGAGGGCAGCAAGGAATAGGAGATGCTATATTTACTAGGGCACCCCCTGGAGTAACTAGGAACAATGGCCACAAATTGACAGAGAACAGATTTAAGTTGGACATTAGAAAGAATTGCTAGAATCTGAAATGGGCTTCCAAAGGAGGGGGTGGTCTTGTCTACCTTGGGGGTCTTCAAGAGGAGACTGGACAAGCACGTAGTGGGGTCATCTGACCCCAGCGCTCTTTCCTTCCCAGGGCAGGGGGTCAGACTTGATGAACTACTGAAGTCCCTTCCAACCCTAACATCTATCTATAAATTGGTTTATGGCAGTTTTACTCACAGAACTTATTAACTAATAATAAGATTTCATCCTGAACTGCCAATTTCAGTTTGAAATGCATTCTGAAGTCTCACAGTGAACCAGATTTTTATTTTTTGTTTTGTTTTGTCCTTTTAAGAGAGTCCTCTTGTACTTTACCAACTCACAGCATTTTAGAAGTGACTGGACTACACTAACTCTATTAATTTGCCTAAATCACAAATGTAACTACAGTAACAAACTATTTATAGTTCTTGTCTTTGCTAAAGAAATAAATATCCACCATCAATTACCAAAGTAGAAGTAGGAGGCTTACTTTTTAAAAGGTATATTTTTCTGAGGTAAATAATATTATATTTGTTTTCTAATAAAAGGAAAAACTTCATATCCTGTATTATGGAAGGTGATTAAGTGAAAAGACTTTTAGAGTTAGAAATGTTTTGGGTAGGATAAAAGAGAGAATCTTTTCAGGCTATAGGTAGCCATTTTTTTCACTTAGTTTTAGAATCTTTATCTGTGAACAGTATAAAGATGTGAACACTTCACAAAATTCCTGTCTTTGTGTAAAAATCTTATAGATTCATAGATGTTAGGGTCAGAAGGGACCTCAATAGATCATCGAGTCCGACCCCCTGCATAGGCAGGAAAGAGTGCTGGGTTCAGATGACCCCAGCCAGATGCCTATGTAACCTCCTCTTGAAGACCCCCAGGGTAGGGGAGCGCACCACCTCCCTTGGGAGCCCAATTCCAGATTTTGGCCACTCTAACTGTGAAGAAGTTCTTCCTAATTTCTAGCCTAAATCTGCTCTCTGCTAGCTTATGGCCATTATTTCTTGTAACTTCCAGGGGCACCTTGGTGAGTAGAGCCTCACCAATTCCCTTCTGCGCCCCCATGATGAATTTATAGGCAGCTACAATGTCGCCTCTCAACCTTCTCCTGTGGAGGCTGAAGTGGTCCAGGTGCCCCAGTCTCTCCTCATAGGGCTTGGCCTGCAAGCCCTTAACCATACGAGTGGCCCTTCTCTGGACCCTCTCTAGGTTATCCACATCCCTCTTAAAGTGTGGTGCCCAAAACTGGATGCAGTATTCCAACTATGGTCTGACCAACGCCCGATAGAGGGGAAGTATCACCTCCTTGGTTCTGTTCGTCATGCATCTGCTGATACATGATAAAGTGCAGTTGGCTTTGCTGATGACTTTGTCACACTGATGACTAATGTTCATCTTGAAGTCCACTAGGACTCTGAGATCCCTTTCTGCTTCTGTGCTGCCGAGCAGGTCATTTCCTAGGCAGTAGGTGTGCTGGACATTTTTCCTCCCTAGGTGCAGCACTTTGCATTTCTCTTTGTTAAATCACATTCTATTGTTTTCTGCCCATATGTCCAAACTGTCCAGGTCTGCCTGTAGTTGTTCCCTGCTCTCCGGTGTGTCCACTTCTCCCCACAGTTTTGTATCATCCACAAACTTGGACAGAGTACACTTCACTCCCTCGTCCAAGTCACTGAAGAAGACATAGATTCATAGATGTTAGGATCGGAAGGGACCTCAATAGATCATCGAGTCCGACCCCCTGCATAAGCAGGAAAGAATGCTGGGTCTAGATGACCCCAGCTAGATGCTCATCTAACCTCCTCTTGAAGACCCCCAGGGTAGGGGAGAGCACCACCTCCATTGGGAGCCCATTCCAGACCCTGGCCACTCGAACTGTGAAGAAGTTGTCCAATCTAAATCTGCTCTCTGCTAGCTTGTGGCCATTATTTCTTGTAACCCCCGGGGGCGCCTTGGTGAATAAATACTCACCAATTCCCTTCTGTGCCCCTGTGATGAACTTATAGGCGGCCACAAGGTCACCTCTCAACCTTCTCTTGCGGAGGCTGAAAAGGTCCAGTTTCTCTAGTCTCTCCCCGTAGGGCTTGGACTGCAGGCCCTTAACCATACGAGTGGCCCTTCTCTGGACTCTCTCCAGGTTATCCGCATTCCTCTTGAATTGCGGCACCCAGAATTGCACACACTACTCCAACTGGGGTCTGACCAGCGCCCGATAGAGGGGAAGTATCACCTCCTTGGACCTATTTGTCATGCATCTGCTGATGCATGATAAAGTGCCATTGGCTTTTTTGATGACTTTGTCACACTGATGACTAATGTTCATCTTGAAGTCCACTAGGACTCTGAGATCCCTTTCCACCTCTGTGCCACCCAGCAGGTCATTCCCTAGGCTGTAGGTGTGCTGGACATTTTTCCTCCCTAGGTGCAGCACTTTGCATTTCTCCTTGTTGAACTGCATTCTGTTGTTTTCTGACCACTTGTCCAACCTGTCCAGATCTGCTTGCAGATGTTCCCTGCCCTCCGGCATGTCTACATCTCCCCATAGGTTTGTGTCATCTGCAAACTTGGACAGAGTACATTTGACTCCCTCGTCCAAGTCACTGATGAAGACATTAAAGAGTATCGGTCCAAGGACTGAACCCTGCGGGACCCCACTGCCCCCACCCTTCCAGGTCAAGAGCGACCCATCCACCACGACTCTCTGGGTGCGGCCCTCTAGCCAATTCGCCACCCACCGGACTGTGTAGTCATCCACGTCACAGCCTCTTAACTTGTTCACCAGTATGGGGTGGGATACCGTATCGAAGGCCTTCCTGAAGTCTAAGTATACGACATCCACCCCTCCTCCTGTGTCCAGGCATTTTGTAACCTGGTCATAAAAAGAAACTAGATTGGTCAGGCACGATCTGCCTGCCACGAACCCGTGCTGATTTCCCCTCAGCATAATTTGTCTTGCCGGGCTCTCACAAATGTGAACCTTGATAATTTTTTCAAAGACTTTGCCAAGGATGGAGGTGAGACTGACTGGCCTATGGTTGCCCGGGTCCTCCTTCCTCCCCTTTTTGAAAATGGGGACCACGTTGGCCCTTTTCCAGTCCCCCGGGACTTGGCCCATGCACCACGAGCGTTCAAATATTCCCGCCAGTGGCTCTGCAATGATGTCGGCCAGTGCCCTCAGCACCCTCGGATGGAGCTCATCCGGGCCTGCCGACTTAAAGGCATCCAGTTCTTCCAAGTGACTCTGCACCGTCTCAGGGTCTACGCATGGAAGTCTGGCACCTTGCTGCTGCCTTTCTACAACCCCAGTGAGAGACTTGTCATGCCCCTCACTTAGGAACACTGAGGCAAAGAACTCATTGAGAAGTTCAGCCTTGTCCCCCCTGTCTGTCACCAATTGTTTCTGCCCATTTAGCAGGGGTCCTATTCCTCCCTGGGCCTTCCTTTTACTCCCTATATATCTAAAAAACAATTTCTTGTTGTCTTTTACTTGGGTTGCCATCCTCAGCTCTTCTGGACCTTTTCAGCCTCCGCAAGAGAAGGTTGAGAGGCGACCTTGTGGCTTCCTATAAGTTCATCACGGGGGCACAGAAGGGAATTGGTGAGTATTTATTCACCAAGGCGCCCCCAGGGGTTACAAGAAACAATGGCCACAATCTAGCAGAGAGCAGATTTAGATTGGTCATTAGGAAGAACTTCTTCACAGTTCGAGTGGCCAAGGTCTGGAACGGGCTCCCAAGGGAGGTGGTGCTCTCCCCTACCCTGGGGGTCTTCAAGAGGAGGTTAGACGAGTATCTAGCTGGGGTCATCTAGACCCAGCACTCTTTCCTGCTTATGCAGGGGGTCGGACTCGATGATGTATTGAGGTCCCTTCCGACCCTAACATCTATGAATCTATGGTAGCTTTGGCCTGTCTAACTGCCTCCCTGCAGGCACGAGCAGAGGAGGTATATTCATCTTTGGTGATCTCTGCCTGTTTCCACTTTTTATGTGCTCCCCTTTTGTCCCTTAGGCTGCCCTGGATTTCTCCGGTCAGCCAGGGAAGCCTCCTGGCCCCTTTCCCTCTTTTGCCTCGCTCGGGGATTGTCTTGCTTTGTGCCCGAAGGATCGTTTCCTTAAGGCACAGCCACCCTTCTTGGGCTTCCATTTCTTCAAATTTCCTACTCTGCAGTGCGTCCTTGACTAATCGCCTGAGTTCACTGAAATCAGTCTAGCACTTTCACCCTACTAGTTACCTTACCCACTCGACGTCTTATGGTGTATTCTATTATTAGGTGATCACTGTCCCCCAGATGGCTACCAATCTGGAGGTCCGCTACCATGTCATCTCCCGTTGCCAATACCAGATCCAGTATGGCATTTCCCCTAGTGGGACCATGTACCTCCTGTGTCAGGTGGAGGTCCTGTACACACATTGAAGAGTATCGGTCCAAGGACTGAGCCCTACGGGACCCCACTGCCCACATCCTTCCAGGTCGATACCGACCCGTCCACCACCACCACTCTCTGGGTACGACCCTCTAGCCAATTTGCCACCCACCAGACTGTGTAATCATCCAAGTCACAGCCTCTTAATTTGTTCACCAGTATGGGGTGGGATACCATATCGAAGGCTTTCCTGAAGTCTAAGTAAATGTTATCTACCCCTGCTCCTGCATCCAGGTGGTTTGTAACCTGGTCATAAAAAGAGACTACATTAGTCAGGCATGATCTACCTGTTACGAACCCATGCTGGTTTCCCCTCAGCATAATTTTTCCTGCTGGGCTCTCACATATATGAGCCTTAATAATCTTTTCAAAGACTTTACCAAGGATGGGAGTGAGACTGACTGGCCTGTAGTTGCTTGGATCCTCCTTCCTCCCCTTCTTGAAAATAGAGACCACATTGACCCTTTTCCAGTCCTCCAGGACTTGGCCTGTGCACCACGAGTGCTCAAATATTCTTGCCAGTGGCTGTGAAATTACATCAGCCAGTGTCTTCAGTACCCTCAGATGGAGCTCATCAGGGCCTGCCAACTTAAACGCACTCTGCACTATCTCAGGGTCAACACTTGGTGGTCTGGCACCCTGCTGTTGTCTCTCTACGATCCCATCTTCATGCTTTAGCTTTCAAGATAACTTCTTTTTTCCATTTTACAAAAGAAATTGGATAACACATGCTATAAAGATCATTTACTGTGTAGAACAAAAAAGGGGACATAAAAATGTTTTATGGAATAACAAATACGCACTCTTTCATCAGTGGATTTCCTTGCCAGCCTAAAATTAGTCAAACACATCAGGCACATTCTGCAGATGGAGCAGCAGGGCACAAATACAGTAGAAACTGAATATACCCAAACCACAGGTACACAACTTATCTGCTTCTAGGCAATGGAGAGATTTTCATAGATCACATATCATACACTAAGTATTTCATAAAAAGCATAAGTAGTGCTAGTGGTTATGAACTTTAAGTTTTCCATGGAAATTGTTGTACTTCTGTGTAAATCCTTATTCACACACATTCTCCAGTCTCTCATCTTGCAAGCATCTGAGTGACAGTAATTCACATGGACATCACTGTGAGCTGCATGCCTTCTGGTACAGAATTTACAAATTTTTCCATAACTCCCTGGCAGATTCATTAAATTGATATAGGAGTAGGTAGCATATATGAGACCCTCTGCTGCTGGTGCTCTTGGTGGCTTTATAGTAACTATTGGGCCTGAAATTTTTAACCCTGTGTTTACTCATTACTGAAGGAAGAGGTAGCAAAGAATGGGTGGATAATTCAAGAGCTGTTCTCCTCTGTGCAGTCCCCAGGTTTTATGCATAGCCCCACAACTAGGCAGTACATTTCAGGTATTCCCTCAGTCTTCACAGTCTTTCCCTTTGGTGCATGTCATCTAGTCTAACTTGGGGGTCAGACCTGATGATCTGTTTAGGTCCCTTCTGACCCTAAGTACTATGATACTCACCCCCTCCTACCTACATTCTTCCAGTTGGCAGTACCAATGTCTTCACTCCTTTTGGGTGAGGATCAGGTAGCAGAGGTCTGGGCCAACCAAATTCCATTTCAGGGCCCTGAAAGGCTACAAAGATTTCTCACCAACCCATACCTTCTCTCATAGCTCTACATGGTTCCCTGGGCCACTTGTGCCTCAATCCTCAATCATCATGTTTGCTGAATCACGTGTTCAACACTGCAGTCTCTCTTCAGCCTCTGGTCCTGGCTGCCACCTGGAAAGTTCCTTCTTTCCCACCAGAGCTATAAAGCACCTCCTCACCCCATTACTCCTGGCTCTTTAGCAGCCCATGTAGCAGAAAGACCCTTTCATACATTTTCCTTATGGACATCGATATAACAGAAGCCCCATCTTGCCTGCAACTCCCCCACCCTCATTTTGTGCATTTCTTTTTCCTTCTAAGTATTGGCAGAGACCTAGCACATACATTGCATGGGTGTGGCAGGGCTCAGAGCAAGCCAGAAAGCTGAAGTGGCTTTCTGTAGGAGAAACCTGCAAACTACATCTACATATCAATTAAGGTCAGGGTCACTAAAGAAAACAAAAGAAGTAAAATATCCACTTCAAAGACTGTAAATATATCCTGGTGCTAACTTAACTCACCTACTGTCCCCAGTAGCCTTTGATCCTCACTACCTCACATTGCATTTTTATATTTTATCTGTCTCATCTTCACCATTTTGCATTTTATATTTTATACTTTTAAACCCTTAAGGAATGTACTCCCTGTAGAATGAAGTTATACCCTGGGCCATTGTTAAAAACTGCACTGAAATTGTAACCGTAAAGTGATAAAATCTGTTATATTGGGTTGGTCCCTTGAGTGAAAGTGAGTATGAATGATGATTAGTAGGTAATTAAATGACAAAGCAAGAACCTCTGACTGTTGATTGACAATAGCCTAGCCAGAGGAATTTGCCATTACAAAACTCCACTCTACAAGCCACTTTAGGCTAATCAAGCCAAGGAACTGATTCCTGGAATTGAGCACCCACCCTGTTGACTATTTCCTATAACCCATGACAATACAGTCATTGAGTCAATCAAGTCAATGATGGACTCCCAGAACTACACCATGGGGTGGAACCCGCAGTGACTGTGACTGACAGTTGTCATGCACTACTTAAGACCCATGTAGGACAGCCACCTCCAGATTGGTCAGCCAAGATGATGCTGGGGGATCACACAAGTCTGCCAGAAAGGGATAAAAGGCAGTAAAAGTGTGACCCACAGTGGTGCCTTTTAATCCAGCACCTGACCTACCGAGACAGAAAGACAAGCAAGCAACCCCCTTCTGGAGAAGGCATCACTTTGGAGGAAGCTGACCATCAACAGCCGATTTGCAAGGCCTTGGATAGGTAGATATACTAACACCAGTGCTCTCAAAATTACTACAGAAGCTACTATAGTCTATACTACATGGGTTTCAGTGACATGGGTTTGAATGACTGAGTGCATGTGTGTGCGTGTGTGTATGTTAAGGTGTCCAGTACCCCTCATAACTCAAAGTTTGCATTTATGATTTTATTGGTAACTTCACATTCCATATAATAAATTATAATTCATTATGATCCTGTGAGTTAGTGCTTTGTAGCCAACACCCAGCCTGAAGTAACTCGATTTCCTGGATCAAACCTTTTTATAGTTGCAGAGATGCAGGTGAAGCAATCAAAGCATGACTCTCAGCCTGAAAGGGTGATCCACTAGAATAATTTAAGGTGCTTTCCTATCTACCTACTTAATGGATTAATTGCACATTACAAATATGCATCAGTAATGTCTATCCAGTACACTTCACTGACATGCAGAGATATGCAAGCTAGCTGGGGAACAGAAGCTGTATAGCTAAGCTAGCATTGAGCTCCACTTGGGTTAATTAGCTAATTCTCAGTCAAACGAGGTATCTCTGCATAATGCTGCACTGTAACACAAATGCATCCAATGCTCCTTGAAATCAGAGAGAGAGAGACCTTCCATGGCTCTCAGTAGGCTCAGGATTAGTCTTCCATTAGTTACACTGGTGTTATGTTTTAGTTGTGAGCTTGTTTTTCTCAGGTGGACTGCTTCTGTAACAGGTGTGCTTTGTTTGGGCTGTAAGTCACAATCAGAGGCAGCCTAGCTGTGGTACAAGTAGCAGGACACTCATTCATGTACAGAGGAGGAACTAGAAGAGTCTATGAAACTGAGACCTGTAGGGCTAGGGACAGACACTATACATCAACCAGTGTAAGTGATCAGAAACTGGTTTAAACCTGTAACAGAACAGACATTCAGTGCACAGAAACTAGTTTGAAAATGGCTGAAACCAGTTTGAGATAAACCTGGTTGAATGTACTATCAGTCTTAACTGATTTGGCTCAAACCAGTTTATGTAATTTCTGTCCCAGACCCCATCCTAGTTTAACTTAAACCAGAGTCCCCCAGCATCCTGGCATACTCTCTGGGTTGGGCTCTCTGCTCCAGCTCAGCAGGGCTGGTTTTGCCCCTCTGCTCCCCAGCTGGAACAGGGACAGGCAGGGTTCTTGGCAGAGAGGGGTTTCATTTCCCCCTCCCTGCCCGCTCTGCCTTAGGGGCCATGGTGACCCATCACTGCAGCAGCAAAATGGGAGTGCCCAGACAACCTGGCTCAAGTCCCTGCCAGTGGATCAGGGAGGGGGGAAGTAAACCCTTCTCTGGCTAGTTCAGCCCTGACTGGCCACGCCCCCCACCGCACAGCTTCCCTGTAGCTGAAGGTCCACTCTACCACTCCCTGGCTCCTGGACTGAATGACTGCAGGCATGTGCTCACATTTTCTCAGTCGAGAGTGAATGTCTGTGCTGTTACAAACCAGTTCAACCTAGGTAGGTTATACTAACCTGCAAAGATTGAATCTATTCAAGCTCCAGCTTTTTGAATCTCTGTCACTACCTTAGAAGAATATACGGACGATTTTGTTGCATCCTTCTTTCTTTTAGTATATTTGACATGTCTGAAGCTAAGCATATTATTAGCTTGAAGTCTTTATAGTGTGCATGTGAACATGCACACACTTGAGAATGTGTACACTAAAATGGAAGACTTTTAATGAACTTTAGCTGGGTTATAAAATGTGGGAACAATGGCTGGATTAGCTTGTATTATACTGAAATAAATGTGGCATGCAGAGGTCATAAGGCTCATCCTAGACACTGTTACATTTTTTAACAGCAATTGTGTGGGTCACCTCTTCCTTAACTCAAAGATAATGGCCTCACTTTTAGAAATACGCAAAAGAGAAAATTCAAAGCGAGTGACAGTTCATATTGTTCCCAGGACCAGCCACTAAAAAACATTCAAAAACTACAAAAGAAGGTATTTAGCTTTTTTCATTAGCTTTTATGAACACCTCCTGAGTTTGTGGAATCAGTGTAACAAGTTGCAAATGACGCATGAAATTAAAAATTTCTCTTTACAGACTTTCCATTCATGGCGATCAGTGCTCTGCTGCAGTATTTGCTTTAGCAACTCTTGCCAAACCCAGGCAGAAAGTGTCAGATTCACAGACAAAATGAAGTCTATTTCAAATATGTTTCTAGTTGTGTTAGTGCTACTATTACTGATCACTTGTATAGAACTGAAAATGTCCTAAACACTTTACTCAGCCTTGTAACTAACCTGTATGTAGATATTATGATATCCATTTTTAAGTTAGGCAGACTGAAGTAGAGAATAGCTTAGGAAATTGCCTTAAGATCACAGTGGAAATTGGTGGCATAGATCAGTGATTCTCAACCTTTTAAGTAGCAAGTACCCCCTAACGTCTGAAAATGTTAATATGTACCCCAACACTCAATTTTCCAGGGGATTTTATATTTACAGACTAATGTGTGCTATATGTTGGAAGAAGGGCTGTGTATGTATATAAGGCTATGATATGACAAATGTCTGATCTGGTGTAGGTAGGGTTGCCACCTTTTACACAAGCTGTGCACAACTGAAGTATGTACCTGGGCTAGAGGTGATGTTGGCCAAAGATAGGAGGGCTGAACCCAGTGCCGTGTAAAGTGCAGCATACCAAATTATTACTGGGGAATTTAAAGTGCTGCGCAATGCATGACACACCTATTTTTTTGCCATAGTTTAGAGAGGAGGTAGGGGCGAGAGAGAGGGGAAAAGAGGGTGAGAGAGACTGTTGGGGTACCCGCGCATCCCCTGCCTGTGTCTTGCATAGCCCCAGGGGTATGCATACCACAGGTTGAGAAACTATGGCATAGATTTTGAAAAAAAAAAAAATCCAATATTCCTGAGAGATGATTTCAATAAACCCTCATGTTTGTAATTTGGTGAGGCCTAAAATACAGGAGAAATGCACAACATGGGAAAATACACTGTCAATATTTCCCTATATAATTACAGTTAAAAGGAAAATCTCCAAGAAAATGTCCCAGGTTATTTCCAATAAGAATAGTACATCTGAATCCTCACACAATTCCATAAGAGGAGCTGCACTTTTAAAACTGACATCCAATTGCCCTGTGAATGCAGCAAAGCTGTTTCATGTGCATGGTCACATAAGCACTACCATCATTAATGAGAGTTGTGCGCACATTGATAAAACAAAGACTTATTGAGCTGGTTATGGATTTTATCACTCTTGGTTCATTTGGGGGATTTATCGGTTTTGTATTTTCCTTCTCTTGCTTTTTCTCAGTTAATCTCCCTCCAGGCACCAAAGGGACTCCAGCACTAGCAAGGAAAGCTCTTTCTCACCAACAAACTCAACCTTTCAATCTCCCTTAAGCTAAAGGTTTTCTACCAGCAGAATGTGCAATACAGATTTTTTGTTCCTGCAGGGATAGTGGATTTTCCCCACCTTTTAATCAGCTTCTATCTGCTTGGATACTTTTTTGACCATAGCCACAGATGAGCTTTTTTCTCTGAATAAGAGGAACAAAGTCTTACCTTTTACAGACAGAAAGGGATAAAAGAGAGAGATCACAAAACATCAAGGGTGTTTTTTAGAGTTTTAAAAATCATTTCAGGCAATAAGCAGCTGTTTTCAAGCTTTATGTAAGTATCTTAGGGCAGGGTAAACTTACCAGGCCCAGCAGTGATGCCCACAGCAGTCCTCATCACTGTCTGCTTCCTAAAGCAGAAGCTTTAGGCTAATTAGCAGGGCTAAGTGACCTGACCAATTAACCCACCTCTCTTCCTAATTATCTCACCCACAGTGCCATGTAGAGAAAGCTACATTGCTTCAGGTTCAGGAGCCACCCATGCAATGTAATATAGCATGTTTGAGGGTACATCTGCTGGGCCAGGGAAGTTTATCATGTTGATACAACTTTCAAGTGCAAGCTCCTGCAGGAACAAGACATGCATTATGTAAAAATAGAAAATTCCTTAACTCTCCCTTGCCAGTCTCTTTTTTTCTTTCCCATTTTCCTGCTCCCTTCTTAGGACATGTCTCTATTTCATGTCAACATTTAATTGATAATATCTTAGAAGAAAGGATAATGGGCTCATTTCTTAGTTCTGGTTCGGGGCACTTTATTCTGCTCAGTGCTCAGAAATCTGATCCTGTCTACATAATGCTTGCAACCCTTTCCACAGTGGTGTCTGAAAATTGTATAAGTCTGCTCTCTTCCTCCTCCAAATAATTAATGAAAATATTGTCCCTGTGGGACCCTTCTTAACGTAGTCCCCCATAGTGACAGCCAGCCATTAATAACTACTGTGTTTTTTCCAGAAATTATACATCTACCTTTGAGGATTTCATCTAGACTAAATTTGTTCAGTTTGCCCATGAGAATGTCACACAATAATGTCAAAATTCTAACTTAAGATATATCACATCTACTTTTTCTCCCTTTCCAGTTAGGTTGGCCACCTTGTCAGAGGATGAAATCAGATAGGTTTGTAAATAACAGTTATTGCCAAGCCAACATCAGCCTTTTTAATATTATTCTCCAACTGTTTATAAAGTGAATGTTTGTTTAATATTTTTTCTAGCATCTTTTCAAATACCAAAATTAGACTGTGATATAGAATCCACCAGGTGTTCCTTTACCCAGTTTTTATAAATAAGTATTATGTGCTTAATACATACTGTCCTTCTCCAGTGCTTTGGGACCTTACCAATGATATACAAATGCTCAGTCATTAAATACTAAGTGGCGAGATTGTTTCAACCAATTCCTTGAGAACTTGTGGGTAAGTTTTCATTGGAATCTGCAAACTTTTATACATTTTTTTACCCAGAGTTTTATTAAACTCTTTCCCCCCACCCCCCAGTAGTAAGTACAGATTTAATGCTTTGTCCTACATACTTCTTCCATTCTCTGTCCCTTTCTAGATGTGACTCATTGTATACCTTAGCCTTTCTAATTTTAATCCTACATATTTATTTTACTCCTTTATACTCATCTTTAAGGATGTGCCCCTGTTTGCACTTTTTGTAGGATTCTTATTTGATTTCCATATCCTTAAAGAGCTCCTGATTCAGGTATATGGATCTTTGACTATGCATTCTCTCTTTCCTTAGCATCAGAAGTTTTTCTTGTTCCTTTAATATAGTCACTTGAAGTAACTGCCAATTCTCCTGCATGCCTTTATCCCTTAGATTATCTTCCCAGGAGACCCTACCTACTAATGCTCTGAGTGTATTGAAGTCTCCTCTTTAAAATCAATTTTCCTCATTCTGCTGCTCTCCTCCTTAGACTAGTGAACTCTATCATTTTGGGATCACTTTTACTGAATGTACACTCTAGCTTAAATTTTTCAATCAATGCCTCTTAGTCTAAAATAGTAACTTGTCTCACCTTCTGAAATAAGATAGTGAGCATTCTATAATACTCACTATATGTCATAAATGTCATAAATGTTATGTGTCATAAATGTTAATAATTTTGATTGTAGTGGTGTATAAGAAACTCTGCTGCAGACACACCATAACTATCAGTCTAGTGAAGTCTAGAGAGACTTTTTTCCCCTTAGATATAGATAGGGTTAAAGTCAACTTTAGGCATTTTCTGTTCAGTTGGAGTAAACTATTTATATGTATTTGGTTTTGCTCATGCATAAGATGATATGGCTGGAAAGCTGGGTTTCTAGTTCACGGGAATATTCATAATTTTCCTCCAACTATGAGTTGGATCCAAATTCATTAGTTTAAAAAGGGACTGATTCCAACAACTACTTTCCCCATTTATTTTCAGTATTTATGTTCCAGCAATCATGTTGCATTTGTAGGTATACCATTTTCTATCCCAGAACCTATTTGGAAGATCATAGCTCTGTCCTTCATAAGCTATGAAATGTCTATTGTATTACATTTTTTGTACTGTAGGTGTTCCTAAGTCACAGTTCCATGTAGCTTTGTGTTCTCCTTCCTGCAGGTTTGTGACTCTTTTCTAGCCTGTAGGTCTTTATTATTCTACTGCCATAAATTCTCAAGAGAGTTATTTTTGATCTGACATCCATTAATTCCTTTTCCAGTGATGCTTTTGACAACTTTGCAAAAATAGTCTTTCACTTTGTACGTTCAAAATACACTTTGCACACAATTAACCAGAGGCTCAAAATGTCTTTCAGCACACAGTACATATAATGCTATGCACAAGATATATCTTGTGTACAGAATTAGCAGTTGGTAAGTATGAATTCTAAAATGCAGCACTTTTCCTTATGTGCTTAGCTTTTATTTCCTTTTAAAATGTCATTGTCTACTACTCATATAGGCTAGGAACAGACACTCAAAAAGCCTGAGCCCCAATTGATTCAATCTTTGCAGGTTAGTCTAACTTGGCTAGGCTAAACCAGTTTGTAACTGTACAGACTTCCCCTCTGGACTAAAAAAATGCAGGCACATACCTGCAGTGGCTCAGGCTAGAAGCTGGGGGGCACTAGAAGCCAGAGGAGCAGCCCTCCCGTCCCTTCTACAGTGCTGAGCTGATGGAGACATGGCCAGGCCCTGGCAGGATGCTCTGATTATGGAGGGGTTTCCCCCCGCCACCCTTCTGACCAGTCCAGTAGGAAATGGATAACACAGTGTTTATCACCCCTAACTCAGTCTCAGAAATTACCAGCTACCTGATGATTCTGCCTTTGTCCCATTTGCCACAGCTCGGACCATAGCTAGCATATGTTCTGCTAGCTGATGCTGAGAGGTGTCTGTGTAAAACAGACAGGACAAAGCCAGAGGGGACAGGGGAATCCCTGCTTAGCAGGGAGTAGGGAGAGGAGTGGGGAGAGCAGGGGGAAGCCAGGGAGACACCTGCAATCCCTGTTGGAGCTGCAGCCAGGGAGCAGAGGGGATGGGCCAACCCTGCTGTAGAGCAGAGAGCCCCATCCAGCCCAGAGAGCATGCTGGGATGCTGGGGGAGTCTGATTTTAATTTAAACCAGCAAGAGGTCTGGGATAGATGTTGTAGAAACTGGTTTGACCCAAATCAGTTAAGTCTGATACTACATTCAACCAGGTTTATCTCAAACTGGTTTCAGCCATTTTCAAACTAGCTTATGTGCACTGAACATCTCTTCAGTTACAAGTTTGAACTGGTTTCTGATCACTTACACTGGTTTATGTATAATATCTATCCCTAGCTATAGTGGGATACTATATATATTTTTGTCTACTCACACATTATTTATATTTAACTTAAATTAAACTTGCTATTAAATTGACATTAAATTCCGTTAAGTGAAACCTTCTCTTTAAAATAGGACTAAAAAAAATAAAAGAAGCCTGTGGGTTGTTAAGAAAATATCAAGACTTGATTCAGTAAAATCTTTGGGTTCTCAGACTTTTATGCCAGACCTTGTTACAGCTTGACACTTTTTTAAATCAGCTGTAACCTTTTCTAATACAGTTCTGCATAATAATGAAAGTGAACATTCACAAGGATATACAGCTTATCCAGACATTTTTAGTTCTGGTACAAGAGAAAACAGTCAAATACTTAAAGAACCAACTTTAATTGATTCATTCTTATTGAATTGTTGTGCAGTAATGAAGCTGTATGATTCTGGACATTTTTCTTTGTACAAAGGCTTGAGTGCTTTTTAAAATTAATTCTTATTGTTTGATAAATGTAAGGCTATACAGTTTTCATTTACAATACTGGTTCTGAGGAAAGAAAACAAATAGCAGAATGCAAGCATTGATTCTTTTTGAAAGAAACAATATTTCTGGCTGTTATACCTTCTTTATAGCTTTTCAAGTCCTGAAGTTCCTAAACAAAAATGACCTGCATTGCAATTATGCAATGTTATAAATCTGAAGACATACTCGGATTGTAAACGACAACATGTTCTGGTTTGGGTAGACTATTGCTGCTGCTTCTCCAATTCTGGGAAATCTGTTTTACCAAAGTGAAATAGATATTAGTAATGAAGAGAGGAATCTCTTATTAATAAAAGTATTAAATAAAAGGAAGTGCCTTGACAATTACCATCAATACATCAGATGTCATCCAGAAAGTGAAGATCTACAGCAAATCAGATCACAAACCTACTCAAGACTATTAGAGCACTTGTGCACATGATGTCATTACCATGTACATGTGATGAAAATGTAACTTTGTGTGGCTTAATGATGTCACATTGTACACAGGCAAGAGTTTTTGGGGTTTAAAATGAGTTTGCATTGTTGCAGACTAAAGTACATCCCAATGCAGTTTAGTTTGCAATGATGTAAACTGCAATGATGCAGGTGTCAACTCCCCCTCCCCCCACCCAACCCCCAGGCTGTGGAGAGGTGGGCAGGCTCCACTGTGGGGGGGGGGGGAGGAATAAAAAGATTACACCCCTCACTGCTTCTGCCTTTGGCAGGATCCTGTGGCCAGCAGGATGGCTCACCCCTTGGACAGTGCAGGAAGGCAGCAGGAGGGTGGCTGGGTTTTCTGGTGGCTGGAGAAGGTAGCAGGGATGGTGCACGGGGTGCTGGAAGCCCAGGTGGGTTTAGGGAAGTGTTGGACATTGCCTGTGTACAATGTGACATCACGTGTACCTGGCCAGCTAGCAGTATACCTGGGCAGCCCACGCCCCGTGCACCATCCCCGCTGACTTCTCCAGCCACCAGAAAACATAACCACACTCCTGCTGCCTTCCCACACTGTCCCAGGGACAAGTCATCCCATTCCCATATGGCCCTAGGTATCCTGTCAGCCACAGGAGCCTGGTGAAAGCAGAAGCGGTGAGGGGCCCAATCCTTTTTTTTTTTTTTTTTGGCTGAGCCTGATCACCTCTCCCCCTGGTCTGTGGGGGCCCCTGGTCCTTCCCTCTGAAGCAGCAGTGCCCCCTGGGGCCACCTGGAGGGCTTCCAGTGAGCAGGCTCGGGGAGCACCTGGCCCTCTATCAGCCCACCCAGGTGGCCCCATAGGGTGTCACCACTGGGGAAGGAAGGAGCCTCCTGAAGCTCAGGAGCTGCTCAGCCCATCAGCAGCTCACAGGCAGGCTCTGGCTCTGGCAAAAAATAAATAAATAAATAAAAAAAATTGGTCCTCTCGCTGTAATGTGACAGAAAAATTGAAATGGTTTAAACCTTAGAGTTTTAGTCTATGCCCTGACATAGGGGGCATAGAAAAAAATCCCGAGATCTAAACCCCTGTCATGTGTAGAAGAGCCCTTAGGAAGGGGGCAAAACAAATTAACTGTCAATCTGGGTATTTCTATGGCATCCATCACCATATCACATTATTTTGCATGACACTTCTGGGTTTATCAGCTTCACTGCCCTAATATCATTGGCAATTGGATCATATACAGTGTTCAATGAATTTATTGAGCTTTGTTTTAAAACCAGTTTTGGTTTCTTCCCTCATTCTCCACCCTTCCCACTCCCTGTTTTCCTAATGAAAGACTGGTTCAGAATCTCACTCCTTTTATGGTTAGAATATCTTCTAATTTCTAGTCTATTTATGCTCAAGTTGTATTCATTTATTCTTGTAGCAACCTTGTTTGCCTAGTTAAATAATTTTTGTCGCTCCCTCACATTCATGTTCCTCTCACAGCTTCTATTTTGCTTGGCTAAACAAAGCATGCTCTTGCAGTGCCCTCTTGTTAAATAAAATATTCACTGCCCTGATCATTGTATTAGAATTTCTCTGTACCTTTTCCAGTTTGCATTAATCTTTCTTGAACATGAATGTTGAGAATTATACATAGCATTTCAGGTCAGATCTCACTAGTTTCATGTATAAATAACATTAATGCTTCCCTTTCTCTGTAATGGAAATCTCATTTGAAATATTTTAGGATTACATTTTCATTTTTTCCAAGGATGGATTATATTGGGGACTTCTAGTCATCTTGTGATGAGTAGAGAGAAAGCACCTGATACCTTTGTCATTGCTAACTGATCAGCTCCCAGTTTGTATAATTAGTCCCCAGTGGATTTTATATTATGAAATCAAATCCTATTTCTATTACCCTGCACTACAAGGTCATCCAGTTCTTTTGTGCTATCCCAGTCCTTCCTTGTATTGGCAGTGCCTATAAGCATTGTGCCATTAGCACAGTCACTTACTGGACATATCAAACAAGAACAGGCTTAAAGACCAATAACCAGACAAACATTATTAGTTTCAGCCCAGTAATTTGCCATTCAGCATGAACTGTTGTCTCCTCTTTAGATAGTAGTCTAGTTGGGGGTTTTTTCCTCCCCACCTCACAATATTTTACTAATACTTGTCTTCTCTGGGTTAAAATACTAAATTTTGCTGTGTGGTTTGGCACCACATACTCAACTACAAGTTGAGAAAATAAGATCTAAAGCATTTCCCTTGTCTAAAAGATTAGTTCTCTTATAAAAAAAAAAAAAAAAGATATAAGGTTAATCTTTTACCACTGGCAAACCATGTTACATTTTATTCCATTTTCATTCATGTTCATGTCCTTAGTGAATTTTTCCTTCACCACTTATTTTGAAGTTTTCCATACTATTTAAATAAAATTAGAGTTTCACATTTGCCTTGCTTTAACATAACAGCTATTCTCCATTCATGTGGAGAAATTCTTGCCACCAGATTCTCAGCTTCTTGTGCCACTTCCTTCATTACTTCCTCGGCGTATCTCTACATTTTTTTTATTTAACTTTTAACATACAAAATCCCAATGTTGATTAGATCATTCATTAGGGAAGAGAATATTCTATGCACACACAACCATAATGGAATACAATTGTTTTTTGGATGGCCCAGGTATCGTTCTCTACAGACCTGAATGTTTTCCCACTAGAGCTCCCTAATGAAGAGATTCTATCACAACAAATATTAATGGCTATTTTTTGTGTTAACTCCAGCATAACTCCTGTTGCTTATTGATAGAGGCACTCAGCCAACAGCCAACTGAATGCAAATGAGCCTGGATAGAGGCCAAGTTCATTTTCTACTGGGAGAATTGCCATTCTGCTCTACCAGTAGAACTGAACTGCATGCGGCCAGAGTCAACCTTATAAATAAACCCAGTGTATTATTCAACCCAGGAAAGAGAATTGCTCCTTTTTTACACATACATACATACATATGTTGTTGCTTATGTATTCAGGATTGCCAACTATAAATTCGCAAAAACATGAAGCATGTTCCCAAAGATCACGAAAAACTGGTAATGCCCCACTTTCCTCTCCCCCCTCCAAAAAAAAAAAAAAAATACAACAGCAAATGCCCCTTGCTTATTATTTTCCTCGTGGACTTTGAAATTTTAAAGTTTCCAGTTTCAAACTTACCCTCTAGCCATGAGGATGATGCATTTAACTTCTAACTTTCCTAACTTCATTTATCAAAATCAGGAACATTTTTATGTAAACCCCTGACTTCAGAAGCTGAACACAAAACAGTACAAAATTTGCAACAACAGAATCAGCAAGTTTGGCTAGGTTTGCTTTCTGTCATGAATGTACTAGCTATTATTAGCAGCTGTTTAATAGCTGCATGGAAATAATGCACCAGTGACTTCTGCTCAATTTGTGGCATTTAGTTGTGCCAGCACTCCTGGAGCAAGCCTGAACCCCAAGGAGGATGTTGGGTTTTTTTTTAATTTAATCTTGGACCAGTTTGTGAACTGGCTTCTGAGTTCTTTCTAAGTACTCAAATCATCTTGCCAAGTGCATATAAAATAGGAAGTTATATAATATTCCAGCACAGCTATAGTTTCAATGAAACAAGTGCTTGAATCACCCTTTTTTCAACTTTTTTAATGTAGAGATTTTATTATAAATAGTTATCGATTTATTATTGATCATATTACAGTGATTCAGTGCTTTGCACAGGCAACAAAACAGAGTCCTAGACTGTCATACCGCTGCACTAGCTCAACCTCCTTCCAGTGATCTTACGTACCTTTTGCGTGATATCTTCAGAGGAATTCATCCACAGTCACTATTTTCGTTTTGGTCATTAAGGGCATGGACAAGAATAATTTTTATACTGCTTTAAACAAATTTTCAGATCCCTAGTTTTAACTCATCCAAACATAGAGCCACTCTTCAGCAAAGGCCATTTTGGATACCTGAGTCCTTCAGAGTATCCAAAGAGGCCTCTTTGGATACTTAAAGTGCTCCAGAGTATAAGGTCATGCCCACCTTCACACCCTCTATACCTGCTCTGGTAAGTGGTTAGAGCTATGTCATAAGAGTCAAGACAAAACTCTGCAGTACCTCAGGGATCCTTTGAGAGAGTGGGGAATTCTAAAGTGGCCAAGTCATTTTAAGAGTAATTTCTTCTACCCAAGCTGTAAAAATATGCCATAATGAGCCAGAAAACTGGGTTTAAGGCATTCAGATTGGAACATTTTCATGCTATTTGCTGAGGATTCATTTCCCTGAACTAAATTGTACATTTTTTCTCCTTGGATTTTGTAATCCTGTAAAAGTCAGGTAGCAAATAAAGTTCTAACTTTGTTAATATTAGAAATTTTATGCAAATAAAATTAAGACATGATTTGGCAATTTTCTGAATTACTGAATTGCTGAATCCATCTACCTTGAGTCACTCATCATTAGCCATTAGGCCACTTTAAAACATTGTGGTGGACTCCAGTAAGTATTTTGACTTTTTGTTTCTTAAATTTAACTTATTAGCAAATATTTTATACAAACATATTTTATTTAATGTATTTGAACGCTCTCTCTCATCAAAATACACATCTCATCCTATCAGTCTTGACAGACTAAAATACATAAGTATAAAATCATCAAGGAACAGCAAATGCCTTGTCAAAAAGATTTCTGTTATTTCAAATATTTTTATCTAGGTAACTTGGCAGATTAAGGTTTTCATGCTGAAATTGCTACAGGAGACAGTTCAAATGCCACAATAAAAATAAATGCATACATACATAAATAAACTGAATATATTATTACATTCTTCTAATTAATTACTTTCCAAGTTAAAATCCTTTTGGGAGCATGGCAGCTAAGAGATTTTCCACTTACTAACCCCAAAGAAAAATAATGCTAAATTAAAATGACACATTTTAGATGAAAACATCCCTCTTATGGTGCCTTTTACCTATTTCTCCTAATTACTATTTTAGGGCTCTGGGTGGCTGTTCTCACCACTCTGGAACCTTTTCTTATTCCCTTCTCTGTTCCTCAATTCTTCATTCCCGGTCTTTTTTCAGGAAAAAAATGATTTGTCCAAGCTAGTTTGTAGGCTGAGTTGCTGCTCACATGCTTATACAAATTCTTTAGCAGCTGTGCTTTACTGGACTTGGCTGGCTTTCTTCTCCTTGGCTAGATTAGACAGTTTCATAGATGCCTAGGTAAAGGCAGAAGGACTATTATGATCCTCTTTGTGTAACACAGACTGTTCAGCTTTCCAGAATAAATGCCTTTTGCTATATCCAATAGCTATGATGGAACCAGAGATATGTTTTAGAAAAGCATAACTAATGTTTCTAGTGATAGAGGATTCCTCCTAAACCTTGGTAGATTGTTCCAATGGATAAATATTTGTCCACCTTCAACTTTTCAGCTGTTGAATCTTTTTTTTTTTTATAAGATCATTCAGTCTAGTAGTCAAATTTAATGTTTAATAACAGATTGAACTCCTTGAGCCACACATTAAGAGACAAGGTTTCCAATTCTTTATTAATTTTTGTAGTCCTTCAGTTTTTCAGTTTGTTTTTTTTTACTTTGAACTGGCCACACATATTCTAGTAGCAAATACAGCAGTTCCAAATACAGAGTTAGTATAACTTCTCTACTTGTCCTTAACATTCAGCTGTTTTACATCCAAAGCTTACATTAGCCCTTGTGTGAAAGTATCTCATTGAAATCTTGTCTGAAAATGAGTTATTGGAATCATTTGAACACAAGTCCTGCATTCTTTTTCCTACATGTATAATGCTACATTTGGCCACACTGAAACACATATTGCATAATTACATCCACATGGTCAAGTAAATTACTTTGTATGTTCTCTTTATTATTTACTACTACTGTGCATGTGGTGTCATCTGCAAATCTTCTTCATGACAATTTTATCAATGACCTAGAAGAAAACATTAAAACTGTTAAATAGAATATCTAGGCAAAAACACATCTCTGGAATACTGTATCATAAACACCTACTCACTGATTATTCCCCAGTAACAAGTACATTTTGAGACCTATTATTTAGCCAGTATTTAATCTATTTAATATATGTTCTGTTCATTTGGCATCATTCTAGTTTCAGTTAATCAAAAGGTAACGAGCTACCCAATCAAATGCCTTACAGAAGTCTAATTATAACAACACTATTACCTTTAACAACCTAAGTTGTACTCTCATCAAAGGGTGACATTAAGTTAGTTTGACAAGATCTATTTTCCATAAGCTCATTTTTACAGGCATTAATTATATTTCTGTCCTACAATACTGTCACGGACTCTCAGGGAAACACGTGCTAAGGACCCCCAGTCCCAGATAGCCCCTTTGAATATCAGCTCCTGAAGCCAGCCCAAGTGTAGCTTCTACTGCGGGTGAGCTCCTGGCTTCTTGGACTCTAAGACAGTCTTTTGGGTCCCTGAGCCTTCTTGGTTATCTATGACTACCTTCTGGTTAATCTCCTTGGGAGAGATTTTCTCTCTTCAAAGAAGAAAGGAGTGCACCTGAAGTCCCAAACAGCAAAGCAGTCAGCTCCTCTTCAATAAAACATGTATAGGACAAAAGCAGTAGAACAGGCAGTCCTTGTGCCCCAAAGGACAAGCATTCTATGAGGCCTCAAAACCAGCCAGCCTGTTCTCTTCCCAGCAGCTTAGGCTGCTCTATTTTTTCTTTCTCTCTTTCTCCCCTTGTTTCCCCTGACATGCAACTGGTCAGGACGATAGAAGCATGCAACATTATTAATGTATCTTATAACACACAACACCCCCCAGAATAACATACACATGTTGCTACTGGAAGGCAAACTGAAGGGGAAAAGTACATTTCCAAATTTATCGTTACATAGAGCAGGGACAGAGCCTAATCTTCAGTTGACTCATCCTCCCTTTTTTGCTGCTGAAGACTAGTCTCCATAAGTGAATGGATGATTTTTCAGGAGACTTCAGGGCCATGAAGTGAGAGACGAAAGACCAAGTAGACAGAAACAATGCCCCAACTTGTCTAAAGCTTGACTGGTGGAAACATCAAGACCATTAAAAAGGAATTATGATCATTAACACCTTGGGAATAAAAGAATCATAGAAAATTAGTGTTGGAAGGGACCTCAAGAGGTCAACTACTCCAATGCCCTGCTCAAAGCCGGACCATCCCCAACTAGATCATTCCAGCCAGGGGTTTGTCAAGCTGGCCCTTAAACATCCAAGCATGGAGAATCCACCACCTCTCTAGGTAACCTGTTCCAGTGCTTCACCACCCTCCTACTGACAGTTTTTTCTAATATCCAACTTAAACCTCCCTAGATGCAACTTGAGACCATTGCTCCTTGTTCTGTCAAGAATGAAGGAGTGATGAACAATGAGCTAGTAAGTTAATTGACTCTCTCTGCTGTCTACATAGTAATGCCACTGCTGCTCCACAATGGAGCAGGAAAAAAAAAACACAGTACTTTTTCTGGGCAGAAAATCAGCTTTCCCACTTAAGAACCACCCCCTAATTTTGAGAGGCTGATTTTTGGGGAAAGTGTATGTATGGTATGTGGCAAATATTGTATAAGAAATGCATTTAAACCAGAAATGTTATAATAAAACCATAGACTGTCCCAAGTTCTTCAGCAAGAGATTCTTTTATCAGCCAATATGTTGCCCAAGATAAATGTCAGGCTGATAGGCCCTTACTTATCTGGGTCATGTCCTTTGAATAGTGACACATGTGCTTCCATTCAGCCCAAAGGCACATCCCCAGTGTCCCATGAATCATTGAAAATCAGGATTAATGTTTCACAGACCTACTCTCATAGGTATTTTAAAATTTCTAGATATAAGATAGACAGACCTGCTACTTAAAATGGAGAACTTTACAGCTGTTGTTAGCTATTAGCTAAACAGCAGCTACTGTGATATTAAAAGTACTTTGCCAGCATCATCATTGGTGTTCCTTTGTTTCTGATGTACTTACCCCAGCTCTCCATAGATGTGTTCTTTTGCTTTTTACATTAATACTCTACAATCCCTAGCTTCTAAGATGTACAGAGGTAGTTGGGGGAAAGTAACATTAAGGGCAGTTCCTTTCATTAACAATCTAACCTGGCTGATAATTTAAACTTTATTTTTTTTCTTGATTCTTGTTTTTTGGAATATCCAAACAGTTCTAAATTTTCATTGATATTTTTTTCCTTCCAGATTCATAGATTGTAAGGCCAGAAGGAACCTCTAAAGATCATTGGGTCCAGCCCCCTATACCAAGCAGGAAAGATACCTGAGGGTCAGGTGATCCCAGCAAGGTGACTGTCTAGTCTCCTCTTAAAGATTTCAAGGGTAGGTGATTGCACCAGCTCTGGAGGGAGTTTATTCCACAGTCTGGACAACCTGACTGTGAAGCAATTTTTCCTAATGTTGAGCCTGAATCCATCTTCCAGGAGTTTGTGGCCATTACTCCTGGTTTTCCCCTCAGGTGCCCTGGTGAACAATTGCTCACCAAACCCTGAATGCACTCCCCTACTGTAGCAGTAAGCTGCTACCAGGTCCCCTCTCAGCCTTCTTTTCCTCAGACTGAAGACTCCCAGACCCCTCAACCTTTCCTTGTATGGCTTACCTTTTTAAGACTCTGATCATATGGGTGGCCCTTCTTTAGACTCTCTGAAGCTTGTCCACATCCTTGTTAAAGTGTGGTGCCCAGAACAGGACACAGTATTCCAGCTGCATGCCAGAGTATTATTTGCCCTACTGGCTACAGCATTGCACTGCTGGCTCATATTCATACTGTAGTCTATTATTACCCCCAGGTCTCTTTCATTCGTGGTGCTAGTCAGCTTTGTGCTGCCAAGTCTGTAAGTGTGTTGGGGGTTGCTCATTCTGAGGTGGAGCACTTTACATTTCTCAGTGTCGAAATTCATCAGTTTCTGATCCACCCAACTTGCTAGCCTGTCTAAGTCCAC